>NC_057711.1:23087558-23122931 GCF_004010195.1 Chiloscyllium plagiosum | reverse complement strand
GCTGAGCTTGACCCTTGCTTCCTCCACGTTATGTAAGCTACCTTTTTCCTTTTGACGAGAAGCTCCACTGCTCTCGTCATCCAAGGTTCCTTTATCTTACCCCTTCTTGCCTGTCTCAGAGGGACATATTTATTCATCACTTGCCACAACTGTTCCTTAAACAGTCTCCACATGTCTATAGTGCCTTTACCATGGAACAATTGCTCCCAATCCATGCTTCCTAACTCATGTCTAATCGCATCAGAGTTTCCTCTTCCCCAATTAAATATCCTCCCATTTTGCCTAATCCTCTCCTTCTCCATAGCTATGTAGAATGTGAGGCAGTTGTGGTCACTATCACCAAAATGCTCTCCCACCACAAGATCTGATACCTGCCCCGGCTCGTTTCCGAGCACTAAGTCTAGAATGGCCTCTCCCCTCGTCGGCCTGTCAACGTTCTTCTCTCAGGAGTTATAAAAGTTTTACCGTATTGATCCACTACAAGAGATCTTATGTTACAGCCCAAGGGGGGCTACTGCAGCTCATAGGAAGGGAAGAAACAGAAGGTGACATTCATACAGGAGATGAAGGAGGATGGAAGAAGGCTCATGTGGACCACTGACTCTGAACTGACCTGACAATGGCCTTCTGCATGCACCATAACAAAGTGATAAAGGCTGAGATGGGGAAGTATACATGACCTCTCAAGCAGTCATGGAGTTATACAGCTGTACAGCACAGAAACAGACCCTTCGGTCCATCTCATCTGTATCGACCAGATATCTAAATTAATCAAGTCCCATTTGCCAACATTTGGCCCATATCCCTCTAAATCCTTCCTATTCATGTAACCAGATACCTTTTAAATGTTGTAATTGTACAAGCCTCGACCACTTTCTCTGGCAGCTCATTCCATACACGCACCAAGCTCTGTGTGAAGAAGTTATCCCTTAGGTCCCTTTTATACTTTTCCTCTCTCATTTTAAACTTCTGCCTTCTAGGTTTGGATTTCCCAATCCTGGGAAAAAGACTTTGGCTATTCACCCTATCAATGCCCCCCATGATTTTATGGTCTATAAGGTCACGTCTCAACCTCGGATGCTCGAGGGAAAATAGCTCCCAGCCTATTCAGCCTCTCCCCTCAGTCAAACCCTCCAATCCTGGCAACGTCCTGGTAATTTTTTTCTGAACCCTTTCAAGTTTAACAACACCTTTCCTTTAGCAGGGAGACTAGAATTGCATGCCGTATTCCAAAAATGGCCTAACCAAGGTCGTATCCAGCAACATGACCTCCCAACTCCTATACTCAATGCACTGACCAATAAAGGCAAGCATAGCAAATGTTTATTTTACCACCCTATTTATCTGTGACTCCAACTTCAAGGAACTACAAAGTTGACCTTAAAAATTCTTTGCTGAATATTAAAACTATGGGATCCCCAAAGCAATACAAGCAAAAGTGGGTTATTTAGCTCATCAAGCTCTGCCATTTACCAAGGTTTTGGCTGATCGGAACTTGTTCTCAACTCTACTTTTCTCCATACAACCTGATGAATTGAAAATCTGTTGAGTTCAGCCCTGATTAAATTCAATGAGCTGGCTTCACCGCTTTCTGAGGACGAAAATTCCAAAGAATCACAATCCTGAGTGAAGAAATTTCTCCTCATCTCCATCTTACATGATTGGTTCCTCATTTTTAACCGGAGCTCCCAAGTTCCAGATTCTATCAACAGTAAAAACACTCAATTGCTTCACTAGTGCATAGTTTGAGGCTGAAATTCTAATTCCCAAATTCCATTTGCTGAAACAAGTACAGTTTAGTAGTAGCATTCACTCATAGCAAAATCAAACTTATAATTTTATAGTAAAATAGCAATAATGAAATGTTTTTATAGTGTAGCGGATTCAGGATATTTAAACCCTGCAGGCAATGCTAATACCTGTTCTTTGAGAATCATATTAGCAACAAATATACTAATCCAGTGCATATACTTGACACTATAATTATTAAAAAAGGATATATTGTCTGCTGTTTGAATTAATATAAGCAATGTGACCAGAGTCAATCATATTATTTTGGCCAAAATGCATTTGATCTTTCAGCAGCAAAATTTTATTTATTCATTCATCGGTGTCTCTGGCTGGAGGCAGCAGTTATTTCCCATTCCTGTCAGTTCGGACTGTTAGACTGAAGGGCCTTCACTGCGCTGTCTGTCTTCCTGAAGAAGGGCTTAAGCCCGAAACGTCGATTCTCCAACTCCTTGGATGCTGCCTGACCTGCTGCGCTTTTTCAGCTCTGATCTCCAGCATCTGCAGTCCTCACTTTCTCCTGTCTGGCCCTATCCCTAGTTAACTAAGAGAAGGTTGAGTTGAGCTGTTTTCTTCAACCACTGCAGTCCATTTGGTGTGCGTGCCACCAGAACGCTGTTAGGAAGAGAGGATGTTTCCGGATTTTGACCCAGCAACACTGAAGTAACAGTAAAACAGGATCATAGAACTCCTACAGTGCAGATAGAGGCCATTCAGCCCATCGGGTCTGCAGTAATCCTCTGAAGAGCATCCCACCCACACCCACCACAACCCCCTAACCTATCACTGTAACCCTGCATTACCCATGGCTAATCCATCTCACCTGCACAATCCGAGACACTATTGACAGTTTAGCATGGCAATCCACCTAACCTACACATCTTTGGACTATGGGAGTAAACCAAGTAGACACAGAGAGTACATGCAAATTCCACAGAGACAATCTCCTGAGGCTGGAATTGAACTCAGGTCCCTGTAATAGTGAGGCAGCAGTACGAACCATTGAGCCACCGTGCTGTCAGGGTGATGAGCGACTTGGAGAGGAACTTGCAAGAGGTGGTACTCTCATGCATCTGCTGTCTTAGGAGCCTTGGTGAATTACTTGCAGACGGTGCACTGAGTGTCGGTGATGGACAGAGTGGATGTGGATGCGTTGCCAATCATGCAACCTGGTTTGTCCTTGAGGTGTCAACTTTCTTGAGTGTCGGTGGTGCTGTGCTCATTCATGCAAGTGAGATATATTCTATTATGTTTCTGAGTTGCACCTGGCAGACTGCGGACAAGATTTGGGGACATCGGGTGGTGAGTTACTCACTGCAAGATTTTTAGCCTCTGATCTGCTCTTGTAGCCATGGATTGATATGGCTTGTTCAGTTCAGTTTCCGGTCAATGGTAATCCCCAGAATGTTGATAGTGCGTGATTCATTGATGGTAACATCATTGAATATCAAAGGGCAATGTTTAGGTTCTCTTTGTTGGAGGTGGCCACTGCAGGCGCATAAATACTTGCCACTTATCAATCCAAACTTGGACATTATCCTGGTCTTGCTGCAAATACACATGGACTGCTTCGCTGTCTGAGGAATTGTGAATGGTTCAATCTTCAGCAAGCAGACACACTTTTGACTTCATGATGGAGGGAAGGTCACTGATGAAGCAGCTGAAGAAGGTTGGGTCTTGGATAGAATTCCTGCAGAGATGTCCCAAAACTGAGATTTTTCATCTCCAAAATCCAAACCTGTCTTCTTTTGTGCCAGGCATGACTTTAACCAGCGGAGCATTCTTTTGGCTATCGGCCCTTTTTCCTCCAAATTCTCTCCCTTTACATGTATCATCATCACTTTTCAAACACATTACCTCCAGATAACATTGACCAGCTCGTCAATTTGGCAAAGTACTTAAAATTTAGTGTCCTGAGACTATTTTGGTGGCAAAACTGTCCTCTGAGGATAGCTATTGACAAGTTAAGAGCTGCATTCTGTCAATGTGCATCCTATCTTTGACATGGATTGCAAAAAATGCCACAGGTTAGCAGAATAATGCAAAAGATAAAGTAATGAATAAACATGAAGAAAATAAACAGATTAGGTGATATCAGTGACTTCAACAACGACACAGTACAAAAGCAAAATACTATGGTCATGTTCGGTAGTGATTTTCTCAGTTATATTAGCAATAGACTGTGCATATTACAATTATTAATCTACAATAGCTGCATTATTACTGCAAATATTTTAAAATTTCACAGTCACAAAACATATTCTAATACCTTAGAATCCTCTTGACTGTGACTATAAGCCAGCAAGCTGACTTCCCTGCAATTGCTAGCAGTCTAAATGGAAAAATTAAAACAAAACACTCTAACGCATAATAATTCTTTAATATCACAGTGTCAAGTGACATCATTACCCTTACGTTCACAAGGCTTCATTTTCCCAATGCCCTACTCTTAAATCACTTCACATTGCATTTCTGTCAAATTCCTTTGTGTCCCATTTCAGAGCAATAGTCAAATCAGAAATTTGACAGAAAGGTCCTGTTAAAAACAGTGAAAACCAAAGCCTCGTGAGGCAAGGATTGCCTGGCCACTATGTGTCATGTACAGGCATTTGTGAACTAAAACTTGATTTTCTCAAGAGAAAAGAAAAAGCAATATTTCAGACTTTACTTGAAATATCAGAGGAAACCTTTATCACTTATTGATGGCATCACAACAGACAGTTCTCTTCACCATACACCCCCACCCCCAGCCTCAAACAACATCACAAAATTAATCAATGAGCATTTTCCCTCACAAAGGACATGAAGTTGGATTTAAATGTACTGACTGTAATATTAAAGTTGAGTCTGAAACACTGCAGTAAAGCCAATGATGTTAATTGACCATGATTCAGAGTAGAAAGGGTAATTTCTGATGTCTATACACCACCAGCCTAAATTGCCAGGAAAGAGCATCAGCTGAGGAGCCAGACAGGAGCTGCAAGCTGACACCTTACTTCTTCATGTTGCAGTTCCTGTTCCTTATTAACACGGTGATCTCTCCAAGTCTGCCCCTTGCACCTGTCTGTAAGGTGATAACTCCGGCTCCCTTCAGAGCACAACCCTGCTACAAAATTAACCTGGTTTCTGGGAGCAAGGCTGTCAGCGAAAGCAGAGACAAGCTGTCTATCTGCTGTCACACATTTTCTGAATCTAAAAGCTGCTGGCCATAGCACAGATTCCAAAGCAGGATGACAAACTCTCAGCACCTTTATTCTTTCATGCATAGCTGGCCTCATTGGCCATTCTTACTAAACTGACCAGCTCACTTCCGAGGGCTGAATACGAGCTAATTAGTTTCAGGTACGGATAGATTTTTTTTCCCTGGAGGACATTAGTAACCCAAAGGGTTTTTAATGACAATTTCATGTTACTATTGCTAAGGTGAGTTTCCAATTATTTTTAATTTAGTTTAAATTCCAACAGCTCCTGCAGGTATGAACCTATATCTCCAGAACAGTATTCTGAGCTACTAATCCAGTGAAATTACAACTTCACCAACATCTGTTCTGAGTACTAAAAACATTCAGAGAAATACTATGCAAGACATAACATGACTGTAATGTCTGATACTGACTGAAATAAGAAATACACAAAGGAGTTAGATTGTTTGTTCCTTGAACTTGCTGTAATATTACATAGGCTTATGGCTAATCTTCTATCTCATTTCCACTGTCATGCCTGATCCACATATTGCTTGATGTTATAAGGACTCCAGGTCCATTTCAGGCATATATCATTCCCCAAGTTCTTGCACAGATTACATGGTTTCCTGTGCTCACCCTGCACCCCCTGTACTGACAATGGCTCATTGCTGAGCCCTGATTTCAAAACTCATCTTTATTTTTAAATCCTGATGTTCCGCATTGGTAATTGTGAGGTACATATTTTGTTAGGAAGAACAGGAAGGTCACTCACTCCTCGGAAGGTGCATGTCCAGGTGGGGAAGCGGAGCAAAGGATCTCAGCATGGACAGGTCGTTCTGCTATAACATGACAGTTATGTTCCTCTGCAACTTCATGCTACAGACAATCGTGATTTGGGAAATTGCTATAGAAAATTGCGTGGTAGAAGATCACTAATAGGAAATCGCTATATCTGTCCAGCAGAAAGTTCATGTTATCCAGACAATGTCTGTAATTCATCAATCACGTTATAGCCAATTCGGGCTAATGAAACATGCATTATAGCAGAACGACCTGTACAGACATCAATCACTGAATATTACATGACACCTTAGTAAGGCTGCAAAAATTTGCAAACCAAGCAAAATACTTTACCTCTCTCCATCCTGTTGAAAGGCACTCTTAGAGCCTTTTTGATCAAAGCTAGATGGTACACTTGGAAAAAAATGGGCTGATCAGGATAGGCAGCATGGTTTTGTGCAGGGCAAGTCATGTCTTACCAACTTAATAGAGTTCTTTGAGGATGTGACAAAGCTGATTGATGAGGGAAGGGCTGTAGATGTTATAGACATGGACTTCAGTAAGGCATTTGATAAGGTTCCCCATCGTAGGCTGATGGAGCAAGTGAAGTCACATGGGATCTAACTAGATGGATCGAGAACTGGCTGGGCAACAGGAGTTAGAGAGTTGCAGTGGAAGGGAGTTGCCCAAAATGGAGAACTGTGACCAGTGGTGTTCCACAGGGATCTGTGTTGGGGCCACTGTTATATGTGATATACGTAAATTATCTAGAGGTAGGCAAAGATAGCCTGATTAGCAAGTTTAAAGATCCTGGATGTAGGTTTGCTCACTGAGCTGGAAGATTCGTTTTCAGACGTTTCGTCACCACATTAAGTAACTCATCAGCGAGCCTCCGGAAGAAGTGGTATGGCCTGCTTTCTATTTATGTGTTTAGGTTTCTGTAGGTTGGTGATGTCACTTTCTGTGGTGACATTATTTTCCATGGTGACATCATTTCCTGTTCTTTTTCTCAGGGGGTAGTAAATGGGATCCAAGTCAATGTGGTGTCCTTCCTCATCTGTATATAAGGATACTAGTGAGAGTGGGTCACGCCTTTTTGTGGCTAGTTGATGTTCATGTATCCTAGTGGCTAGTTTTCTGCCTGCTTGTCCAATGTGGTGGGACAACGCATCCATTCTAGGACAAGCCAAACAGAGACACGGGCGAAAATTCCTAGAAGCATAGCATTCCAACAGGAACTATATCAACAAACATATTGACTTGGATCCCATTTATCAAAACCTGAGAAAAGAATAAGAAATAACATCACCACAGGAAATGGCATCACCACAGGAAATGACATTACCAACTCAAGGAAACCTAAACATATGAATATTTTGGAGGAACTGTTGGGTAAAGTTCACAGCACAGAAGCAGATAAGTGTATTGTTGTTTTAAGTGTGACCTACAGAAAGTCTGCAGTAGTGAGTAGAGTGGGTTCTTTCTTGATTGTATGTTTTTGGAGATATGTCTCTTGATTAAATTGAAAATATAAAGCATAACTATTAATTTAATCTGGGGCAGTGTTTGTAGAGGAATAAGATGGTATTATTTTCTGGGTCTGTAGATTGTGAAGAAGCAAAAATGGCCTTTGGTAGAGTCATATGGGCTTCTTGTCAGATGTGGGAGTTTAAAGAGAGTTTAAGGATTACAGCAGATTATATCTGCCACAAATGCTCTTGGTTGCAAATCTTATCAGATCGAATGGATCGGTTGGAGAGATAGTTAGAAGCAATGAAGAATTTGCAACAACAACAGTATGTAATGGATGGCAGTTATAGGAAGGGAGAAAAGTCACAGATACAGCCACACAGATGTGTTAATTCCAGGAGAGATAGGCAGCTAGTGCAGAAGTCTTTTTTGGCTATACCCATTTCAAACAAGTATGCTGTTTTGGAAAATGTACAGGGGAATGGATTCTCAGGGGAACGTAGCATGAACAGCCAAGTTTCTGGCATTGAGACTGGCTCTAATGCAATGAGGGGTATGTCGGGCTCCAAGAGATCAATTCTGTTAGGGGATTCTGTACTCCTAGGTATAGACAGACGTTTCTGTGGCCAGCAGCAAAAAATCAGAATGGTGTGTTGCTTCCCTGGTGCCAGGATCAAGGATGTCTCAGAAAGGGTGCAGAATGTTCTCACGGGGAAGAGGGGTCAGCAAGAGGTCATTGTCCACATTGAAGCCAATGACATAGGAAGGTATAAGGTTGAGACTCTGAAGGGAGATTACAGAGAGTTAGGCAGGAATTTAAAAAGATCGTAAAGGGTAGTAATATCTGGATTACTCCCGGTGCTATGAGCTAGTGAGGGCAGGAATAGGAGGATAGAGCAGATGAATGCATAGATGAGGAGCTCGTGCATTGAAGAAGGATTCACATTTTTGGATCATTGGAATCTCTTTTGGGGTACAAGTGACCTGTTCAAGAATGACGCATTGCACCTAAATTGGAAGGGGACTAATATACTGGCAGGGTGATTTGCTAGAGCTGCTGGGGAGGATTTAAACTTGTAAGGTGGGAGGGGGTTGGACCAGGGGGGAGTGAGTAAAGAGGTCAATTTGAGACTTATACAGTTGAGAACAGAAATGAGTCGGGCAGGAAGGGACAAAGCAGAGAACAAGGTAGGACTAATAAATTAAACTGCATTTATTTCAATGCAAGGGGCCTAACAGGGAAAGCAGATTAATTCAGGGGATGGTTAGGAACATGACACTGGGATATCATAGCAATTACAGAAGCATGGCTCAGGGATGGGCAGGACTGGCAGCTTAATGTTCCAGGGTACAAATGCAACAGGAAGGATAGAAAAGGAGACATGAGGGGGAGTGGCATTTTTGATAAGGGATAGCATTACAGCTGTGCTGAGGGAGGATATTCCTGGAAATACATCCAGGGAAGTTACTTGGATGGAACTGAGAAAGAAGAAAGGGATGATCACCTTATTGGGATTGTATTATAGTCAGAGAGAAATTGAGAAGCAAATTTGTAAGGAGATCTCAGCTATCTCTAAGAATAATAGGGTGGTTATGGTAGGGGATTTTAACTTTCCAAATATAGACTGGGACTGCCATAGTGTTTCGGGTTTAGATGGAGAGGAATTTGTTAAGTGTGTACAAGAAAATGTTCTGATTCAGTATATGGGTGTACCTATCAGAGAAGGTGCAAAACTTGACCTACTCTTGGGAAATAAGGCAGGGCAGGTGACTGAGGTGTAAGTGAGGGAGCACTTTGGGGCCAGCGACCATAATTCTATTAGTTTTAAAATAGTGATGAAAAAGGATAGACCAGACCTAAAAGTTGAAGTTCTAAATTGGAGACAGGCCAATTTTGACAGTATTAGGCAAGAACTTTCAAAAGCTGATTGGAGGCAGATGTTTGCAGGTATGGCTGGAAAAAAGGGAAGCCTTCAGAAATGAGATAACGAGAATCCAGAGAAAGTATATTCCTATTAGGATGAAAGGGAAGGCTGGTAGGTTTAGGGAATGCTGGATGACTAAAGAAATTGAGGGTATCGTTAAGAAAAAGAAGGAAGCATATGTAAGGTATAGACAGGACAGAGCGAGTGAATCCTTAAGAACAATATAAAGGCAATGGAAGTATACTTAAGAGGGAAATCAGGAGGGCAAAACAGGGACATGAGATAGCTTTGGCAAATAGAATTAAGGAGAATCCAAAGGGTTTTTACAAATACATTAAGGACAAAAGGGTAACTAGGGAGAAAATCGGGCCCTCAAAGATCAGCAAGGCGGCCTTTGTGTGGAGCCACAGAAAATGGGGGACATACTAAACAAGTATTTTGCATCAGTATTGACTGTGGAAAAGGATATTGAAGATATAGACTGTAGGGAAATAGATGGTGACACCTTGCAAAATGTCCATATTACAGAGGAGGAAGTGCTGGATGTCTTGAAACGCATAAAGGTGGATAAATCCCCATGACCTGATCAGGTGTACCCTAGAACTCTGTGGGAAGCTAGAGAAATGATTGCTGGGACACTTGCTGAGATACTTGTATAATCGATAGTCACAGGTGAGGTGCTGGAAGACTGGAGGTTGGCTAACGTGGTACCACTGTTTAAGAAGGGTGGTATGGACAAGTCAGGGAACTATAGACCAGTGAGCCTGACACTGATGGTGGACAAGTTGTTGAAGGGAATCCTGAGAGACAGGATGTACATGTATTTGGAAAGGCAAGGACTGACTTGGGATGGCTTTGTGCGTGGGAAATCATGTCTCACAAACTTGATCGAGGTTTTTGAGGAAGTAACAAAGAGGATTGATGAGGGCAGAGTGGTAGATGTGATCTATATGGACTTCAGTAAGGCGCTCGACAAGGTTCCCCAAGGGAGACTGATGAGCAAGGTTAGATCTCACGGAATACAGGGAGAACTAGCCATTTGGATACAGAACTGGCTCAAAGGTTGAAGACAGAGGTTGGTGGTGGAGGGTTGTTTTTCAGGCTGGAGGCCTGTGACCAGTGGAGTGCCACAAGGATCGGTGCTGGGTCAGCGAAGAGGGTTACCTCAGATTACAACAAGATCTTGACCAGAGGGGCCAATGGGCAGAGAAGTGTCAGATGGAGTTTGATTCAGATAAATGCGAGGTGCTGCATTTTGGGAAAGCAAATCTTAGCAGGACATATACACTAATGGTAAGGTCCTAGGGAGTGTTGCTGAACAAAGACACCTTGGAGTGCAGGTTCATTGCTCCCTGAAAGTGGAGTTTCAGGCATTTGGTATGCTTTCCTTTATTGGTCAGAGTATTGAGTACAGGAGTTGGGAGGTAATGTTGTGGCTGTACAGGATATTGGTTGGGCCACTGTTGGAATATTGCTTGCAATTCTGGTCTCCTTCCTATCGGAAAGATGTTGTGAAACTTGAAAGGGTTCAGAAAAGATTTACAAAGATGTTGCCAGGGTTGGAGGATTTGAGCTATAGCGAGAGGCTGAACAGGCTGGGGCTGTTTTCACCGGAGCGTAGCAGGCTGATGGGTGATCTTATAGAGGTTTACAAAATTATGAGGGGCATGGATAGGATAAATAGACAAAGACTTTTCCCAGGGGTTGGGGAGTCCAGAACAAGAGGGCATAGGTTTAGGGTGAGGGGGGGAAAATATAAAAGAGACCTATGGGGCACCTTTTTCACACAGATGGTGGTACGTGTATGGAATGAACTGCCAGAGGAAGTGGTGGAGGCTGGTACAATTGCAACATTTAAGAGGCATTTGGATGGGTATATGAATTAGGAAGGGTTTGGAAAGATTTGGGCCGGGTGCTGGCAAGTGGGACTAGATTGGGTTCGGATATCTGGTCGGCATGGACAGGTTGGACCGAAGGGTCTGTTTCCATGCTATACATCTCTATGACTCTGTGACTCTAAAACTGGCCATACCACCAAAGCTTCATGCAGAGGCTCACTGATGATGTTACCCAGTACGGTGACAAAACGTCTGAAAACAAACCTTCCAACTCAGCAAGCAAACTTACATCCAGACCCTCAACCTGAGCTGCAAGTCTTCTCAAAACTCACTAAGTTTGAAGATGACACTAAGATTGGTGGAATAGCAAATAGTGAAGGGCACTGTCAGAGAATGCAGCAGAATATAGATAGATTGGAGAGTTGGGTAGAACAATGGCGGATGGAGTTCAATCCAGGTAAATGTGAAGTGATGCATTTTGGAAGGTCTAGTTCTCGAGTGAACTATATGGTAAATGGAAAAGCCCTGGGAAAAAAACTGATGTAGAGAGAGATTTGGGTGCTCAGGCCCATTGTTCCCTGAAGATGGCAATGCAGGTCAATAGAGTGGTCAAGAAGAGATACGTATGGGGTATTGAGTACAAGAGTTGGCAGGTCATGTTTGGGCTTCGGTTTGGCCGTATTTGGAATACTGCTTACAGTTCTGGTTGCTACATTACCAGAAGGATGTGGATGCTTTGGAGAGGGTGCACAGGAGGTTCACCAGCATGTTGCCTGGTATGGAGGGATCTAGCTATGGAGAGTAGATGAAGATTATTTTCATTAGAAAGACTGAGGCTGTGGGGGGACCTAATTGAGATCTACAAAATCATGAGAGGTATAGGCAGGGTGGCTAGCAAGAAGCTTTCTCCCAGAGTGGGGAACTCAATTACTTGGGGTCATGAGTTCAAAGTAAGAGGGGAAAGTTTAAGGGAAATATGCATGGAAAGTTTTTCACACAGAGAGTGGTGAGCATTTGTAGTGCATTGCCAGTGGAGGTGGTAGAAGCGGGCACAATAGAGTCACTTAAGACGTATCTGGACAGATACATGAATGTGCAGGGAGCAGAGGGATATCGATCCTTGGAAAATAGGTGGCAGGTTTAGATAGCGGATCTGGATTGGTTCAGGCTTGGAGGGGTGAAGGGCCTGTTCCTATACTGTAAGTTTCTTTGTTCTTTGTTTTTTGATCGATCTTGTGTCCTGTAATTGTTGCAAGGTCAGCATTTCTTTGCCCATCCTGATCCTCAGAGGGCAGTTCGGAATCAATCCTATTGCTTACAGTGCTGGCGAAGGGTCAGTACACTCGAAACATTAACTCTGCTTCTCTCTCCTCAGATGCTACCAGACCTGATGTGGTTCCCCTTATCACTTTCTGTAGCTGATGCATGGCCCCATCAACTTGGAGTTGCATGGCTCTGTTTTGGTTGGCTATGTCAAGAAGTCACCTTCGTTCAGGCTGGGGTTGCACAGCTTCTTCCCTTCACATTGAGAACGAACTGCATCGGAGTTAATTCAGGCATACACTGTTTGGGGATCATTTTGATTTTGGTGTGATTCCATCAAATGAATGACAGTGAAGCATTAGCCCATTTTGCATCTCCTATCATTTTTATTTCCATGAACTTCAATCAGGAAATAAATAAGATCAGCTGCCAATTCACTATCACCTCGTCTATGCTATTGTTCTCGGTCAAAGCAATATCCTTTTATGATTTATTTCAGGATACACAGCTTTTCTGTAGGTATTAGGAACAGGCTGTTTATTTGATTTATTGATGCGTTTCCTCCTTGCTCTCTGTTTTGAATGTATGCACCCTTCAATCTTTGTCAGCATTGCACAACTCTCTCTGTTCAAATTGGAGGCAGTGTGTAGTATTCAGACAATTCACTCAGCTGAAATGTGATTTGAGATAAGGGTGAAAGCTGACTATTTGGTTCCTCTTTGCTCATTAATCTTTAAAATTCTACCCATCCCTTGGCCTTCGAGAAGATCCTAGGATTTTTACTGTCACAGTTCTATCAAATGAGACAGCGGTGGCAATGTCACTGGACTAGGAACATACAATCCTGGCCTAAAGGTTCCGGTCCCACCACAGAAATTGGTAGAATTTGAGTTCAATTGATTCATCTAAAAATACACCTAGGATTGTAAGCCAGTCTAAGTAACTGAACCTATCATAATTAGAAATCCATTTGGTTCAATAATGCTGATTTAACAAGGCATTCCTTCAAGGCAGCACAATTGCCTCACAACATCCAGGGATGTGGGTTCGATTCCAGCCTTGGGGGAACTGTTCGTGGAGTTTGCACATTTCCCCCATGTCTGTGTGGGTTTTCTCCGGGTGCTCCGATTTCCTCCCACAATCCAAAGATGTGCAGGCTAGGTGAATTGGTTATGCAAAGAACAGCCCTGTAGTGTGCAGGTAAGTGTGTTAGCCATGGGTAAAAACCCTATGTGGGGTCACGGTGAAGGTGTGGTTCTAGGTGGGACGTTCTCTGGAGGGTCAGTGCAGCCACAGTGGGCTGGATGATCCCTTGTTGTGCTGTAGGCATTCGATGTGACTTCAGAGCCAAGGCAACACAACTGACTCTGAAGTGTCCTGCGAAATGGCCACAACCCTGAAGGGCAGTTACGGATAGGCAACAAATGCTAATGGATCAGCAACATCCACATCCTTGGAAAGGTTAAACTAAACAGAGAAAGACAGGCGGTCAGTCTCCAGTAATATAAACCTTTTGGAACTCAGCACAGCAAATCAAACCTAAGTTCCACTCTTTAAGCACCCCGTTCAGTTATGCTGCTGGCTCGACAACAAGCAGAGATAAAGAAGTCAATTTAAACTAGCTTGCCAGTTTTACACTCCATCTAAAATTGACTTAAATGAAGGGTAAAATCAAGCAGGGTGTAAAACAAGGACTGCATCCGGTTGTGTCATTTTACCAATAGGCCAGAGGATTATATTGTTCCCAAAGGTCTGCGAACTTGCTGAGTATAAGCACTTCAGCCTAGTACCTACTAGAAGAACAGCTGCCTTTATATACATCTCAAAATACTTTACAGTCAATCAAATTCTTGTAGTTGCTGTTGTCATGTCACTGCATTTACACTGAATGGACCTTTCTTGAAGCATCAAATCGAAAACTGACTGAAAGTTCATTTTACTGTGAACTTTTATCCAATGTAGCCAATGGACATACTTCTGAAAGAGGAATAATTTGCCTTGTGGACAGGGGTTCACAGAAGTATCATAATCCAGAGTCGGTACTCAAAGGTTTATGAAGGAGCTTTCCAGGTGACAAGGTACAGAATGAGTTATGATTGAAATTTTGCATTCATTTGGTCGCAGCATCAAAAAAAAGTGCTTGCATGAGAAAAGAAGCAGGAAAAAAAACAAGACTTCTTTCCCGTATAAATGTTGTATTATCAAAGAGAAAATTACAGAAGTTCAAATCCTGCAGTTTTGGGTTTAAAAACTAAAAAGAAGATGGAAAGCTTGAAATATTACATTTATTAAACTTAGAGCAGATAATCGGACAAACATCTTTACTCAAATGGTGACAAGCATTTTGAAATGAGCTAACAAAGAAAGAGGTTAAAATGCTCAATTAATTTAAAGTATAATTAGGTGAGTGTGGGATGATTAAAGATGAGGCTGAATGTGATAAAAGGCCCTTTCTCAATCCGGAATTATCTCCTGTTCTGGGGCTGCACAGTTTCCCCTTCACAGAACGTTTACCACACATTTCTTAACTTTTCAAAAGTGGCAATCCCAACCTCAGCAATTAGGTTCACTGCTGTTTTACAATCAGAACCACCTTCCTTTGTGCAAATTATGGCTCCAAGCAGTAGGGGTTTTTTGTCTAGTTTCCCATTGACTATAGTTTAGCTTGGACTCTTTGATCCTACCCTCAGTTAAATGTGAACTAGTTGTCAAGGACAGTCACTCTTCTCTGGACTCTGGATTCAGCTCTTTTGTCCACATTTGAATTAAGGCTGGCTTTAATTCAAAATGATGGTGATAGGTCGGAGGGGAGGTTGGAGCGGATAGATGGGAAGCTGAGTGGCTCTGGCAGACCTCAAATTGAGCATCAGTAAACAATATTACATCATTCCAGCTTAATAACACTGTAGACCATGCCATCTATCCACTGATGACTGAGAATGTAATGACTGGGTAGCAATAGGCCAGGTTGGATTGGTCCTTTTTTTTGGTGTTGAAAAGTGTGGTGTTGGAAATTCACAGTCGGTCAGGCAGCATCCGAGGACAGGAATTTCGAGGGGCATAAGCCCTTCATCAGGAATGTGGGGGGAAGACAGGTAGGACAGTTCAAGAAGGTGGTGCTGAGCTGGAAGTTTGGATCTGGGATGAAGTGGGGAGTAGGGGAGATGAGGAAACTGGTGAAGTCAACATTGATGCCATGTGGTTGGAGGGTCCCAAGGCGGAAGATGAAGCGTTCTTCCTCCAGGCGTCAGGTGGTTTGGATGGCCATTCCCCTTCCCATCTATCCGCTCCAACCTCCCCTCCGACCTATCACCATCATCCACCCACCTGCATCTACCTATCGCCTTCCCAGCTAACTTCCCCCCAGCCCCACCGCACCCTCCGATTTATTTCTCAGCTCCCTTGGAACATGCACTGTACGGTAGAAATAGAGAAAGCAGGAGTAGGAGTAGGTCATTGGGTCCTGTGAATTTGCTCCACCATTCAATATGGTCATGGCTGATTATTCAACTCAGGGTCCCTTGACCCTTTTAGTCCTGAGAACTACGTAGGTGCTTTGACTCAATGATGCTGAAGAAGTAATGTCAAGTTGCAGTCTGACTGCATTGACAACCACCCTGCTTCGCACAGATTTCAACTAGCAAATACCATTCATTACAAATGGGCCATTGAATCACACCACAATTTTCAACTGTATGCTGCAGATTTGAATATCAACTTCCACCATTTGCGTTCAGAATTTGAATCTTGCTATTGAACTAGACATATTCTGTTACTGAGTCGTTGCAGCAAGGTCCCATTGCCCCATGCTGAAAACAACAAATGCTGGAGATCACAGTGGTCTGGCTGCTGCCTACCCTGCTGTGATCTCCAGCATTTGTTGTTCTCAGTACAGATTCCAGCATCCGTAGTAATTTGCTGTTCCATCTGCTCTGTCTCTTATTAAAGTGATTAATTTAGTGCTCTGCTCTTCACTCCGCCCCTTACAAATGTATCCACTTTAAGTGGATGTCTAATTCCTTTTTGAAAGTTATTTTTGATTCTGCTTCTGCCAGCATTCCTGTTTACTTGTAAAAAATTGCTGCATCAATTTCTTTTTCCACATGCTGCTTCGGGTTTTGTTTGTACAATTTCAGCTCATTATTGCAGAGTTAGCCTCAACCCAAATGCAAGCCAATCATTTCGTAGCATCTTTCTTCTGACTGTCTGTCTGTCACAGGCCAGCTGAGAAACCTGTCCTTAAAAACCCTAGGTGGCTAACGTTACTTTATTTATCTTTGAATTGAACGTAACCGCTGCAGTCACTGCTGACTGAGTGGTGCAAAAGCCCACAGGCCAACTGAGCCCCTGAGTACTACTATGTCTCTATTCTTTGAATGAAATATAAACCACAATCATGTTATATTGTTATTTCTGTTGCTGATATATCACTGTCTTCCCCGAAAAGAGAAGTGTTGATTTTAAATCTCAGTCTTCATCAGATCCAATGTGTAGAGGTTTACACTTAAAACTTTGTCTTCCCTGAGATACTGCTCCAAACAATAGCCTGGGTCTCCACTTATACTTTACTCTGCAGATCTGTGGCACCACAGAATGTTTACAGAGACTCACAGAGTTCTTCAGCATATGAAAAGGCCAATCAGCCTATTGAGGCTACACCAGTCAAAACAATGACCTTACCATGTTCCAGCACTTATCCCATTATATGCTTTGGCATCGTACAGTGCACCTTAATACTTCTGCAATGTTATGAAGGTTTCTGCCTCCACCACCTTTACAGGCAGTGAGTTCAAGCTTCCCATCTCCTTCTCAGTGAAAACAAAACTTCACATCCCCTCTAAACTTCCTGCTCTTCCCTTAAATCTATGACCCTTGGTCATTAATCCCTCCACCTAGTGAAAAAGGTCATTCCTGTTGACTCTGTGCCCCTCATAATTTATACATCTCAATCACGTGCCCCCAGTCAGTCTCCTCTGCTCTCGGGAAAACAACACCAGTCTGTCCAAACTCTCTTCATAACTAAAGCTCTCCAGATCTGGCAACATTCTAGTCAATCTCCTCTGCACCCTTTACAGAAATGAAATTTCTGCCGGATGCAAAGCTGGGAAAGTACGTTGCTTAAAGACCGCAGCAATTCAATCTCGGGGTCGATGAACATTGAATCTAAATTTCAAACACACAATCTCTCAGTGGAGCACAGCATTTAATTCAACACTGAGGCACCAAAGATTTTTATATATGTCTTAAATAATCATTTCAATCCCATCATTCTGTGCCTTTTGATTTGTCTTGGCTTTTGTTGCAGCAAGCTGCTGCAATCAAACTAAACTATGATTGAGCATTTACAGTGTAATTGCAGAATTAATGAAGCATTACCTTGTAGATTGCTTGTATTCTGCCCATCTTCTGTACCGTCTGTTTAACTTTACTGCCTGAATATAAGGCCTCCATAGCAACAAGCAGTTGACAGCACACTCATTCAGTCACATTATGCTGCAAGTACGTAGTCCACAATTCGTGTTAACTAGTTGGGTTTTCTGGGGTGGGATTAGCAGTAATCCCACGGTTATGACCTCAGCTAACCCTAACCTATTACAGTCACACATTGGTAGAGAGCACCTTTCACGTATCAAGCACGACTGCAACATTTTTTCGATTAACTCTTTCAAGGGCTGAACTTCTCTTCACAGATCCAAATGACTTCACAGAAAATCATAAAAGCTTTGAAATCTGAAAAGCAGGAAATCAGCAGGAATCCAAAGGCCTGATTCAGCTCAGCATGGTCAGGGATATAGATTTACTGGTGTTGGAACCCCATCTCAGGAAATGTCTGGGTCCCAGCCCCGTCTTGTATGGGTATTCGATGACTGACGTGATTTGCAATGAACAGTATAATTAGTGGTCAGGGTGAGTTTTACCATTCAATTAAAAATAGTGGATGGGCTCCCAAGACTAACAGCTCTCAAAAATCCCCAAGGTTTCAACGTAAAGGGAGAAAACACTTAAGACTGATTAGGAGTTTTTTTTTCATTCAGAGAGCTGATGGCTGGGAATTTCATTTATTGGTTCTGTTTCGAGATTGACAGATTTCCATTCGTCAATGATGTAAAAGATTCTTGAAATAAAAACAATTAAAAAAAGCAGCAATAAAGTATTCAATTCTTTGAACCTGCTCTACCACTCAATGTGATCATAGATGATCATCTAATTTAGTCCCCTTACCCCACTTTCTCCCCATACCCTTTGATCCCTTAGCCCTAATAACAATAAAGGTGGTTTGTGTTGGAAAAAAGCTTTGAAGTGAATGATGATCAGTCAGGAACCAATTGAATGGCAGAATATACTCAATGGACTGAATGGCCTACTGTAGCTCCGACATTTCCAAGCCCAAAAGGTCAGCAGTGCCCTGGCCAATGACTAACTGCCAACACCAACAATCAAACAGCTTAACTCATCAAGTTGATTTGCTCTCTACTAACTATTCTGCGCTAAAATGATTGCTACACTTTTAATGCATCATTGCAACGTCACACTGTTCACTGTAATTCATTAGTTGATGAGCTGAGGGACCTTTAAGTTTGTGTGATGTAAAGCACTTCAAAATGCAAAGCTTTCCTTTCTAGCCCTTTAAAAGACTGACTGATCATTCACAGTCATTGCCATTTAGAGCTTTTACGCCTTATATGATCAATAATGATTTAACTGGATCAATTCTCGAATTAGACACTCGCCATTATTTAAAAACTCCAATTACCATGCTCAGTTGGTAGCACTCTCACCTCTGAGTCAAAAGGTTGCTGGTTCAAGTCTCACTCCAGAGAGCTGAACACAAAAATTTAATCTGACAATCCAGTGGATTGGAAGAATGAGATACTGTGTTCAAGCTAAAAGGTCAAACCAAGTTTCTGTCTGCCCTCTAAGATGGAAGTAAAATATCCGGTGGTACTCTTTTTAGAGGATTAACCAGGATTTCCATAGAGATAGGATTTTAGGAATAATCAGATGAGTCTCTGAGGTATGCTGCAATGTAACTGTGACATTAGTAGGCAGTTGACAAGAGACTGCTACAGGATTGGAACAAAAGTAAATTAGGCCAGAGATATCTGCTGCAGAACCTGATATACATGAATTCTGTTTGAAGAAACACCTCGAGGTCTGACTTAGACTCATTTGAAGAAAAAGACTTGTTCAAGTAATGTGAGCACTAATGATTGAGCCAGTGTTTATTGCCCAACCCATAATTACCATGGAGAAGGTTGCGGTGAGCTAGCTTCTTGAACAGCTGCAGTCCATATAGTTTAGGAGCACCCATAATACCATTAGAAGGTAGATTTTAACCTAGCAGCAGGCACAGTGACATACTTTCAAGTCAAGAAAATGTGGGTGCCTTGGAGAGCAACTTGAATGTTGTGCTGTTCCTATGCCTCTGTGTCCTTGTTTCTTTGGGTGGTAGAGGTCATAGCTTGAAAGTGGTTTTTAAAGAAACCTTGAAGACTGTATCTTGCAGAAGGTACACACTGATGTACGCTGTGAGTGATTGTGAAATCAGTAAATACACAAGGTGCTCGATGGGGTGCCTTCAAACATGCTGCTAATGTCAACCTTCTTTAATGTTGTTGAAGCTGCAGCCACCCAGACCATTGGGAAGTATTCCATCACACTGACCTGAACCTTGTAGGTGGTGGATAAACATTATGGAATCAGGATGTGAGGTACTCGCTGCACCTGTCCGACATACTCTGTATGTACTGTGATCCAGTTCTGTTTCTGGTTGATGGCAACCTTCAGGATGTTGTTAGTGAGAGATTCAGCTATGATACTGCCATTAAATGTCAGGAGTTCCTCTTGACGGAGATTGGCATTGCCTGGCACCGATATGACAGGAATATACTTGACACTTACCAGCCCAATCCTGGATGTTGTCCAGGTCTTGTTGCATAGGATTCATCAGTATGTGCGGAGTTGTGAATGGTGCTGAACATTGCACCATCATCACTGCGCAGCCCCACTTCTGACCCTGGAAGGAAGCAGCTGAAGATGGCTGGGCCTAGGACATTACTCTAAACAACTTGGACATTGTAATGAAGCAGCTGAAGATAACTGAGCCTCAGACATTACTTTCAAGAACTTGTACAGTGATATTCTGGGTTGAAATGACTGACCTTGAACATCTTCTTTTGTGCTAGGTTTGACTCAAATGAGCACAGATTTGTCCCTCGATTCCCAATGACTCTAGTTTTGTTACTCCTCCTTCATGCGACATTTGGTCAAATGTTAAGGGCGGAAACTCTCACCTTAGAGTTCAACTCTCTCGTCTCAACTGAGGTCAAGAGTCAAGTGGTCTTTGAGGAACCAAAGTTAAAAATGACACAACACCAGGTTATAGTCCAACAGGTTTATTTGGAAGTACTAGCTTTCGTAGCGACGCTCCTTCATCAGGTGGCCATAACGATGATCAACTATGATGGGCTGGGCGTGTCATCTGCCTGACTCCCCAAGCAGGTGCTCTACTCCCAGCTTCGAAATGGGCAGGAGAGCCCAGGTGGACAGAGGAAGTGCTTCAGGGATACCCTCAAGCCTCACTGGTGAGGTGCAGCATTCCCACAGACACCGGGGAATCACTGGCCCAAGACCATCCAAAATGGAGGAGGAGCACCCGAGAAGCTCTTGAGCACCTTGAGACTTGCTGTCGGGAAAAAGTGGAAATCAAGCGAAAACAGTGAAAGTGCTGCCACACCCCATCCCTTCCCAAGACTGCCATCCGCCCCAAGGGTAACAGAGCCTGTGGTAGCCGCATCGATCTGTACAGCCACCCATGGACTCATCCTCAGAGTGGAAGAACACAATCACCCGATGAAGGAGCAGCGCTCTGAAAGCTAGTGCTTCCAAATAAACCTGTTGGGGTATAATCTGATGTTGTGTGATTTTTAACTTTGTACACCCCAGTCCAACACCGGCGTTTCCAAATCATGAGAGTGGAAGAGTCATTCTCGTCTGCAAGAGAACACCAATGATGATAATGATGACGATGATGGTTTTCAAAAATACTTCCTTGGCCTTACAACAACCTGGTTACCCAGTGGTGCTGTTTGAATGCTAGTCTTTTATTTCCTGCTCCCAAGGATAGTTCAGCACTAAACACATTTGGGTCTTTGTGGATAATTTTCATTCAGCAAACTGTAGGATACTGTGTAACAGACTCAAAGACTGCAGTTTAAAGGCCATAATCTCCCACTGAGATAGTAAGACCACTGTCAGCGTACAGAGGGGCGAGGCAATTCAGCTTGCACCTGCTCCGTGTGTCGACTGATTTTCTGCAAGATAGGATGATGTTGTGGGTGCCATTCAGGCATCCTGATCCAGCTCACAACTCGGGAAGTTTAGGAAATCGATTGGCTTTCACAAAAAGAGTTTGCCAGCAGGTCTGAGATCAGGGCAGAGGTCAATCCCAGTGGGGATAATTGGAGGCTGCTACTTCACCAAAATGAAAGTAGTCATGAGATATTTTCTGCCATCTGCTTCGTTCCCATGTCTGCACCCTGCACCACATTCCACAACATGTTCATTTGCTTACGTGTACATTTTTAAAAAAAATAATTCACGGGATGAGGCATCACTGGCTGGGCCAGCATTTGCTGCTCAGAGGGCAGTTAAGAGTCAATCACATTCCTGGGGATCTGGAGTCACATATAGGCCAGACCAGGTAAGGATGGCAGTCTCCTTCCCTGAAGGACATTTGTGAACCAAATGGTTTTTTTTCCTGACAAACAATAAAGCATTCGCAATCATCATTCAACTCACAATTCCTGATTTTGTATTGAATTCAAATTCGACCATCTGCCATGGTCGGATTCAAACTCGAATTCCAAAAATATTATCCAGGTCTCTGGATTTACAGTCCAGTAATAATACCAGTAGGCCATCGCGTTCCCACATAAATCACTGCAGTTCTTCACAAAGGATGACAAAGTGTATTCTGGCAAATTCATTCCTCACCGAAAAGATTTCCCACCGCCAAAAACCCAGTTAATTTGAAATCACTTTAATAGTCTTTCTTTGCTCTGAAGAAAATGGTTTTCAATAAATCTAAACACAGCAATTATTTCCATCAGAGAGCTCTGCAGTTTCTCTCATGGCAGACCATTGATGCAGAATGGATACAAATGGAAAATAATTGATGTACCTCGCGCAGCTTGGGACAACGTTGTACAAGCTGTATTTCTACAGATTATCAGCTTTAATATTAGCTTTCACTATTTCATAGTCATGATAATATGAGCTAATTCACTGGCCTCAGCCATGTACAATGATGTCATTACAACCAATATCACAATTATTTCAAAAGCTGTGACATAAAAGTACTCCATATTATGCCTCAAGTTATTTAGTTCATTAGTGAACAGTTATTCCAAGCCATTACATTGGGATGTGCAGTAATGATATATTCTGACTGGTAATCTCAAAGGTGAGTTCAAATCCCATTACACTAGAATCAATGAATTTAAATCTGACATGTAACAGAAAAAGCAAGCACTTTAAAAATAAGCCCACAAATCAAATTAATTATTGTAAAACCTTTGGTTCACTAATATTCTTCAGAGTCTTAGAGTCAACCAGCACAGTTATAGACCCATCCACAATCCCAAACTAAACCAATCCCACCTGCATGTGCTTGGCCCATACCCTTCCAAACACATTTCATTCATGGACTTATTCAAGTGTCTTTAAACATTATAACTGTACCTGCATCCACCATTTCCTCTGGAAATTCATTCATTCATTCCACACACAACCCACTGTCTGTGTAAAACAATTACTCCCCATGACTTGTTCAGATCTTTATCCTCTCATCTTAAAAATATTAGAGAAGGACATCGACCGTTCTTAAAAGGTAAAAACAATGACTGCAGATGCTGGAAACCAGATTCTGGATTAGTGGTGCTGGAAGAGCACAGCAGTTCAGGCAGCATCCAAGGAGCAGCGAAATCGACGTTTCAGGCAAAAGCCCGCTGGATGTTGCCTGAACTGCAGTGCTCTTCCAGCACCACTAATCCAGAATCTACCGTTCTTACCTGATCTGATATGCATATGCACCCAGATCATCAATAATGCAAATTGACTGCACATGAAACAACCCCCAGCAAGCAATTCATTGTAATCAAGAAGACAGCTCATTATCACCTTCACGAGGGTAATTAGGGAAGGGCAAAAAAAAGTGACATTCATATGAACAGAAAACACCCTTTTCCTCTGTCTGGAAGAAAGAAATATTACTCCAATAATGAAGAATTTCCCTTTTGCAATCA
Source organism: Chiloscyllium plagiosum (assembly GCF_004010195.1). NCBI lineage: Eukaryota > Metazoa > Chordata > Chondrichthyes > Orectolobiformes > Hemiscylliidae > Chiloscyllium > Chiloscyllium plagiosum. The sequence goes on along the minus strand of NC_057711.1, from coordinate 23,099,376 downwards.
ATACCAAAAGTTTGCCTTAGAAATGATAAGTCACTGCAGCAAATTTAAAAAATGATCACCTAATGGTCCGACTGTCCCGTTGTTACAACCGAGACCTGGAATCAAATAAATTACCCAGTTACCAATAAGACCAACTGTATTTGGTTTAGAAATAAAAGATCAATCAGGTTTATTTTTGATTGTCGATTTATTATCGAAGAGGAGTTAGGCAGCAGAAGTGCAAAATAGGTTAACGGGCATATTTAACACACAGACACACACACAGACACACACACAGACACACACACAAAATCAAGTTTGGAAATAATTGTTAGTTCACATTAGTTCAGTCAGCACCATGGCTCAAACAGGTTGAGTTACCAAACACTGGCAATTGTTGACAGAGACTCTGCAGATTCGGTTTTGTTGATTATCGGAAAGACCCTTCTGGTCCACTAATGTCCTTTAGAGAAGGACATTCTTATCTGTTCTGGTCTGAAATTGACTCCAGACTCACAGCAGTATGGTTGACTCTAAACTGTTCCCTGGGCAATTTGACAGGTATTAAATGCTGGCCTATGCTCATCCCATAAATGAACAAAAATATTGTCAGGAAGAACTCTTCAGGGTGCTCCAAGGAGAACAGCAAGATCAGGATTTCAGTTCTTGCAATGAATTCACAACAAGGACTTTTCAGAAAGACACTGAGTTGGTTAACTACTTCCTCTTAATCAGCTATAACCCAACTGAAATGTCCAAACACCACTCAATTCCTGACAGCGATAAAAACAGTCAGGACCAAGTAATTAGTTAAGCCAGCTGACTTTCAAGAAGCTTCTTTTTCAAGTCTGCTTCCAAGGACCTGTTCAAGAAAAAGCTTGGATATCTAAATGTACCTCACAAACCTCTAACATGAATCATAATAAAAAAAAATGAAGTGCTTTAAACACCGTATTGGTTTGGAATCTGATGAATCTCAGTGGAGCTCGATCCTCTGTGATTTCAACATGGACTCAGACTATCAATAATTTCTGCTCTGGAGTTTTGAAGATGATGGCTGACAGATTTCTCAGCTGCACCACACACAATAAAGGTTAAACAAAAGAAGATTTTCCCATATCTGTACTTTTGATATTCATCAGCAATGTCTTTTGGAAACTGCCGTCAGTTAACATATATGCAGGAATTTTTGATGATCATGTTCTTTCAGCCATTTCCTTGAAACCATGGCCAAAAAACATTTTCACTGATGTGCTCTCCCAAGCTGAAGGTTGTGATCATGCTATTACATTACAAGCACTTGTAGCTGTCTGATACTTGGCAAATTGGTCATTATTGAGTCTCAGATTGAATGTCAACGCAGGGAAGTCAGTTGCCACTCGCTGTCCTAACACCTCTGTTCATGTAATTCATGAATGGATTGCTGACTTGGGATCAGGAGGAATTCCTAACTCAAGGAAGCTGAACTTATTGCTGGTTCTAAATGTACTACCCACAAATTATAATCTGAGAATTTAGAAGCTGTCAGTGATTGAACCTGCGGCTTAATTTGTCTAGAATAAGACGGCATAAGCTTAAAATTAGAGAGGCACAGGATAAAGTAATTTATCACAGAAATGCTCTGGAAGATAATATCCAAACTGAAGCTGATAGATTTTACAGAGTAAAGACTGTAACGGGATATGGAACCAAGGCAAAGATGCAAATAAATCATGATCCAGAAGATGGTCGATGGACTGAATGGTCTACTTATATTCCTGTGCTTATGTACTAACATGACTCAAATAAAAATAGGTTTACTTTGTCTGAAAGATGTTGCCAAGAGGCAGAAAATGCTGAAGCAAATGGCACTGAGGGTTTGAGGAAGATGCTTCTGACAGTTCTTCAGAAAAACTTTTTAAAAATCATTAAAATTGAAACTCCCGTGTAAAGGGGCTGGCTTGCTGGCAACAGATTGCTTGTGAAACATTCTCACAGGCAGGAGAAGGCAAGGTGTGAAGAGTGCGGCTGCTATCTTGTGCAGACCTTTTGAACCAATACAGGATAAAGTGCAGCTGGAGCAACCCTTGATTTCCTGGCAGAGATGGGAGTCTGGCTTTTCAGCATTAGCAACTCCCGTCGCGTTGCCTTCGTCAGCCAGGCTATATCACTCTGCCACAAAACTACATTCATCACACACGCACACGCAAAGGGGATCTACATTTATCTGTTTCTATGCCAGAAGTTCTGGGTTCAAAGTCACACTCCAGGGTTTGATGGCCTAGGAAGGTACACTCATAATTCAGCCAAACAGGATGAGTGTCAATTTATAATTCCTTCCAAAAAGTGTACGGCAGGTGTCAGGAATGTGAGCATCAACCATGCACAGAATAGTGTGGTCCCCCTGAAGCTTCAACCTCCGGATAGAGGCTGGTGACCTATTCCAGGAAAAATAAAGCTATGGAAACAGTCATAAGTGTGTGTTTTACTTGCCTCTTATGCCACAGGGCATGGGAAAGGAGTTAAAGAAAAAAGGAGGAAAAAATCTTCGGGAATCTTCTAAACACTTTAGAGAACTGAGAACAAGCAAAAAGACTCACAATTAGATTCGATTCCCTACAGTGTGGAAACAGGCCCTTCAGCCCAATAACTCCACACTGACCCTCCAAGGAGCAACCCACCCAGATCCATTCCACTTTGACTAATGCACCTAACACTATGGGTAATTTAGCATGGCCAATTCACCTGATCTGCACATCTTTGGACAGTGGGAGAAAACCAGAGCACCTGGAGGAAACCCACGCAGACACAGGGAGAATGTGCAAACTCCACACAGACAGTCGCCCTAGGATTGGGATTGAACCTGGGACCCTGGTGCTGTGAGGTTACAGTGCTAACCACTGAGCCACCGTGCCACCCCAAATGCGGAAGAATAGAAATTTTAGGAGGAGTGAGCTTGGTCAAAGGCCTCAGTTTCAAGGGTGGTCTTAATGGAGCAGAAAGACTTCAAAGGGAGAATCACAGAAAGCAATATCCAGACATGTAAAATCACAGCTCCAGATGATGTGTCTGTGTGTGTGTGTGTGTGTGTGCGCAAGCTAGAGTTCAAGGAATATCTCATTCCCAGAAGGTTACACAACTGTAAGAGGGGGATAGCCTTCATATTGAGTAGCAAGCTGATGGAGGAATTTGACAATCAGCCTTTTAACTGGGCAGCCTCTGGTGGACACAATGGCTGTCCAGGTTAGTGAGCACGGAAGGGTGATGAGCAATGTTCCTGCTCAGCTATGTGACTGCACATAACCTTTAAAAGTACTGAATGGACCTTCCTTGATGTGTGCATGACTATGAGACCCAATTAAAGGGTCTTTACACTGAAAACATTGGCCAAGCAGAGATAAATTTTAAATTGAAAATTTCTCACGAGTGAATAGAATGTAGTAGAAGTAATGGGATGGACACAGGCCCCATAGGGTGAGTAAGTACAGAAGTGGGCAGGGTATTTTTCCTCGTCAGCTAGCGTACCGGTTCCTGAGTGCCATCCTGCCATTCTCCTGGAGGCAGAATTGATGGGTACAGCTGGAGCGGGAGGCAGGTTCACCCATTTCTTAGCAGCAGGTAGCCTGTTAAAGGTCTTCTACTTTTATTACCTTCTGGAATATGGGCATCGCTATTTGACCAATATTTATTGCCCCTCCCTAATTTCAGGAGAAGGCCTTTAGTGAGATGACGTTCTCTACCATTGCTGCCCTTGTGATACAGGGACACTTACATTGCTGTGAGTGAAGGAGTTCCAGAATTTTCACTCACTGTGAATGAACAAACATATATTTCCAAAGAAGAATTACTTGGAGCAGAACTTGCAAGTCATGGTGTTCCCATTCATTGCCTGTCCAGCTGATAGAAGTGCATGTTTAGACAGTGGTCTCAAAGAAGGCTTGGTTGATTTCCCAGTGCATCTTCAGCATTGTATAAACTGTTGCCATCAGGTGTTGATGATTAACTGAATGAACATTGAAAGTGATGTTCTGGGCATCAGTCAAGCAACTTGTTTTGTCTTGGATGCTGTTGAGCTTCTTGTGTGGTGTTGGAGCTGCAGCCATCCAGGTACATTCACTCACCATGAAGTCAGGACTCAGTCTCCACAAGGACCGTGCTGTATTCACTCCTACCTTTGTTGTCATCCATGACAGGTAAGTTGCTGAGAGCAAGGTCATCATGTGGATTAGAATAACCCTCTTATTGGTTCCCTCACAGACCCAGTCTAGCAGCTCTTTCCTTTCAGATTTGCACAGTTCAGTCAGTTGTGGTGTTGCCATGTAACTCTTGGTGATCGTCATTGAAGTCGTCCATCCAAAGTAGATTCTGTGCTCTTGCCACCCTCAGTGCTCCATTCAAGTGGTGTTCAACATGGAGGAGTACAGATTCACCAGCTGAGGTGGGGATGGGGGTGAGGGGAGTTGGTGGTAATCAGCTGAAGGTTCCTTTGCCTGCATTTCACCAGATACCAGTAACCTTCATGGGATCCAGAGTCAACGTGGATAACTCCCATCGGCAACTCTCTCCTGCATGCCACTGTACTGCCACCCTGTATGTGGTGAGCCTCTCCTCCCAGCAGGATAGTACATTACCAGGGATGCGGATGGTGATGTCTGGGACACTTTCTGTGAGGTATGATAGCATGATAATGACCATTTGGCTGTTGTGAGACAGTTCTCCCAATTTTGGCATGAATCTTCAGATATTAGTAAAGTTTCATTCCTTTCTTTAGGCGCTGCAGCTATTTGATAAAGATTAACAGCTTGCTGGACCATTTCAGAGGGCAGATCATAGAATCCCTACAGTGTGGAAGCAGGCTGCTCAGCCCATTGAGTCCACCCTGACTCTTCAAACAGCATCCCACCCAGACTCACCTCATCAACCCTGCATTTCTCATGACTCTGCACACCACAGGGCAATTTAGCATGGCCATTTCACTGAACCTGCACATCGTTGGACTGTGGGAGGAACCAGAGCACCTGGAGGAAACCCATGCAGACACAGGGACAATGTGCAAACATCCACACAGGCAGTTGCCTGAGGGTGGAATTGAACCAGGGTCTCTGGCACTATGAGGCAGCAGTGCTAACCACTGAGTCACCATTTGCAAAAACATTACTGTGGATCCAAGGTCACATGTGCGCCACAGCAGGTAAGAAGAGTATATTTCCTTCCCTAAATGGCATTAATGAACCAGATACTTCCACATCAATCAACAATGGTCACTGTGAGAGAGAGTTTTTGGTTCCAGTTTTTCTTTTCACAATCTGTGACAATGCGATTCAAATCCCAATCGCCAGAACATTTAACTCTACCCTGTGACTTTGGATTCTGAGTCCAGTGACATTAACGTGATGCCACTGCCTCTTCTATTGTCAGAATACTGTTTGCAATTTTCCGAGTCAGACTTCCAGGCCCCAAGTGATATCAGGGAACAGTACAGATGCTTAAAGGCAGCCCCTCAATAGCCGATCGGAGGAGGGTGAGGCTTCAGCTGCAACACAGGCTGTCCTGTGGAGAGGTTTCACCCTCTGAGGACACTTTTAATTTTAAAAATAAGATGAAAATTCAAAGTGACTGCACTCTCTCTCTCTCTTAACTCGAAGGCAGTTTGGTGCAATTTCAGTGCAGGATAGCCTGCTACTTCCCCTCCAGCTTTGAAAGCCTGACTTATTCAGCTGGTGAATGCACAGTGCTGTCAATAATTAAGCAAGGGGGGAATGTTTCATCTGAGAGGGTTCCCACAAGGGGCGGCCTTTGGATCCCTGTTTGATCGTGATGATAGTATCCTGAAGCCCATAGGGAAATTCAACCCAATATATTTGATACGGCAAGTTAATTTACTCAAGTTATTTCAAACTCAGTATTTCTCTGCAACTCAATACCTACCTTTTTGGAATGTGACTGCAGACACCATTTTTTCAGGAAAACATCTGACACAGCCAGACGTTTCATGTGCAAATGCATACTAACTTTATAAAGTCTCTCAAATAAATGGAACAAACAGCTTACATTTTTTAATGACAGAACGTATGGTAAAAATGAAGGAAGTGAGTAATCACTGAGTGGGAGAAGCACAAAGTGAGGACGACAAAGTTTGACAATGTATACATCGGCTGTCGTTGCTACAATTTATCCTGGGACCCACTAGGCAAGGGTTGGAAGGTCCTCAGCCTGGATTCCCACTTCAGAATGCGGGGATGAATTAGATTAGATTACTTACAGTGTGGAAACAGGCCCTTCGGCCCAACAAGTCCACACCGACCCGCCGAAGTGCAACCCACCCAGACCCATTCCCCCACATTTACCCCTTCACCTAACACTATGGGCAATTTAGCCTGGCCAATTCACCTGACCTGCACGTTTTTGGATTGTGGGAGGAAACCCACACAGACACAGGGAGAATGTGCAAACTCCACACAAAGAGTCGCCTGAGGCAGGAATTGAACCCGGGCCTCTGGCGCTGTGAGGCTAACCACTGTGCCACCGTGCCGCCCACGGTGAATTATTCCTTGGAAAGTCTCGTGTGTGAAAGTTGGAAGAGGCAGAATCAGAGTAAACCTTCATGACTCCTCACCTCCCAAAATTCCCTTCTATGGATGAAAAACTGATTGGAACTTTCTCGGTTTACTTGGTTGAGGTGATCAAAACAGTTACACATGGAGAATCATTTCCCAACTTGAGGTACTGCCTTCAGGAAAAGGGAGGTAGCACTCTTGTCTCTGAACCAGGAAGTCTCCTTCTTTTGAAATCGAACATCTACAGCAATATGTTGTTTGTGATTTTGCAGGTACAAGTGCACCACATGTTGTCTGTGGGTCACTAACAATTGGTAAATCCTGTAAAACAGCCTCATGGGTAATGCTCACAATCATTGGCTCTGTCTAGGTCATGGTAGTGACAATTTAGGATGAAACTCTATGTGCCTCTGCACTTCACGAACTGCTGACATGAAATGTCATGGCCCTCAATTTCACTTGTGTTATTAAAATATTACTTTGTCTGTAATATAAAAAGAGAATTGATTTATACCTCCACAGGCTTTGGGGCTTGGCTTGAGAACTGGTCCTCAAATAGAATTCTTGTTTGTGGATACCTTTGGCACACACTGACTGACATACTTTATGTCATCCTGTCAAAACTGTATCACAGTAAAATGTTAAGCTGACATTTCAAATTCGTGCTGAAGAAACTGACAGCTGGACGTAATAAAGAGATAGAGTTGAACAAAAAAAAGGCAGAAATGGAGTTGTGCATTCACAAATGACCTTTATATACATGAAAAGCTCAAGTCTCAGCAGAGCTCCCCCGCAAGTTTTATCTGAACGTATCTCTAATTCATCATGCGAAGAAAACTAACCTGACAGAATAAGCTCGGAATCTATTTTAAGTCCATGGCCACAGAAAGTGCCAAGTGCAATATTGGTCCTGATCACAGGAGCCGCCTGTCTGTCTTGAGACACAAACAGTACTTAGCACTTACCCTGTCAAACTCTTTCTTGATGTTTATCAACACATTGGCCTGAAGGTTACAAAGGCAAATCCAATGGATGGGGCATAGAAAAGATTGCGCCCACTAGAACTCGGTTTCCTGGTTGACTGGTGCTAAGTTAGCCTCAGTGCGGGAGCACAGGCCACTCTCCACAAATACCCTATAGGGACGGACATCTGCCATCCTTCCCTGGTTTGGCCTACATGTGACTCTGTACCCATAGCAACGTGGTTGACTCTCAACTGCTCTCTGGGCGATTCGGGAGGGGCAATAAATGCTGGACCAGACCAGAGACCCACATCCCATCAATGAATTAAAGATTTAAGAAAAGGTGGAGGAAATTGAAATTAACCTCCTGCCTGAAATCAGCTCTGACATCTGGCATTTCTTGGCAATGTATTAAATTACACACTGAAAGTTCTCCTCCAAAGGCTGGTGTGGAAGATGGAGGGTAAAAATCAGAATGGTTGAGCAAAGATTGTGTTTTGGAGGTTAAGGAGAGAGCAAATTTTCTCATTCATTCATGGTATGTGGATGTCATTAGCTCGGTCAACATTTATTGTCAATCAAATTGCTATGTGATCAGTTAAGGAGGGCAGATTTCCTTCCCCAGAGGATGTTAGTGCACCAGATGGGTTTTTACAAGAATTGGCAGTGTTTACATGGCAGAGAAAGTGACGGCTGCAGATGCTGGAGAGTCAGAGTCAAAAAGTGTGGCACTGGAAAAGCACAGCCGCTCAGGCAGTATAGTTTACATGGTCACCGTTAGGTTAGCGAGTCATTTTGACCTAAATAATTTGCAATGGTAAGATTCAAACCCATGTTCATAGAATATTCATCAGGTTATTAGGTTAGGTTATTAGTTCAACAACAATAACAGATTATTCTGTATGCCTGTATATAAAGAGAGTTTCCATGGGCAGAAGTGCTGGCAACCAGAGGATGCAGATGGAACACAAGTGGCAATAGAAATGGGGGTAATATGAAAATTATTTTTACTGTCATTTATTATGATGTGGAATGCGCTGCCAGAAAGCATGGTGAAAGTGGGATCAATAGTGACTTTCAACAGAAAACTTGACAAAATACTGTAGGACAAAGCATTTATCAGGGTTTGTAAGGGCAAAGAGTGAAACTACTTAACTAACTCATTCATCTTAATATAAAATGTAGTTAAGCAGGTGATTGGGTTAATTGATTAATGAATTGACTGGATAGATAGTGGCTAATAGATAAAAATAATGCTATTCATTTGGTGATGAAAACAAAAACATTCAGTTGTATGTAAGAGGACTTAGAGTCATGGAGTCATAGAGACGTACAGCATGGAAACAGATCCTTCGGTCCAACCCTTCCATGCCGACCAGATACCCCAACCCAATCTAATCCCACCTGCCAGCACCCGGCCCATATCCCTCCAAACCCTTCCTATTCATATACCCATCCAAATGCCTTTTAAATGTTGCAATTGTACCAGCCTCCACCACTTCCTCTGGCAGCTCATTCCATACACGTACCACCCTCTGCGTGAAAAAGTTGCCCTGTAGGTCCCTTTTATATCTTTCCCCTCTCACCCTAAACCTATGCCTTCGAGTTCTGGACTCCCCGACCCCAGGGAAAAGACTTTGTCTATTTATTCTATCCATGCCCCTCATAATTTTGTAAACCTCTATAAGGTCACCCATCAGCCTCCTATGCTCCGGTGAAAACAGCCCCAGCTTGTTCAGCCTCTCCCTGTAGCTCAAATCTTCCAACTCTGGCAACATCCTTGTAAATCTTTTCTGAACCCTTTCAAGTTTCACAACATCTTTTCGATAGGAAGGAGAGTAGAATTGCACGCAATATTCCAACAGTGGCCTAACCAATGTCCTGTACAGCCGCAACATGACCTCCCAACTCCTGTACTCAATACTCTGACCAATAAAGGAAAGCATACCAAACACCTTCTTCACTATCCTATCTACCTGTGACTCCACTTACAAGTAGCTATGAACCTACACTCCAAGGTCTTTTTGTTCAGCAACACTCCATAGGACCTTACCATTAAGTGTGTAAGTGCCGCTCAGATTTGCTTTCCCAAAATGCAGCACCTCACATTAAACGTTTTTTTAAATGATTCGCTAGTTATAATGGGGAACGGATGGGAATGATGCGTGGATGGAGTTGGAAAACTGAATAGTCTATTATAATCCACAAAGAAAGGTATATTGGTTTCTGTCTCACCAGATTTAGATTTTATTGTCACCTGTACTCAAGTATGGGGGACAAGAGTGCAGCGAAAAGCATAAAATGTCGCCACACACGATGCCATCTTAGGTACAAAGTACCGACGAGGTGCAAAATCTCGGTAGAAAAGTAGAAAAATGAAGAAACAATTTAAAAGCTCAGCACTACAGCCTTCTTCGCATAAATGTGGAAAAGTTAAAAAAAAAGTTAAAACACCATTACAGTCCTTTCTTGAGCCACTGCACTCCAAGTTGGGCTTTCCTCAAATGAACTTCCCTTTGTTGGGCATGCTTCCACATGTGCTTGGCTAAGACCAGCCTGGGCACACCAGGCTTGGCTGCCGCTCACAAGGCTTCGACCCCAATGGCTACAACACCGCTAATCACTACTGCTGCCATCTTTCGCTGTTGCTAACTGACTTGGATCTGACTGGACGATTCATTGAACTAATATGGGTGCGGTGGGATGAACAGCCATCTTGTACATGGATATTTGACTGTGCAACAACTCATCTGACAGTGCTCGAACATTTCTCATGGGTGAAATTTTTCACACTTGGAAACAGAAGGAAGTTTATCACCTCAATGGTCAGAAGTCAGTGATCTGCTCCTCAGCAATAACAGTTCACATCAAGCTTGAAACAAATCAATGAGTGATCAGGCTTTCCAGGAATGAGCTTCAATATCAGAACTGGGATTGACTGATAATTGGGTCAGTTTGTCTATAAATGGCATCTTCCAAATGTGGATCAAGTTCAACTTCCAATCATCTCCAAAAGGTAGGTCTTTTGGTATGTTAGGGGGCAGGGAGATGAAAAGTGTTCTATGAAACCTATCCCAATGCTTAGAAACCAATCCAAATCTCAGATTGTTGGAATACTTTGGGCAAATGTTATGCATCTGCATTCCTGACATCTCAGGTGTGTCGATTTTGAAACAGCATAGTTTTCCATTAAAAAGGGTGTGTGAAAAATACAGTGTAGGACTTAGGGTGCAGCATTAGAATTTTATACCTAAAATAATCAATATTTAATTAGCATTGCAAACTTCTGCAATGAACATGTTGAGCATGGGATGCAAGAATGGACAGTCTATACAAGATTGGTGGACAGAAAACCTTGTGGGATTTGCTGACCTTCAGGGAAAGCTCTGAAACAAAGTGTAAAATATATTTCCTTCTTCTTTAGCGACATCAATCCTCAAGGGGAAGATAAATGCCATACCACAAAAACAATGATACATCCAAAGATTATGCTTCTTAAAGGGGAATCAGAAACAACTAACAGATAAGTTTTATTTCCTGTAAAACTCAAACTTGAAATACTGTAACATAGTTTTGCAATGCCATTTAGGGTGGTATGGTTGCATTGCTGCTGCAGAGCACCAGGAATCTGGGTTTAATTCCAGTCTTGGGTGACTGTGTGGAGTTTGCATATTCTCCCCGTGTCCGCGTGGGTTTCCTCCCACAGTCCACAGGTTAGATAGATTGGCAATGCTAAATTGCCCTGTCGTGTCCAGGGATGTGCAGGCTAGTTGGGTTAGCCATGGTAAATGTGGGGTTACAGGGATGGGGGGAGGTGAGTCTGCGTGGGATATTCTTCGAAGGGTCAGTGCAGAACTGATGGGCTTATGGCTTCTTTCTGCATTGAAGGGATACTACGATTTTATTTGCTTACCTCAAAAAAGAACAAATGAAAAGATAGCTGTGTGGAGGTTGGTTTAGTCTGACAAGATCATAGGGCTTCTGGATTAGTGATGCTGGAAGAGCACAGCAGTTCAAGGCAGCATCCAAGGAGCTTTGAAATCGACGTTTCGGGCAAAAGCCCTTCATCAGGAATAAAGGCAGTGAGCCTGGAGCTAGAGGAGGGTGGGGTGGAGAGAAAGTAGCATAGAGTACAATGGGTGAGTGGGGGAGGGGATGAAGGTGATAGGTCAGGGAGGAGAGGGTGGAGTGGATAGGTGGAAAAGGAGATAGGCAGGTAGGACAAGTCCGGACAAGTCATGGGGAAAGTGCTGAGCTGCAAGTTTAGAACTAGGGTGAGGTGGGGGAAGGGGAAATGAGGAAACTGTTGAAGTCCACATTGATGCCCTGGGGTTGAAGTGT
>NC_057711.1:23072215-23087120 GCF_004010195.1 Chiloscyllium plagiosum | reverse complement strand
GCGGTCTCTAAAGAAGGTGGCCATCTGGTGTGTTCTGTGGTGGAATTGGTCCTCCTGGGAGCAGATACGGCAGAGGCGGAGGAATTGGGAATATGGGATGGCATTTTTGCAAGAGGTAGGGTGGGAAGAGGTGTAATCCAGGTAGCTGTTGGGAGTCGGTGGGTTTGTAAAAATGTCAGTGTCACGTCGGTCGTCATTAATGGAGATGGAGAGGTCCAGGAAGGGGAGGGAGGTGTCAGAGATGGTCCAGGTAAATTTAAGGTCAGGGTGGAATGTGTTGGTGAAATTGATGAATTGCTCAACCTCCTCGCGGGAGCACGAGGTGGCGCCAATGCAGTCATCAATGTAAGGCTGCTCTCACATTAGAGAGGTGGTGGTTTAACCTGAGGGTCATGAGACCTGAGGTTAGGGTGGAGGAGAATCCTTCATCGTAACCTCAGCCCGTGTAGGAAAGCATGCTGTTGGTGTCTCTCTGCCTCACAAACCAGCTAGCCAGCCAACTGAGTGAACTAACCTTCTTCTGCTACACTGAAGCCATGATGTCAATGTCAGTGATGGCTCTAACCATCATCCCTACCTCCTACCCCTTCCCACCATCTTATTTCTGAACTCTGCTTTAGGAACATGATTCTCAGTTGTAGGCATGATCATTTTGATCCTTCATGGAAAAATAACCTTTATATTGGTGAATCGAGTACAAAATAGAATTTTATTTATCAGTCAACCTAATTAATAGTTAAAGATAATCACAGCTTTCAATGTTGTCAATAATTTTGTCATCAGCATGGTAAGAAGTCAAAAATCAGAAGCCATCGCTAAATTGCCTGTATACAAACACAAGAATTTTTTTAAAAAATTCATTCACAAATGTGGACACTGTTGCCTGTGCCAGCAGGTATTCCCAATCTCTAGCTGCCTTTGAGAAGGTGGTGGTGAACTGCCTTCTTGAACCAGATGTGGAGGTGCCGGTGTTGGACTGGGATGGACAAAGTCAGAAATCACACGACACCAGGTTATAGTCCAACAGGTTTATGTGAAGTCACAAGCTTTCAGAGTGCTGTTCTTCATCACAGAGTTCTACCGCACAGAAAAAGGCCCTTTGGCCCATCACATTCATACAGATAAACCTTCACAGAATCTCAGAAATTAAGTCAGGCATTCAGTTTAGATAGAATTCATTTGACATAGGCTGCGGAAAGGACAGGATTGATGGGCTGAATGATCAATATGTATCCAATCTCATGGTTAATATTTTCTCTTTGATCAATCTCACTAAAGGCAGCTTATCTGATCATTATCACAAAACTGGACTGTGACTGTGTGTAAACTGGCTGCTGCATTTCCTACATTACAACAGAAACTTTTCATCAGGAACAGTTACCTCATAATCAGTAGGTGTGGAGCAACTCAGCAGCATAATGAGTTAACATGACAAAGGGTCACTGAACCCAAAACTTCACTCTGTTTTTCTCTCCACAGCTGCTGTCAGACCTCCACTGAGTTTACTCAGCACTTTCAGTTTTTGTTTCAGGTTTCAAGCATCCGACATTCTTTGTTTCTATTTTATTATTTAGTTTCATAGAATCCCTTCAGTGTGAAAGCAGGCCATTCAGCCCATTGAGTCCACAATGATCCTCCAAATAGTGTTCCACCCAGACACATCCCACTTCATCCTATAACCTGAATCCACCTCGCCTGCACATCTGTAGACACTATAGGCAATTTAGCATGGTCAGTCCGTCTAACCTACACATCTTTGGACTGTGGGAGGAAACCAATGCAGACTTGGGGAGAATGTGCAAACTCTACTTAGACAGTTGCCCGAGGCTGGAATCAAACTTGGGTCCCTGGTAAAAACCAAAAGAACTGTGGATGCTGTAAATCAGATACAGACGTTGCTCGAAAAGCTCAGCAGGACTGGCAGCATCTGTGAAGAGAAATCAGAGTTAACGTTTCGGGTCCAGTTCTGGGAAGAGTCACCGGACCCAAAATGTTAACTCTGATTTCTCTTCACAGATGCTGCCAGACCTACTGAGCTTTTCCAGCAGCTTCTGTTTTTGTTTCTGGGTCCTTGGAGCTGTGAGGCAGCAGTATGAACTGCTGAGCCACCGCCATAATTAATAATCACCATCTTTTCAATATACGGTTCAACAAAGCAGCTCACCATCATCTTCTTGAGGGCAATTAGGAACAAGCAATAAATAACGGCCAAGTCAATGATACCCCATCCTATGAACAAATACTAAAACAAAACTGAGGGATGATTAATAATACCGACATCTGGTCAGTGCTAGGACATAGTAGGTACATGTAGTTCTGGGATAACGCGCATTTCAGCAGCGCGCCTCAACTATAACGTCACTGAAGAATTAGGGAATGGTATTTTCAAGAACACTTACGTCTGTTCGCAATAGTGCGATTCCAGGGGAATCGTTCGTACACTTCGTTCTGCACATACGCCAATGTCAGCTGCTGACACAGCAGCTTGCTGTGAGAGGTACTGTACAGAGAGCAGCTTTCTTACATGTTTCGTTAATAAATATGGTTTCAACCTTCATTCAGGTGGTGCTATACTTTGTGTTAGACTTTTGGGTGATTTTTTAACGATTGTGAGTGATATTTTTGCTGGTCTGCCCCTAACCCACCTTTTCCATAGGCCCCAATATTTCTATGAAGTGATTTTCTATTAAGCGAGGTTTCACTGGAACACAACTATGGCATTATAAGAGAACTACCCGCAGCAGCCACTCTCTTGCCCAGTGGCATAAGTCAGGGTTACTTGAAATGCTATCAAAATACAGAAAGAACCTGCAGTAACATAATGTTTTTCCTAACCTCAGGACATCCGAAAGAATTTTATGATCAAGCGGTTGACACTGTTGTAATGTTGCAAGTTGTGAAACCAATATTCACATAGCAACATTCACAAACAACAGTGAAATAAATGACAGCTGCTTTGATGGTGTTGATTGAGGAATAAATGCAGGTCAGGGTACAGGCTTAATCGTTGGCTCATGGACTGTTTGATGCCCTCCTGACCTAATTTTAATATCTCATCCAAAAGACATAACCTCTACAGTGTATTGGACTCGACTGGCAGGCTGGATCATAAGCATAAATCCTTCTGACTCAGGAGTGACAGTGTTACCACTGAGCTATGTCTGACACCTAAAGAGTAACCAATCTGTTGCACATTCATAAGGACAAGCAGATGGGATGAAACTGATGAGACTGGTTGATATAACAATTTAGGACATAATCTAAAAAAGACATAAGACAGAAGAGCAAGATTTTTCTGCAGCCATACATAACACTTTAAAGATGTCTTCCCCAGAAGCTTCTGCTTATCCTCATCTTCATTTAATTTATTTTTCTGTTTTATAATTCAGGACATTTAGGATAACATTGCTGAATCAACCACTTAGCACAGGCCTGCACACTGACATTGCTGAGCTTCCTAAGTCAGTCCCTAAATGTTCTTAGATTATAACATAATATTTCTAAATGATATGGTGAGACACTTTTTAATGTCATTATTGAAATGATTTGCACACAGTTTGCTGACTCCTCTGTACTGGAAGAAAAAGCCTCCTAATACGGTGTTTAAATAAATTAGGCCAGTGAAAAATTGCCCGATAACTTTGTTGTGGGATTAATTCTTCAGGATATATCATCAACAAGATTACCTTTGGCATCCCTTGTGCGGGAACTCATTTTTGTACATGCAAAGACTACTAATGCTACAGTATCAGAGGCCAAATATTGAATGATCTGTCACAATTTGATATTTAATCCAGCAATTGATGCTACTAAAAGGATCCAGAAGGCATCAAGATGAATGAATTTTGACCTCAAAACTCACAAAAAGACAACACAAACAATTTATCTTTCTGACCTTTGCTTCAGCAGCCTGCAAGCAGTTGCGACTGCTAGGAGAAATTAAAATTAGTCATTCTCAAATTTGGGTTCGCAGATTGATCAATGCCACATTAGCAAAATCCCAAGGACACAGCCCAGGGATTCATGCAACCTACTGCATTTGCTTAAGCAGTGCTCTTGAGATAATATAGTCTAATCCACATTGAGAGATAAATTACTCTCACTTGCTATTAAGTGAAAAATGTATCCATATTTAATATCAAGAAACAGGAGCACAGATTTCCTGAACAGTGATGGATTGTGAAAATAACCCCAACCCCAACCCCCCAACCCTCCCTCAAAGTTGCAAACATTTATTTTCTAAATGACCTGTTCAGAGACATTACTACACATCTCTGCAACTGGTAGGGACTTGAATACAGGCTTTCCCACCAGTTCAGGGGTAGGGGCACTACCACTGCATCACAAGAACACCCATCCAAATTGTGAGCAATGTAATGCTTAGCAATATCATCAACTACGATAACGTTAAGCACCCTGACTTGACACGAGTCCACTGAAGTGTTAAATACCATGTGGACCCATACTCCATATTTACAAACATTTTAAAATCAGGACTGCTGACATTAAGCCTGCTCTAGCTGAGCCATCAGGCAATCTCAAAAGAATAATCCGCAGCTCGTACATAAAGAAACCTTTAAAAGTTTCTGTAGACAACTGCCTGCATGAATACGGTGCATTTCACAGCCTGGCGATTCACTGTGCCATTGCAGCTAATGCCCAGAGGAAGTGTAAGAGAATATAAATTATTAAACAGCTTTCCCCATGAATATCAGCATTGGACATTACAAAGGCTTGGCGTGTCCTGTCAAATGTAAAAGCATCTGTGATTCTTGGAAGAGTTTCTCGAGCTGAGAACAGCTGGCTGTGCAGTTTTCAGTGTCACCTGGGATACTGCACACCATTGTCTGTCATCTCCAAGTATGTCGCCAATCCTGTCTACAAAATGCAAAGTCCAGGTGAGGGATGTGGCTCATAGCTCTCCTTAGAGAATTTTCAACTGCTTCATAAAATAACCTCTCGTAAGCTTGGATGGTGCGAAGGAGATTTATAGGCTCAGAGAAGCGCAAACATACATGATTAAAAAAGCCTTCCAACAGGCTCTCATTTATTCACGTGGGTATTCTGCCAGGTAGCTTTGGCAGCTCTGGCTCAATCCATCGCATTTTCACCTCTGAGCCGTAAGGTTCTGGATTCAAGATCTGCTCCTGAGCGTGAACACAAAAACGGAATCTGACTAGCGAGGTATTGCTTGGGCCACTGCAATGTCAAAGGTGTTGTCTTTCAGATAAGAAGTGGAACTGGGTCCTATCTGTGTCAGACTGTGTAAGAAGTCCTAAGGCACTGTTTTGAAGAAAAACAGGGAGTTATCTCCAGTGTCCTGGCCAATATTTATCTCTCAGTCACCAACACAGAAACATTGCTTTCTGTGGGAGCTAGCTGGGTATAAATCGGCTGTTGTATTTTCCACACAGTATCAGTGACTCCAGTTCAAAAGCACACAACTGGCTTAAAACTGCTATAGGTATTGGGGTTTATTGCAGATAAATGTGAGGTGATTCACTGGGAAAAATAACAGGAAGGTAGAATACTGGGTTAATGGAAAGATTCTTGGTGGTGTGGATGTGCAGAGGGATCTTGGAGTTCATGTACATAGATCCCTGAAGGTTTCCATCCAGGTTGATAGTGCTATTAAGAAGGCATATGACGTGTTAGGTTTTATTGGTACAGGGGTTGAGTTCTGGAGCCATAATGCCATGCTGCAACTATACAAAACGCTAGTGTGGCAGCACTTGGAATACTGTATACAGTTCTGGTCACCCCATTAGAGGAATGATGTGAAAACATTGGAAAAGGTGCAGAGGAGATTTACCAAGATGTTGCCCAGTCTGGTGGGAAGGTCTTGTGAGAAAAGGCTGAGAGGCAGGTGTCTGTTCTCATTGTAAAGAAGAAGGATGAGGGGGGATTTGATAGAGACATACAAGATGATCAAAGGATTAGGTAGGGTAGACAGTGAAAGTCTTTTTCCGAGGATGATGAGGTCAGCTTGTATGAGGGGCTATAAATTGAGGGGTGATAGATTGAAGACAGATGTCAGTGGCAGGTTCTTTACTCAGAGAGTGGTAAGGGAGTGGAATGCCCTGCCTGCCAATGTAGTTAACTCAATACATTCGGGAGATTTATACAATCCTTGGATAAGCACATAGATTTTGATGGATAATGTACAAGGATGGGCTGAGATTAGTTCACAGGTTGGCTGAACATTGGCTGTATTGTTCTCTGTTCTATGTAGCAGGTGGTCATGTAAAGCAGTACAGAATGCCAGTCTTTCGTTTTTCTTTTCACTTGTTTTGTAATGTCACCAAGTTACAATTTTATTGCATCAAGCTTGGTGATGGGCTATGCTCTGTAAAACCACTGCAATATTTTTGTAATCTTCAAAGGGGTTGGTCTGTGCAATAATTTGCAGACAAATTACAGATCCCATTAAATACAATGAAAAGCACCGACAACAACTATTAGTCCCCATTAACTTGGGCTGAACTGCAATGTACGTGAAGAAGAAATACATCCGACCCTTTGGCCAAGCCAGCAGAAAAGGCCATTTGATAATCACTCAATCAATCCCATTGACCAGGACAACATCCCAAATCTCTCTCTGATGCACTTTGACAGTGAACAGTGAACTCCCCTTTTCTCCCACCTCCTTCAGCAGACATACAACTGCTGCAGATAACACTTCCGCTTTGCTCCAAGGATGGAGGCTGCTTCATTCATTCAACACACAGTTTGATTGAAAAGGAAATGTGGACTTCAGATAAGACTGATCATTTCAGATAATATTTGAACTCGTTCAGTGATTATCAGTTGTTCACGATGTCAACGGTCCAAAGAGCAACAATGAAAGAAAGTTGGAAATGAATTTCCAATCCCTTATAAAAACAAAAATTGTTGGAAAAGCTCAGAAGGTCTTACAGCATCTGTGGAGAGAAATCAGAAGTACCGTTCAGATTGGGTGACCCTTCTTCAGAACCTCCAATTTCTCTTTCCCCTTTACCTCACCCAAGTGGTTGATATTTGTAATACTTTTGACCTGGAGTAGGCCATTGAATTTGAGAAGATATCATAAGTAAAATTGATTCTGTGATCATTCAGAATTCACATATTCAAAAATTGCTGAAGAAGAATAAGGATTAGATGGTCTTGCTGGTCTGCTCTCATTAATTCAGAGTTTCTAGTTGCATTCTGATAACTATCTAGGCAAGACACTGACCAGTAGACTCCACCATTCAGTTAGATAGTGGTTAACATAATTAACATTAGCATTTATGTGATACCAATACTATGTGCTCAGAGAGTGGCTTTCATTTAAGAAAATTACCCAAGTTGCTTCACGCGACTATGAGATAACAAAATCTGCCACTAAGCTACAGAAGGCGATAACAGGACACATGACTGAAAGCTTGGTCAAAGAGAACTTAAGACACTTTTAGGAGGAAAGGGAGGTAGAATAAAAAGATTTAGAGATGGATTGCCACAAGTTTATGGTCTACACAGCAGAGGGGACAGCCATCAAATGTGAGGCAATTAAAATCGAGATGCTAAGAATTCAGAATTAGATGAATGTGAATATGTCAGAGGAGTTGGGGAGAGGTGAGGCCATGGAGGAATCTGTAGATTTAGATGAGAATTTTGAAATCAAGGCTTTGCAGAACCAGAAGCCGATGGAGGTCAGCCAGCACAGCAGTGTTAGGTGACTGGATACAAGAAAAGAGATGAGCAGCAGAGCTTTGGCTGATCCCAGGCTTACGGAGTATACACAAGCCAGCAAAGTATTGGAATAATGATGCCTGGAGGTAACAAAGGACTGGATGAGAGTTCCAGTAGCAGCAAAGCTGAGTCAGGGGTGAAGTTGGGCAAAGTATATAAACAAAGGCCAAAGAAAGAGATAAAAATACATTGAAGGAGCATGTTCAGTCAAGAAACAATAAGACACGGAAGCAGAAATAGGCAATCCATTAATCAAAGACCCCTCCCACCTCTTCCATCAGGCAGAAGATGTACAAGTTTGTATACACATGCAAATACGTTCAACAACAATTTCTTCCCTGCTGTTACTTGACTTCTGGATGGATCTCTAAAATTTCAAATATAATGTAGATCTCGCTCTGTGTGCACCTTCTCTACAGCTGTAACATTGTATTCTTCGCTCTGTTCTATTACCCTATGAACTTCGTATGGGAAAATCTGTCTGTACTCTACCCAAAACAAAACTTTTCACAGTACAAAGTTAAAAATCACACAACACCAGGTAAGAGTCCAACAGGTTTATTTGGAAGCACTAGCTTTTGGAGCAATGCTCCTTCATCAGGTGGTTGTGGAGGGCACAATTGTAAGACACAGAATTTATAGCAAAAGTTTACAGTGTAATGTAACTGAAATTATATCTCCAAATCATGACTTTTCGCTGTAGTTAGGTACATGTGATAGTAATAAATCAAACCAAATCAAATCAGATCATTCAATGAGATCATGGCTAATTTGATAATCCACTCTCCTGACTTTTCCCCATAATCCTTGATTCTCTTATTGATTAAAAGCTGCAAGATAGTGAATCTTAACAGCTTACTGAAAACTCACATAAGGACGTTGATGGAAATTAAATTCAAACTGAGATGCTGGCACATTGTACACATTTGTATCTCTCAGCAGGTTCACCAGTGAGTGTAAGAAAAACAAACAAACCAACGATGTCCACAGAACATGGGCAAATCCATTCCAACTTTGTTGACAATGCCAAGGATCACCATTGACCACCTGTAACCCAGTTAAGATTTAGCTGCTTAAAATCTACTTCACTTTGATTACGAAAATGGTCTTCCTGATGTTCAGTTACAAAAAGTGGGCAGTGAAGAGGAAAAAAAAATCTAAAAATCTGAATAGCTGATAAGCAAATATTTGAAGAAAAATGATGATCTCAACCTCTTCAACAATCCTGAGGGAAACAGGTTTTGAAGTAAGGGAATTAGTTTTAGCATCAAAAAATTGAGATGTTCTTGCTTTCCAAGAAAACACTAATTTTTTTGTAAAAAATATACTTGCTGCTGTGACATGCAAACTGTAAACATATGGCAAATATTGCTGCAAGTTGATATGGCAATGAGCAAAATGAAAGCAGTGTAAATAGTCTAATTTGTTTTGGCTGCACAAGATGTAGCTTACAGCAAAACATGGGAAACGTCAACATATTTTTCAAAAATAAATCATTTCAGAGCAATTCTCTTTAAAATGCTAATTACCATTGGTTTCGTCTCTGTAACTATCAGATAGCTGCAGATCCAGAGACAACAATTGGCAGAGATCAGTCAGACAGACCACAATCAGTACTCAACCTTGTTTGTAATGGAGATGATGTTAACTGGGGTCAGAACACGTGTTGGTACATTTCCTACACTTCAGACAGCATCTCCCAAACTGACAGCCTCCACCAAGCATTGTCGGTGAATAGGAATGCCGGAAGGTCCAATTCACCCACCATACGGACCTGTCACTGGGTCCAATTCGTGCCAGTACTTCCCAAACACAGCTTCACCAAACAGGAAGAAAGCTAATCACCATTGGCTCAAAAGCAGTTAGGGATGGACAATATATTTTGAACTTGCCAGTAGTACCCATAATCTGAAAATGTTTACCAATGTACAGTATATATAGAGAGGCTATTCTGCCCATTATGCCTATGCTAATTTTTTGAAACAGCTTTCCAGTCAGCCTCACTCTTGATTCCCTTAATCCTTGAATCGTTTCATTTTCATTTGCTTATTCAATTGCTCATCTATTCCTCTTTCACCTTCAACCTGCTCAGGCAGACAAGTTTTACTATCATAGAGTCACAGAGTCATACAGCAAAGAAACAGACCGTTCAGTCCAATTAGTTTATGCCGAATGTAATCCCAAATTGAACTCGTTCCACCTGCCTGCTCCTGGCCCCTACCCCTCCAAACCTTTCCCATTCAGGTCCTTATCCAAATGTAGTTTACATGTTACAATTGTACTCACATCCACCACTTCCTCAGGAAATTCATTCCACCCTCTGTGTAAAACATTTGCACTGCATTTCATTTTAAAATCTCTTTCCTTTCATCTTAAACAAATGCCCCCTCGACTTGAAATCCCCCATCCTTAGCTCTATTTATAACCCTCATTATTTGATAAACTTGGATCAAATTGCCTCTCAACTCCCATTCTCCAGGTAAAAAAGTCCCAGACTATCCAGCCTTTCTTTATTACTCAAAGCTTCTATACCCGGTAACATCCTGGCAAATCTCTTCCGAACCCCCTCCAGGTTAATAATATCCATCATCTGTCATGTTTTCCTACTTAATAAGTAGGCCATTCAGCCCACCACAGAAAGAAATGTTTAATTATTTTCTTTTCAATGATGCTATAATCTTACCCTGATGTTTCCATCTTTACTCCCGGATGGTTTCAGCTCAATCATGGAGAATTAGTAACACTACATGTAAAGAAACAGTCACAACTTGGGACAGAACAGATGTACTTTTGTAGATTCTCCTCTAGTATCTCGATCTTATATTATTCTGAATAAAAATCAGTGAAGAACCAGAAAGGAAGTGTTCCATATGAGGGCAACAATTCCAGCTTAGGAGGAGCAGGGAGAACACCACCACCATCCCCACCCCAAGTGTACCTCATCTAAATGGCTATTCTTCTTGTGTGAGCTGAATTAATAAACGTTTGCATGTGGTGAGGGACTTTCCCATCACACAATATTCATGGAACATTTTCCCCTCAGTAAGATTACTGGATGTAACAGCCACGATTAGCAAAGAGGATTTCTTTACTTGCTGGCTGAAATATACAGTGACAAAGTTTAATACCCCTTCCTACTCTTCTAATATCTGTCAGTATTTGGTTTTAGCTCATTTTATGAAGTGTAGGAAATTCGGCCCCTGTTTGGAAATACATATCAGGGTAGACTTCCTTTTCTGTCTTTACCAATTTTGGGGCAGTGATTATCGATCATAAAATAGGCATGAGCACCCTGGTTGCCACATTTGATAATGAGATGACCATTTTGCTCTTGAACAATCAATGTGACGCCTTCAAATTGCTCGGCCCAACACCAGATTATCAGCTGGGCAAGGGTGTTAAAGGGCACTGAAATGTCACAGCAAGAAATGATTTCATAAGGCTAATTTCAGAAGAAATCTATTCCTTACCAAAAGTAACCTGATTAACTTTTCGTATAAAATCAATGAGCTTGATAGAGTCAGAGGGAATGATTAATTTTGAGAAAGCGTCCTGTTTGTTTTCACTGGAGGTTCAATGAAAGCTGCCAGGATAGAGATAAAGGATTGATTCTCATACCAACTCTATTCAGCACCAATCAATGGATTCACAACATTCACTAACCACATTAAAGAATAAAGGGATCTCAGACATTCGTTTCAACATCTGTCCCATAATCGAGCTTATCATGAAATGTGCAGTTGAAAAATAACACCTTGAGGTTATATAATAACTTAAGGCATGCACTGCTCCAAAGGTACATACTATATCTTTACTCACTTTCATATCTGAATTGCAAGCTCCATACTTTCCCTATGTTTTTGCTTGGCATAATTCAGCTGTTTACAGCAATTAGATTTCGAAGGTGCACTCTTTAAATCTCAATTCAGTCTTTCACAGTGGTGAAGTATCACAACAGACAGGTTTTTAAGTTTAACATTTTAAGTTAAATGTGTTACAGGAGACAGACAAGCAAAATACCTAGCATCAATCTCAGCTATACTTTTACACTTTGTATTTATATGTATATATACAGTCAGTGGAGGAGCTAGAATAATCCAAATTACTTCTTGCAAATTTCAAACCAAATTTTCTCTTGAAATGCTTCATTTCTTCAATGAAAGCCCAAGCTGAATTTCAACTGAGTATGCCTTTTCTTATATTCTGGTAAAATGCCATCAGGAAGTCCTGAATTTTGATTATCTGACACCAAAATATTGTAAAAGGACTTTGTGTCATTAAGAGCTAGAATCAATCATTCATCATATGCTTTTAGCTTTCATCATTCATCCTTCTGACCTGTAAACAAGCATTTTGTATCACAAAAGTATCAGGCAATGATCATCTCCAACAGGAGAAAATGCAACTATCTTCCCTTGCCAATTAATGGCATTGCAATAAAACTAGTTCCCCATTATCAACACTTTGGAGGTCATTATTGACTCCAAAATTAATTGAACTAGCCATATAATTACTATGGCTACCCAAGCAGGTCAGAGGCTGGGGATTCTGAGGCAAGTATCTTTCACAAGTGCCAGGCACTGACCAAATTCAATAAGATAGATCCTATCACTCCTTGACATTCAATGGCACCACCATCAATGAATACCTCACTATCAACAACTTGAGGGCTACCATTGATCAGTAATTGAACTGGACCAGCAATATAGATTTCATGGCTTCATAAGCAGGTCAGAGACTGGGAAGTTTGGGGGAAGTAGTTCTTACCTTCTGACTCCACAGAACCTGTCCGCCATCTTTAACAGAAAACTCAGGAGTGTGATGAGAAGAGGAAATTGCGTGGTGATATCACTCAATTAGTAATCCAGAACTCCAGTCTAATGGTCTGATATAGTGATTGTAACAAGGTCAGCCAAGTGGACCTCATAGAATATGAGTTTCCTGATTGGGGCTGTTAACTTTGTCAAATCAGGGAGCCCTGACTGACAAATAGAAACAGGCTTGTCAGAGGGAGCTAGACAAGGACTCTCCATGTGTAAACTAAGGGTGACTTGGTGATGGGATACCAACCTCTGCTGAGCTATTTCACTAGTGATATAGGTAAGGTTCCCATCATGGCAGATGGTAAAACTTGGATTCAATAGGTGTATGGAATTTAATATGAATTATAAAGAAAGGCTGGATAGGCTGGAACATTTTCACTGGAGCATAGGAGATTGAGAGGCGACCTTATTGAAGTTTATAAAATAATAAGAGGTATAGATAGAGTTAATGGTAGTTGTTTTTCCCAAGGATGGTGGATTTCAAGACTAGGGGGCACGGTTTTTAGGTGAGAGGCAATTTTTTTACACATAGGATGGTTCACGTGTGGAATGAACTTCCTGAGGAAGTGGCAGATGTGTGTTCAATTCAGTATTTAAAAAAAACATTTGGTTAAGTACATGAAAAAGAAAGGTTTGGAGGAATATAGGCCAGGAGCAGGCAGATGGGGCTAGTTTAGTTTGGGACTATGGTCGGCATTGACCAGATGGGTTGAAGGGTCTGTTTCCATGCTGTATGATTCTATGACTGAAAGGCTGCTGAATTATAACCTTGCAACCATTGCTGATTATTGTAAAGACCCATTTGATTCACTAATATCCCATCAGGAAGGAAATCTACAATCTTTACCTGGACTAACCTACATAAGCCACAGCTATGTGGCTGCCTCCTAATTGCCTTCTGGGTAATTATGGATGGGCAACAGATGCTGACTGAGCCTGTGACCTCCCCCCCACCCCCCCAATTCCCATGAGTAGATTTTAAAAAAACTCTTGCATATCCTAGATAAATGAAGAAACTCAACATTACCCAGAAGAAAGCACGTCACTTGATTGATATCCCTTCCACAAATGTAATCATTCATTTACTGGCAGCAATGTATGCTATGTATATACTAAATGCACTAAAACAACTCACTGACATTCCTTTGTCACTATCCTATGATCTCTACCTCCTAAAAGGATAATGGCATTGGTTACTTCAAACCCTCTACTCATGTCAACAAACCCGAAAACTGCATGAACAAGGCAGCAGATTAACTTGTGACACAAAATGAAATTCAGCTAACTGTTACTCAAAAGTCAATGAGAAAATTTACGAGAACCTCTGGCACAATTGTCCAGTTTCATCAAACTGCACTGTAGGTAATCTGGCTACTCTGCCACATTTAGTTTTATGTGGCTGTGTCATTGGATAAAGATTAATTTGATCAGTATGAACTGAAGGCTGCCATTAATGTTCTCTTCTGACCAGTCTCTAAAGGCATTCAAGGTAAGGGTACTGTTTGACTTGGTACTGATTCATTCACAAAGAGGGAGGGGTTCTCCTTGTTGATTCAGTTACCTATTTGAGCTGAACAGCTTATCCTCTTTGAGTCTTCCTCTCCTTAAGGTAGTGACTGATATTGAGGGTGATATCTGAACAGAAACAATAATTCTTCACTGCCTTTTCCAAGTGACAGTTTTTATTCCAGAGCCTTGACAATGCCTCTGGGCTAGTTGGCCACAGGGAGCTCCTGCAGAGCCTGTGCTATGAGGGACACTTGCTTAAGGCTGTAAAGAACAATACTCTCAGAGACATCCTTGGACAATTCTGCCTTAATACTGTTACACAGGAGGAACTGTGATGAATTGTCCAGACTGCTGTTTAAGATGAGATCAACTTACTCATCATTAGGAACTAGGGAATAAAGTTCACTAACTCTCAATTGCTCAGGCCAATAAATTATGATGCACTCATGGTGTCAGGGATGTTCTACAAATAGAAATTCTGTAATGTCTATCAACCACACAGGGTCTACATCCACTGGGAACAGAGGTAGTGATGGGGAGCAATAAGGGAGATCTAATTGAGTTTTCTTTACTCATTCCTGGGATGAAGACTATTGGCTAGCCAGTATTTATTGTCCATCCAGAAGGCAGTTAAGACTCAAACACCTTGCTGTGGGTCTGGAGTCACATAGACTAGACCAAGTAAGGATGGCATTTACCTTCCCTAAAGAACAATAGATGAGTTTTTCCAGCAATCAACAATGGATTCATCATGAGGCTCTTAATGTAATTTTTTAACAAGCTTTTTTTTTATTGGATTCAAATTCCATTACCTGCCACAGTGGGATTCAATGGGTCCAAACTGGTTTGTGGGAGCTAGGACC
>NC_057711.1:23009783-23072184 GCF_004010195.1 Chiloscyllium plagiosum | reverse complement strand
TGCCGTCAGCGATGTGACGGCACACATGGTGTATGTGAAGTCGTCGTGGACGGAAGCGGCTACGGAAGCGTCCGTGATGGGGGCGGAAGTCGCGGAACACGTGGCTTCGGTGGTGATGCCGGGGGCAGAAATTATGTCAGGGGGGTGGAAGTGATGAAGGGATCCTGCCCAAAACATCGATTTTCCTGCTTCTCGGATACTGTCTGACCTGCTGTGCCTTTCCAGCACCACTCTAATCTTGACTCTGATAGTGGGATTCAAACCCAGCTACCCAGAACATTACCTGGCTCTCTGGATTAACAGTCCAATCATCATATCACTGGGCCATTACCTCTCTGAATTTGAATATGAACACAGGCATTAATAAGGGACGTGGAAAGAAACTATTTCACCTGACGATGGCGACCAGAACAAGGGAGCACCACATTCAAATTTAAAGTAGGCCCTTTTTTTAGGCAGGGGAATAGGGGAGCATGATAGGGGCGTTGGGACAAAATGTTTCTTCACACATTAAGTGCTTTGCAAGTCCAGGACGCCACCTCAGGGAAAGCTCTTGAAGTTACCAACATTGAAAGTTTCAAAAACTGACATTGACAGATATTTCTTTGGACATTACAGGAATGAAGCAAGTGGGTTAATGGAGCGAAGGTACATGATCGAACTGAATGGTGTAACTGATTTGAGGAACAGAATAACTTCCTACTGCTTCTATACGCCTGGAGTTACGATGGCATTGTTCACCATGGCATGTAGCCTCACATAAGACAAAGAAAAGAAATATTAGGGTCAGATATATCAACCCTTAGTATCAATAAATATAGACTACAATTACAATTTGAAAGCAATATAACTATTGAAAACTACAAATGAAGAAGGGAGAGGATGAAGATGGACAAGCTTCTGCAATTGCTTACTATCGATTTCTAAAAATAGGCATTTTTTTAGATATTTATGAGGAAATTGTTGACATCAGTACATTTAGTCCACTTAAAATCATTAACTAAAGACTCTATAGGTGCTGGAGCTGCCAGCAAAGCTCCATTTAGAGAGCTTTTAGACAGTGGACCACACACTGATGAAGCCCCTTCAAACATCACTCAATGGATAGCACAAGTGATCCCTCCTTTCAGAAAGGAGACTCTTTCTTTGTAACGGAGGACTGAGGATATTTGAACTGGATAAATAAGGTAAAGTCTAAAGATCTGTGACAGCGAAGCATAGATTATTAGAAGTGATGCTTATAACCTTCCCTGTACTTGGCACAAAGGCGCAGCAATAGAGCAACAGATTGCTTCTCACAGCAAATGATCAGTTATCTTGTATAAACTAGGTATTTTTCTATCACGACTGACGTTGACCGTAGCAATACCTCTGCTTTCACACAAGATTACATACTGTCAGGCACTGATTATAGTGAATGGTTAGAAAACAGGGCCCTCAATTCACGCCCCATTATTGAAAAGACATAGATTTTTTGATTGGTTGCTAGATTCATGCTGAAAGAAGACTGTGAAACTTTATATGAAGAGAAATACAAAGAAACTGCTGTTTAAATCAAACCCTTTTTTTCCAGAATAGATGTGAATGAGTGAGATTAGCTTCTTTATTTCAAAAATATGTTTTATTCATAAAAAATCTTTATATACATACATAGTCATGATAGCAGTTCAATTCTGTACAGTCTTTGCACAAACAAACCCAAGGCATTTCTTACTTATGCAAGACTATATATACAAACATTTGATGCAGTAGTAGGGCCTGATAACTAAATGGACTCCCATTTAACTGCGGCAGAAGATCTCAAACAGTGATCTTTCCCCACTGTGCCTTGGTGGCAGTTGTCCCAAGCTTTAGTGTGCCCCTCGCACGTAGTCCTGGGCCTTGGGATGTGCCACTCTGCAACACTGACTGGGGCCAACTTCTTGCTCCGAAAGACCAACAAGTTTTGGACAGACCAAACAGCATCTTTCACCGAGTTGCTGATCTTCCAGGCTCAGTCGATGTTTTCTCAGTGTGCATTCTAGGAACAGACCACACAGCACAGAGTCCTGTGTAACAGACTCTGTGCTACAGAGCTGCTCAGGCACGAAGCTGGACAAAAATTATTGCCTCTCTCTCTCGACCTCCTTTACAAAGGCACATTCCACCAGCTATGTGATCGTCTCTACCAGCCCCAGCAGCAGCTTCACATGAACACGATTACGAGCAAACAGAATCCTTTACAGCATTCAACCCATACAGGGCCACCGATTACAAGAGCCGTGAGACCCATTGCAGTTCCACTTTCTGGTTCTTTCACAGGCAAGGAAAGAAAGTTCAGAGTAAAAAGCAAAATACAAGCCTAGCAAACACTAGAAAACTGAAAATGAAAGAGAAAATGGCAGAAATGCCCAGTCAGCCAGTCAGCTAGCCCGAACAGGAGAACTGCAGCAGGTCAGGCAGCATCCAGGGAACAGGAGAATCGACGTTTCGGGCATAAGCCCTTCTTCAGGAAGGGCTTATGCCAGAAACGTCGATTCTCCTGTTCCCTGGATGCTGCCTGACCTGCTGCGCTTTTCCAGCAACACATTTCCAGCTCTGATCTCCAGCATCTGCAGACCTCACTTTCTTCCCGAACAGGAGAACTGTCAGGGGCAGTATCTCCTCAGGACATTGCCAGGCTTCTCTCTTTATCACCGTCATGCCCTGCTACAAAGTTCCAAAACTGAAACATTGCTGTATTGATGGCTTTCTCCAGGATTTTTACTTTCATTGAATTCAGGGCCAACGTTTTAGAGGAATTTCTGATGGTCTGGGGTATTGCAGCTCAATGTTAAGTAAGTTCTACACAAAAAAACCATCTTTGGACCAGTACAAGCTAAGAGCCTGTTCAATGCAAGCAGGATGCTCTCTAAAAGCACCAAGGTAAGGAAGTAGAATGTCAAAAAACAGAATTCAGCCTAAAACTTCCAGCATCACCAAGTGGTGTAGCAGATCTTTTACAATTTCAATACAAAGGAACAAATTAACCAGTGTCTCCAGACAACAGCGGATTGCCCTGGGGGAAAAGGGAGTGGGAATCAAAGTGCAAAGTGGAAAACATCATGCTGACTTGACATGCAGATTGAGGCCCAATGTATCAGTGCCGATCTGAAGCCATTACGCCACATTCTGCTGTGTGTTCCTGAGTCTCAGAGAATGTAATTCTGCGTGGTGACCAATGTTTCAGAGTGGCCTCAAACTTGGACAAAGTTAAAATTCATACAACACCAGGTTATAGTCCAACAGATTTATTTGGAAGCACTAGCTTTCGGAGCGCCGCTCCTTCATCAGATTGTCCACCTGATGAAGGAGCAACACTCCGAAAGCTAGTGCTTCCAAATAAGCCCGTTGGATTATAACCTGGCGTTGTGTGATTTTTTTTAACTTTAGCCACCCCAGTCCAACACAAGCACCTCCAAGTCATGGCTCAAATTTGGAAAGAACATTTCCTGTCGCAGGTTCGGGTGTAAGAAATGCTGAAAAGCATTGCAGCAACTCGCTCAGGCACAGGAAGATACTTCCACTCACACAGTTTAAGCACTCAGGACTGCTACTGTTGACAGGGAGAAATATTTGGGATTTCGTAATGCCTATTGTGTTGGATATACGGGAGTAATTATCAAGCCGCAATTGGATCAGAATTAAAACAAAAGCGAACATTACAAGGATTAAATACATAATATGGTAGTTCAGTGGTTAGCATTGCTGCCTCACAGTATAAGGGACTCGGGTTCGATGCCAGCCTTGGGTGACTGTGTGGAGTTTGTACATTCTCTCTGTGTCTGCACAGGCTTCCTCCAGGTGCTCTGATTTCCTCTCACAGATGTGCAGGTTAGGTGAATTGGCCATGCTAAATTGCTCTTCATGTTCAGGGATGTGTCGGTTAGGTTCATTAATCAAGGGTAAATGTAGGGTAGGGGAATGAGTCTTGGAGGGATATTCTTTGGAGGGTTGATGTGGACTTGCTGCTCCAAGTGGCCTGTTTTCACACTGTAGGGATTCTATGACATAACTGTTGTTTGAATGGTGAGATGAGATTTTTAATATTTTATATATATTGTTCCAAATAAACTAAATCTTCTCTTTATATTTGGTCTGTCTACTAGCAGTGACATTGCCCTGGAATATACTAGCCAGTAAATTACCACACAACTACTGATACTTTTTCATTCTTCCCTTTCCTTCTATTTTGTCCACATGGACTCTTGCTGTGCCACTTCCTAGGGCTTGATAACTCTCTGGAAGACAGAGATATGAGACACACATATGTTCCTCTATGCCCAGTGAATTCCAATTCACAAACCTAGTCAATGCCTTCGTATTTGTGCTTGTTGTTCTTAACTGTTGCAACTTCCTACTTGTGTCTTGAATTTCAGGAAGGGCTATCTCGTTGGTGGATAAGTCCTAAATCAAAACACTATGTTCTGTTAACCAGAGTGACTGGATATATGTAGAAATAAACAGAAGCATAGATTTAGGCCAAAATTTTCCACCTCGCCCCCACTAGGCTTTACAAATGTGAAGGGATGATAAGGATCAATCATGTTTTTTATTGGGTTCCAAACTCTTTTTCTGGCTGTTTGCAATTCTCCTGCCAGACGTGCGGAGGTGATGTACTTGAAATCCACTCAATTACGATTGGATATATCTTAACAATATTCAAAAGGTTAGGCATAGATACTCCCTTCCAGTGCAATGCTGAAAATCATCAGGAGCACTATCTTTCAAACAAGATGTTAGAAGTAAACATTGTTATCTGTGAGGCATGACTACATACAAATTAGTGACTGCATCTCCATCCATTACAAATCAGTGAATACATTTCAAAAGTACCTCATCCAAGCCAAACAGTAATGGAATTTAATCAAGTTTCTACAGGAAGGAAGTTCTATTCTCACCCAGTCACTTCGGTAGTTCTTTTTAAAATTTAAATATAATCGGCAAATAATCAGCAATCTTTAATGGCCACCTACAAAGTCATTGATTCATTTGGAATTAGTTGACACGAAAGAGGGAAACTTTAGTATTTATCTGGTGCCATCTGAACCAATGCCAATGGATTCCCTTTTGAAGTCATTATATGATAAGGTGCTCAGAGGAAAACCTGTTACCGCCATGCCATATTTTTGAGATCCCTGGCTGACCTTGTTCCTAACAGGGTAAAGGTCACCACTGAGACTGCCTAAAAGGAGGAAATCTGGCTGCAAGCTTTATGTTTAATTGAAGACCCGAAGGCAATTCCCCCAAATCAAGGATCTAGGAGTCTCCATTTCTATCATCTCAGAGTCCAAGCATTAGAACCACTTTATGGGAGGGAGTAGTGCATATCTCTCAGCAACAGTTTTACTTCAGGTAAGTCTACCTGCTTCATTTTCCATTCTGAGAAGAGGAGATGAAAGGAAAAAGATGAGTGAGAGGGAAGGAATCCAAACAGAATCATCCCCTAACCTTACATGTAACTGAACCTCACCAACCTCATTTATTGTTTAGTTTCTTGGAAATTTCTGTCCAAATGGCAAATATAAATGATAACACGGGAAGTGACAACGATGACAGAACCTGATAGAGTAACAGAGCAGAATTAATATCAGTCGAGATTCCATCATTAATCTGAGGCACTTTATTGATTCTGTCATTTCAACTGTATATTATTAATGTAACACCCTCGCACTGTCATTGACTGTTATGGGCAGTAACTCCCACCCCACTTCACCCAATGAAGTTATTAGCATTCAGCATTCAAACATATTAATCAGAAACAGAGAGGGAAAGACGACAAATTATTCAATTTAAGCCTCGTTTTTATTCATTTGGATGCTCCAAATCCCCTTTCCTCTGTCAGAAAATGAAGAGAGAAAGGAAAATGGCTAATCGATGAGACTCCCTCAAGAGAAAATTCTCAGCCCTCATGAAGGGGCTGATTGAGTTGCTACACGATGCCACGGGATGCCACCACTTTCTGTAACCTTACTTTGCGCTCAATACAAAGTTCATGCAATGCAGGTGTGAATCTTTACTGAACTGATGGAAGTGAAATGTTGAAGTACAGGGCGACCGCCATATCTACGGAGTCGGTTTCCACGGTTTCAGTTACCCGCGGTTTGCCGTGGCTCGAACATATTACATGGGACATTTCAGAACCAGGGGGCAAGGGGCTGCTGGGGAGGTACATTTCCCATTTAAATGGATAGGTTCGCTACTATCCGCGTTTTGGGGCATCTGCAATAGGTCTTGGAATCCGTTCCCCTCAGGTAAAGATGACTGTATAACACCAGAAAGGTTAGAATGCTAGACTAGTGCACTGTCTGATTAACTTGATAGAAACCTGGAATCAGAAAAGGAGATCCAAACTAGGTGGCAGCTATGCCGTATTGTATTATATTTGAATAACCAGCTGCACCAACATTCAGAGTGGAAAGATTGAACATGCATTTCCTTTCATCAACTTAGGATTTCTGAGGCACTTCATAGGGAATGGACTGCTTTTGATGTGTATCGCACATCTGTGACTTCCTTTGCTTTACCATTGTGAACTATGCCTCCAGCTGCCTAGGCCCTAAGCTCTGGAATTCACTCTCGACTCAACCTCAGTGCCTCTATCCTTCTCTTAAGACACATCTCACACCTTGCCTCTTTGACCAAGCTGCTCTCATATCTTTTGTGCAGCTCAATGACAAATCCTGTCCAAAATTCACTCCTGTGGAGCACTTTGGGACTAGTGACGATGGTAACGGATCAACGTAAATGCAAGCTGTTTTTCTTTTTGACAATTAGGAAATGAACTATTAATATTTTAGGTTATGTAATTTCAAACTGAAGATAAATTCCATCTGAATATAGATGTGGCAAAACCAATACAAAAGTGGACCAAATACAATTTAGAATTTACTGGATGCCTGATTTGATTAGATTTTTGGTCTTAATTTAGGCAGAGAACTTATTAAACCTACTTAAATGAGGTGATCAGGCTCATTTTCTTTTCTCTAATAGTCTCTTTGGGAATTAGAACAGTGAGAATGGAAGTTAGGGTAGTTGAATGTTCCTCCTGTAGAATGTGGGAGGTGACAGTCACCACTAGTGTCCCCACTGACTTCATCTGCGGGAAGTGCACCCAACCCCAATCCTCAGAAACCACGTTAGGGATCTAGAGCTGGAGCTGGATGAAATATGGATTATTTGGGAGGGTAAGGGGGTAATTGAGAGGAGTTACAGGGAGGTAGTCACACCTCAGATGCAGGAAAAAGGCAGATGGGTTACAGTCAGGAGACGGCAAGTGAACTGACAGCCACTGCTGGGATCCACTGTAGCCGTTCCCCTCAATAACAAGTATCCATTTTGGACACTGTTGGGGGAGATTACTTGCCAGGGGTAAGCAATAGGGCACAGGTCTCTGGCACAGAGTCTGTCCCTGTTGCTCAGAAGGGAAGGGGAGTAAACAGGAGAACATTAGTCATTGGGGACTCCATAGTTAGGGGGACAGATAGGAGATTCTGTGCAAACGAGAGAGACTCACGGTTGGTGTGCTGCCTCCCAGGTATATAACGCAGGGCAAGAGTTATAGCCGGGGGAAAGGCAATTATGATGTGATTAGGCAAGATTTAGGATACATAGGACAGAGAAGGAAACTGCAGGGAATGGGCACAATTGAAATGTGGAGCTTGGTTAAGGAACAGCTACTGTATGTCCTTGATAAGTATGTATCTGTCAGGCAGGGAGGAAGTGGTCGAGAGAGAGAACCGTGATTTACTAAAGAAGTTGAATCGCTTGTCAAGAGAAAGAAGGAGGCTTATGTGAGGATGAAACGTGAAGGCTCAGTTATGGTGCTTGAGAATTACATGTTAGCTAGGAAGGAGCTGAAGAAAGTGCTAAGAAGAACCAGGAGAGAAAATGAGAAGTATTTGGCAGGTAGGATCAAAGAGAACCCTGAAGCTTTCTGCAGGTTTGTCAGGAATAAAAGAATGACTAGAATAAGATTAGGACCAGTCAAGGACAGTAGTGGGAAGCTGTGCGTGAAATCTGATGAGATAGGAGAGGCACTAAATGAATATTTTTGCCAGTATTCGGAGTGGAAAAAGACAATGTTGTCGAGGGGAATACTGAGATACAGACTATTAGACTAGACAGGATTGAGGTTCATAAGGAGGCGCTGCCAGCAATTCTGGAAAATAGATAAGACCCTGAGGCCAGATCGGATTTATCCTCGGATTCTCTGGGAAGCCAGGGAGGAGATTGCAGAACCTATGGCTTTGATCTTTATATCAACTTTGTCTACAGGAATTGTGCCAGAAGACTGGAGGATAGCAAATGTTGTCCCCTTATTCAAGAAAGTGAGTAGAGACAACCCTGGTAAATACAGACCAGTGAGCCTTATTTTGGTTGTGGGTAAAGTGTTGGAAAAGGTTATGAGATAGGATTTATAAGCACCTTGAGAACAAGTTGATTAGGGATAGTCAACACGGTTTTGTGAAGGATAGGTCATGCCTCACAAACGTTACTGAGTTCTTTGACAAGGCGACCAAACAGGTGGATGAGTGTATATGGATTTCAGTAAAGCGTTTGATAAGGTTCCTCACGATAAGCTATTGCAGAAAATATGGAGGTATGGGATTGAGGGTGATTTAGAGGTTTGGATCAGAAATTGGTTAGCTGAAAGAAGACCGAGGGTAGTGGTTAGTGAGAAATATTCATCCTGGAGTTCAGTTACTAGTGGTGTACCACAAGGATCTGTTTTGGGAGCACTGCTGTTTGCCATTTTTATAAATGACTTGGATGATAGTGTAGAAGGATGGGTTAGTAAATTTGCAGATGACACTAAGGTAGGCAGAGTTGTGGACAGTGCTGAAGGATGTTGCAGATTACAGAGAGACATAGACAAGCCACAGAGCTGGGCAGAGAGGTGGAAAATGGAGTTTAATGCGGAAAATTGTGAGGTGATTCACTTTGGAAGGAGTAACAGGAATACAGAGTACTGGGCTAATGGTAAGATTCTTGGTAGTGTAGATGAACAGAGAGATCTCGGTGTCCATGTACATAGATCCCTGAAAGTTGCTACCCAGGTTGATAGGATTGTTAAGGAGGTGTACGGTGTATTAGGTTTTAGTGGTAGAGGGAATTGAACTTCAGAGCCACGAGGTCATGTTGCAGCTGTACAAACCTCTGGTACACTGCACTTGGAGTATTGTGTACAGTTCTGGTCACCGCATTACAGGAATGATGTGGAAGCTTTGGAAAGGGTGCAGAAAAGA
Source organism: Chiloscyllium plagiosum (assembly GCF_004010195.1). Classification (NCBI taxonomy): domain Eukaryota; kingdom Metazoa; phylum Chordata; class Chondrichthyes; order Orectolobiformes; family Hemiscylliidae; genus Chiloscyllium; species Chiloscyllium plagiosum. The sequence continues at coordinate 23,062,918 of NC_057711.1, read as the reverse complement.
TTTACCAGGATGTTGCCTGGTACGGAGAGAAGATCTTATGAGAAAAGACTAAGGGACTTGAGGCTTTTTTCTTTAGAGAGAAGAAGGTTGAGCAGTGACTTAATAGAGACATATAAAATAATCAGAGGATTAGATAGGGTTGACAGTGAGAGCCTTTTTCCTCGGATGGCGATGACCTAGCTTTAAATTGAAGGGTGATAGGTATAGGATAGGTGTCAGAGGTAGGTTCTTTACTCAGAGAGTGGTAAGGGCATGGAATGGCCTGCCTGCAACAGTAGTAGACTTGCCAACTTTAAGGGCATTTAAATGGTCATTGGATAAACATATAGATGATAATGGAATAGTGTAGGTTAGATGGGCTTCAGATTGGTTTCACAGGTCGTGCAACATCGAGGGTTGTTATAGCGCTGTAATCTTCTACGTTCTCTGTTCCATTGATATAAACTATTTTTCCATTGTACTGCAAGGTGCCCTGACGATTATATTATTTGACTGATATTGTACTGGCCTGGACTTGAAATTTTTGAGACATAAATTCAAATCTCACCATAGTCGGTGAGGACCTTGAATTCTGTTTGTCAAATAAATCTGGAATAAAAAGCTCGTCTCAATAATGATCACCATGAAACTACTGGACAGTGGTGAAACACACTTCTGCTTCACACATGCCCTTCAAGGAAGGAAACCAATCGTCTTTACCTGGACTGTCACTCCAAGTCCAAATGTACACAATAAAGTAGCTCAGCAAACCCCACAGTCGAAACTTGCATTAATTCAAGAAGGTTGCTGAGCACCGTTTTCCTCAGGAGCGACTAGGGATGGACGCGAAATATCAGCCCTGCCAACGATGTCCATGTCTGCTGAATGATCTTTTAAGATATATGCCCAGGAAACACTGTGATCTTGGGACACCATAGGAAAGAAAGGAGATAGGCTTGCAAGACTAAGGGTTCATTTTGGAAGGATTTCCAGCAGTTTGGTTTCTGACATGCAATTTCCGGTGCAAATCCAAATTAGGTAAAACCCATTAGAAAAAGCGGCCTGTCCATTTTTTTCATGGCTCGAACCTGCAGTGGTAGCAATTACAAAGCCCCAAAGCCATAGCTGCCGCCAAGCTGACTATCCTTCACTTGCTTAAAGCACCACCTTCGATCTAACAGAATTGGCATTTGTGCAAGGCAATTCTGAACCTTCACAACCATCCCACGACTTCACAATCCCTCCTGTATGTTGCAAGAATAGGATATTTGAAGTACACCATCCTTCACTTTGGTTTGGTACTGCACTCTCAGTGTCAACTGACCGGTGTGGGCATTGTCAGGGAAGGCTGGCATCCGACATGAGAAGACTACGCAGGTAACTTCTAAGGCAAGTTGCTGTTTGTGTTTTTAGGTTTCCCCGTGAATATGGGGGAACGAACATGCTCTTCCAGGAACCACCTGGAAACTCCTGTTCAGAGTATTCTCCCCAGTCAGACTTGCTATCAGAGCTCCCTAACTCCCCACCCAACACTGATGGATGGGATCAGTTGCATTGGTTGTGGCCTACACTCACCAGCCAGCGTGAACACTGTGAAGTTAGCGTGTGCGCAGTGAGTCAATCCACTGAGCCAATGCTGCCCTCTTACGACTCAGGTTAAAAGCAGAGGTTATATATTGGGACACTAATTGTGGAGCTGAGCTGCCCAAATCCACTGCAGTTACTCACATTGGCTCTGTACCTGTTGCTGCACTTTGAAGATATAGAATATTCACAAGGTATCCTTGGAGTAAGATGACAGACATCTACACTGGGTACTGCTACAAGACAGGGAGCAAGCTGTGCCTAACCTTTCCAAGTAAATACTGCATCAATGAACAAATTTGTATCTGGGTGCCAAACGTGACCGAGTCAAACAATTTACCATTGAACTGAACGCAGTGTCTTGAATGTTTCAATGCCTTCAGTATGTTTGGCTCTGGGAAACTGATTTTGGTTTTGTAATACTGTATGGAGCTGTGACACTTCAGCAAGTCCGTTAATATATTCTCCAGGAAATCAGAGTGTGCTCAGTGAACATTCTGCAAATATGATGTACATCCACACGACAGTGTCATCTCAGTTAACAATCAATCAACATGTGTCACCATTTTCTGATGGTACCGAATCTCTTTTTACCACAAAGCAACCGCTCCATCCTTCTGCCGGTGATGTAGATTTGGATTTCGCGTAGAGTACGGATCTTTACATATCTCTCACCTACGGGTTGTAAACTTGGTCCTGGTCTCCACCAGTGCCCAATATTAACCCCCATATCTCTCTTGTCTCCACTGCATGTGTGTGTGCTCCCCCCAGTTGACACTGAGGTCAACGCTGAAAGCTGAGCTGAGTTCTGTTTACCAATTTTGGCTCAGAAACACACTGACCCCAGCGAACTGGCTCAGTGGCTTGACTAGGCTGCTGAGGGGAACTTTAACTCCCCATGGCAAACACGACTCAGCACTAGCCTCGTGTTGTCAGACCAAAGGCCTGTTCAGTTGGATGCTGTTGCCAGTTGTGCACGTCATTGACACCAGGGGTTAGCAGCACTACTCTCATATTCAAGCACCTGCAGAGGGGAAGACTTTTTGAGCTTTGAATCAAAGCGAGCTGTCAAGTTCACTGACCTCGAGAAGCTGTTCTAACATCTGCACCACACGGTTCCCAGGACACACTTTTTAAAGTGCTTTCAGCTCCTAATGGAACACTATTTCAACTGCTCGCATTATCGTTGCTTTTTAAAGATGATGAATTTGTGCTCCAACCTCCAATCACCCCCATCCTCTCCCTGCCAGCATCATTAATAAAGTGCCCTCCGTGGTTACTCATCCATCCACAAGAATCTATACATCTCTGCTGAGTTTTCTTGACGAGGAATGTTCAAAGACACCTTCGATTTGAGGCTGGGCTCCCGGGAACATTTTATCTCCATGAGCTGCATTTGCACCTCCACTGAGATTATCCAGGAGACACAATAGATATAAATCTTGGTTATCTGCTCCCCTCACCCTCTGCTCTTCCTGCTTTGAAAACCAAACCCATCAAATCCTCATTAATCTCACAAGAGTTCCTGGCCCCTGAGCCCAGGCTGTGATCAATGCTACCAGAGAATTTGCAAGACAAATTAATCATGATTTCGACAATGCTGCACCTCAACAATGTCTCTGAAATAGTGTCGGAGGTGCCCAGCATAACTCAGCTCGTCCCGTGCCCTTATCGATCTGGGGCAACGGCAATACCCAAGGGGCCTGACATCTACGGGGACTTGTTCCTGGGAGAATTGAGAAAAATGAGAGAGAGAGAGACAGAAATGGCCAGCAAGTGTACTTGGAATTTTAAAGAAGCTTTGGAACTCACCGTTCTCACTGTCTGACTTGTTGTTCTCGTGCTCCGTGTCGGTTAGTGTGAGGGCTGAATTGGAACGACTGGATAGGCAGGAGCTGCGTCCGGATTTGACCCCCCTGCCCCACAGCCTCATGGCATGCTCCGGGGACATCACGCCTTCATTTTCCGTCTCAGCGTCGGAGCCTGCATTGACGGAGTATCCTCGGTGGGGGAGCCCCATCTCCGAACAGAACGCCAGGCCCCGGCGAGTGGCAGGCTCACAGATTCCCAGCTCCCTCAGGGAGAAATTTGCCCCTAGTTGTGGGAATAATAGAGGAAGTGAGCTTTGCTTTCTCCCCTTCTGTCCTCCGTTTAAAACGTAGAATAACAAAGCTAAAAGCAAACAAACACAAAAGCACATGCACCCAGAGAGGTTTCAGATTTCGCAGAGAGGTGAGTTCTTAACTTTTTGGTGTTGGGTGATCAAGAGCCGTTCTTTTGTCTGTTGCATTCCACAGCATTCACAGACATAGCAGCAGCTTATCCCTGCTTTATCATCTCCAACCCTCCCCTGTCACCTTCATTCAGGTGCCAAACAAACAAAAACAAGCTGGCAGGTATAGGAGACATTGGGGGCTGGGAGAACACTTTGCAAACAGCTTTGTGGACAATAGAGGGGGGATTGGGATGGGCACACAAGGTGTGAAAAACGATAGTCGGCTCTTTGTCTCCAATCCTCCAAGCTTACTGAGACAAAGCTTCGGGGCCTTCACTCAACTACGTTAGTGATGACAATTGTCACAAAAGAGTAGGTTTGAAGGCTGAGATTCCTCTCGGAGCCATTAAAAGAATGTGCTGTCCTCTTAGTGTTACAGACCATTAGAATGATGACAGAGCCACCTGAAACAGCTTGTCAGAGACTCCCCTTGATTCTGCTTTCAGAATACCTTACCTCCTCGAAAAAAAAGTTCCCCCTTCTGGTTCCTTCCCACACAACTAGCAGCTTACATCCAGACTCAGTCAGAATCACTTTGTGTCCAAATGCCTCATGCACTGGGCCAGCTTTTGTAGCTATTCACAGACAGAACTCAAGATCCGAAGAGTCATACTGCACCAAAACAGACCCTTGAGTCCAATCTGACCAGGTTTCCCAAACTAAATTAGTCCCGTTTTGCCTGTGTTTGGCCCATATCCCTCTAAACCTTTTTCTGTTCATGTACTTGTCCAAATGATTTTTAAATGTTGTAACTGTACCTGTAACTACCACTTCCTCTGGCAATTATTCCACATACAAACCACCTTCTGTGTGAAAAAGACGCCCTCAGGTCCCTTTTAAATCTTTCTACTCTCACCTTAAAGTTATGCCCTTATTGAACTTCCTAATCCCAGGGAAAAGACCTTTGATATTTACCTTATCTATACTCCTTATGGTTTTATAAACCTCGATTAGGTCGCCCCCTCAACCACCTATGCTCCAGTGAAGAAAGTCCCAGCTGATTCAACCTCTCCTTTTAACTGAAACTCTCCAGTCCTGGTAACATCCTAATAAATCTTTTCTGCACCCTCTCAAATTTAATAATAGCCTTCTTATATCGGTGTGACCAAAACTGTACACAGTACTCCAAAAGTAGCCTCCTGTAAAAGCGCAACATGACATCCCAACTCCTGTACTCAATGGTCTAATCAATGAAGACACTTTACCAACCTGTCTACCTGTGACACCACTTTCAAGGAACAATGCACCTGAACTACTAGTCTCTCTGTTCTACAACACTCCCCAGGTCACCACCATTAACTGGGCAAGTTCTGCCCTTGTTTGTCTTTCCAAAATGCAATACCACACATTTATCTAAATTAAATTTATCTAAATTTGGGGTGGCACAGTGGCTCAGTGGATAGTGCTGCTGCCTCACAGAGCCAGGCACCCGCGTTCGATTCCCACCTTGGGTGACTGTCTGTGTGGAGTTTGCAAGTTCTCCCCATGTCTGCGTGGGTTTCCTCCGGATGCTCCAGTTTCCTCCCACAATCCAAAGATGTGCAGGTCAGCTGAACTGGCCATGCTAAATTGCCCATAGTGTTAGGTGCATTAGTCAGGGGTAAATGTAGGGTGGGGGAGTGGGTCTGGGTGGGTTACTCTTCAGAGGTTTGGTGTGGACTGGTTAGGCCGAAGGACCTGTTTGCATACTGTAGGGAATCTAATCTAAATTCCATTTGACACTCTCCAGCCAATTGGCTCAATTGATCAAGATTCCTTTGAAATCTTCAATAACTTTCCTTTCTATCTACTACACCCCCAGTTTTGCTGCCATCCATAAACTCACTAATTATGCTTACTGTATGCTAATCCAAATCGTTATTCTACCTGACAGTGTAAAATCAGTAGCTTTAGTCAGCTTCTCACCCACCCCTGGCTATCCTTCCACTTTCAACCCTTTCTAAACTAGAGACATCCTAACTCTGTTGCCTGAGTTCAATCTCACATCATGTATAGTTCAGTCATGACTCCTCTGTTCGCTGATCAACACTGGCTCCCAGTTTAGCAATGCTTTGATTTTAGAGTTTTTATTTGTTTTTGAATCTCTCCATGGCCTTGCCTCGTTCTAGCTTTCTAATCTCATCCTGCAAGCCTCTGAGATAGCTTCCTCTGCCAATCTAGACTTCCCACACTCCACCACTGGTGACTGTACCTTCTGATGTGTAAGCCCTAAGTTCAGAGATTCCCTCCTTAAACATCTCCACCTCTTCCTTTATTTAAGATGCTTCTTGAAATCTGTCTGTCTGACCAAGCCTTTGGGCACCTGCCTGAAGAGCAGGGAGGTTATGCTAGAACTGGACAAAACATTGGGTAGTTCGCATCGAGAATATAGAAGTGATATGATGGCACTGGGGAAGATGCGGGTGGGGCGGGGGGGGAGGGGAGCGTTTACCAGGATATTGCCTGGGCTGGAGAATTTTCTTGATGAAAAGAGTTTGGATAGAATCAGGTGGTTTTTCTTGGAGCAGAGAGACTGAGGGACCCCATGATTGAGATGTATAAAATTATAAGAGGCAGAGACAAGGTAACAGAAAGGAACTTCTCCCTTTGGTGAAATGATCAATGACCAGGGGGACAGAGATTTAAGCTAAAGGGCTGGAGATGTGTGGAGAAACATTTTCACCCCAAGAGTGGTGGGAGTGTGGAACTGTAAGAGTGGTTGAAGCAGAACCACTCCCAAGATTTAAGAACTACTTAGGACAAGCTAACATTTTGAGTCGAGATGACTCTTCACCGCTGATGAAACGTCATCTAGACTTGAGACATAAGCTTGCTCTGTCTCTCTCCATGGATGTTGCCTGTCCCACTATCATTGTTGCTTTTCAGTACAGATTCAAGCATCTGCAATAATTTGCTCCCAAGAAGTACTTAATTGTATTTGTCATGCAAAGGCAAAAAAGGCTATGGGCATTCCTGAGCCTGTGATCACATACCCAGAGACTGTTCCTGGCAATAATTTACTAAGTCCGTGTGCCAACACTCTTGACAGGACACATTTTTTGAATCCCTTACAGAGTCTGACCATGTTTTTACCAGCATTCTGAGCCTAGTTCTCCGATGACAGGTGTCTGACTCCTTGGCATATGTGCCCGATCCCTGGCTGCATTGCAAGCTACAAAAGGCTGTGCTGCCTAATGTGTGGGCCCTCAGTACAACAACATTGGAAAGAAGATTGAGAGAGAATTCCAATTCTAAATCTCCTGAATTGATCGTTTAATTACATGTTTGTCATTCCTGGAAAGAAGTAACTGGTGATTTTAGTGATACTATATGAAAATCAGCATTGTGTGGATAGGAGGATTGGAGAAGGAACTGGTTGAGGATGCTGTAAACAGCTATAATCGAGTCCAGGTTCTCTTCCTGAAACAACTCTCAATAGAACATCACTTCGGCAGAATCTTGGCTGACTTAACGTTAACTCTGCCTGTTAATTGGTTCATTGTCCCGGTCATATCACCCTACACCACTCAGCATTATCAAGAGCTGGAATGCTAAATGGGGTCTGACAGTGAGACTCATAAATTATGAAAATCAACTGCTATAATTAACTGCAAATCAAACGTCAGCTGTCATGGATTTGCAATGCAGGAATACCTTAACTGATTGCTTCGGAGACCTAATGAAGCGAAACAAATAGCAAAACAGCCAAATATCAGTCTCCAGTGCAATGTCACGCTTTCGAACAATGACATTGGCCAGCTCAGAGGAGACTTTTAACTTGAATTCTGTTTATCCCTGGGATTTGTAGCAGTTCTGCAACAGTTGTTACAGTAAATTGCAGTATGTATGGTTTATTTTGCTAACCCCTTGGGAGCCAAAATATTATATGATTGGAAAATAAAGTTCGTTCTAATTTTCTGCCTCCTCTTGTGTCCTGAACTGGGGATGCTATGATTTGCATTGCCTCACTCTTGGGAACTGTGCCTTCAACTGCCTGGGACCTTAACTCCAAATTTCTCTCTCTAAGCTTTGCAGCCTTGCTCCTCCCTTCCCGTTATGATGCTCCATACCTGTTGTTCCCTGTGCTAACATATCTTAGGCAACTCCCTGTCCAATTCTGTCTCATAACATTTCTGTAAAAATGCCTTGGTTTACAACATCAGCAATGCTATCAGAAATCCAATTGTTAGATTGTCATTTTATGTTTTGCGGCATTTGGATGTCAGAGCAAGATTAGACCATTCAACCCTTCACAATTGCTGCACTATTCATGAACATGGAATCCCTATCGTGTGAAAACAGGCCCTTTGGCCCAACAAGTCTACACCGACTCTGCGAAGAGTAACCCATCCAGACGCATTTCCCTACCCTATATTTACCCCTGACTAATACACCTAACCTACACAACCCTGAACATTATGGGCAATTCAGCATGGCCACTTCCCAAAGCCATTGTCACTCAAGATTTTGCTATCAGAACTACAACTTTGAATTAGAATTCTGACAGTGTGGAAACAGGCCCTTTGGGCCATCAATTCCACACTGACCCTCCGAAGAGCAACCCACCCAGACCCATTCCCCTACCCTATTATCCCTATATTTACTCCGAATTAATGCAGCTAGCCTACAAATCCCTGAACATTATGGGCAATTCAGCATGGCCAAATCCCCTAACCTGCACATCTTTGGATTGTGGGGAGAAACCGGAGCACCCAGAAGAAACCCACCCATACATGGGGAGAATGTGCAAACTTCACACAGACAGTCATCTGAGGCTCGAATCGAACTCGGGTACTGGTGCTGTGAGGCAGTAGTGCTAGCCACTGGCTGTGGTCTGAACTCCACTTTCCTTTCTGCTCTCTGCAGCTCTATTGCTTTTAACTCTCTTATCTCTCAAAAATCCATCTAATGCTGACTTGAGTAAGTTTCTCCAATTAGTGGCCATGCACACGTGTGGCTGCTATTCAAATGCGAATGTCTGAAATGAGCTAGTTAATTTCACCACATACACATGCGACAAACAAAGGCCCTGTCACGTTCTGTCAACCTAAAACAGTAATTTACAGCACAGCTCGCTCAGCAGTGAGCAAAAACAGGGCCTCTGGCTGTATTCCTCTTGCTTTGCTGTTTGTGGGATCTTGCTGTGCATAAATTCACAGCCTCATTTCTGACATGACAGTGGCTATACTTCTTCAGCTATGACATACTTTGAGATGTCCTGAGGTTGCAAAAAGTTTTTATATCTGTAAGCTCTTCCTTTTGTTGGTGGTTTTAGATGCCCCAAGGTTGGTGGCAGACCTGTGGTCGGTCAGCTCAGTTGACTGGATAGTTGGTTTATTGTGAGCAATGATATCACCAGCGCATGTTCAGTTCCTGTCCCACCATGAAGGTCCCACTTCCTTGACCTCTCACCTTGCCTGAGTTAAACCACGACCAGTCTTCTCTCTATAATGAGAGTGTGGTCCTCTGGGATGATGGTAACTTTAACTTGACTCACTGCACAACTATAGTTTCAACTGAGATCTGCAAAGTCAGATGTGAATCTCATAACTTTATAGACTTCTATCAAGTTTTCTCTCAGCATCCTTCACTTCAGAGAAAACAACCCAAGTTTTTCTAGCCTCTCATACACTCCAATCCAGGCAGCATCCTGGTGCACCTCTTCTGCATCCAAAGGCTCCACATCCTTTCGGTAATGTGGTGACCAGAACTGAACACAATACTCCAAGTGTGGCCTAACCAAAGTGTTATAAAGCTGCAGGCCTGAGGAAGAGTCACCGGACCCGAAACATTAACTCTGATTTCTCTCCACAGATGCTGTCCGACCTGCTGAGTTTTTCTAGCAAATTCTGTTTTTGATCCTGACTCTTATACTCAATTCCCTGACCGACAAAGGCAAGCATGCGATATGCTACTTGCGTGGCCACTTTCAGGGAGCTACGAAAATGGACCCCAAGATCCCTCTGTATATCAATGCTGTTCAGGGTCCTGTCATTAACTATATACTTTTCCTTAATGAGTTGATATCCCAAAGTGCACCACCTCTCTCTTACTCAGATTAAACTCTATCTACCATTTCTCTGCCCATATCTGCAACTAATCAGTATCTTGCTGTTTGCTTTGACAACCTTCGACACTATCTACAACTCCACTGATCTTTGTATTGTCTATGAACTTAGTAACCCACCCATCTATGTTTTCACCAAGTCATCTATATATATCACAAACAACAGAGGTTCGTGCGGAACATCACTAGTCACAGACCTCCAGCCAGAAATACCACTGGCAAACCATATCTGAATCCACGAGACCATGTCACCATGGATCCCATGCATCTTAATCTTCTGGATGAGCTTATTATGAGGGACCTTGTCAAAAGCCTTACTAAAATCCATGTAAGCAACATCCATTGCTCTAGCCTCATTGATCACCTTTGTCACCTCCTCAAAACATTCAATCAAGTCAGTAAGACATGACCTGCCCCACACAAAGCCATGCTGACTGTCCCTAATTAGGCCAGAGTTTTCCAGATGCCCGAAAATCCTATCGCTAAGAATTCTCTCCAATAGCTTACCGACCACCAATGTGAGACTCACCAGTCGACAGTTTCTCGGATTACCCCTATTTACCTTCTTGAACAGAGGAACAACATTAGCTACTTGCTCTTCCTCCAGGACCTCTCCAGTGATGAGCAAAAGTCTTGGTCAAAGCCCCAGCAATATCCTCTCTTGCCTCTCCCAATAACCTGCCATAGATACCATCGGGCCCTGGGGACTTATCCACCTTAATGTTCTTCAAGAGATCCAACTCCACTTCTTTCTTGATGTCAAATGCACTAGTTTATTAGCATGCTCCATGAGTGGTCCTGAGTGACCTGGTTAATAGCTCTCTCTAACTCAACATTGTTGTTGTATAAGGATGTAGGAATCTGAAAAGGTGAGTGCAGAACAGTGTCTTACTATGATGGCACCCACTACAATGATTTCAAATGGGCTTTGTGGGAAAACAGCTGAGAAACTCAAAGGAGTCAGACCTACCATCAGGATATCCCTCATTGTCTCACTAACAATGTCTATCATGTTGATATAATATGCTGCTATTAAGCAACAACTACACCTTGTTTAAGACATGAATGTTTTCTCATTAAAATATTGAAGTGGTTTTCTTCTACTATACCAGACTGAGTAGTTCCTGTAGATCTCCACCAGGAAAGCCAATCGATCACAGATCGCTCGTATGATAGGATGAGCAGTAGTGAGGGTTCATCATCAACAATCACTGAGCAGATTATCAACTCATTCTCAGCAATGCTGTTTCATGCCTACAAACTGGCTGACTCATTTCCTATATGGCAACAGTGACTGCATAGTCAGCAGTTAGTACTGTTACCTCACAACTCCAGGGACTCAAGTTCAATTCCAGTCTCAGGTGACTGTCTGTGCAGGGTTTGCATATTCTCCCCGTGTCTGCATGGGTTTCCACAAGGTGCTCTGGCTTCCTCCCACAGTCCAAAGATGTGCAGATTAGTGAATTGGCTGTGCTAAATTGCCCCAGTGTCCGGAGATGTGTAGCTATGGTAAATGGGGAGTTACGTGGATGGAGTGGGTCTGGGTGGGAGGGGTGGTGTGGACTTGATGGGCTGAATGGCCTGTTTCCACACTGTAGGGATTCTATGATTCTGCACTTCATTGGTTGGGAAGTGTTTTGTTATGCCCTGGGACGATCAAAGACACCATATAAAAATAAATTTGTTTCCAAAGTGTCAGCTACTGGATAAGGACCAGATCAAGCTTTTCTGAGCTGTCTTACTGGCCATCACACTCTGGGCTAACAAATACAGAAATAAAAACAGAAATAGGAATGTCTCATCAGCACGGTGTAGCTATCAACTGTGAACGAATTCAACTCCAGAAATGGACAGGATGGGGAAAAGGACAGTGAACAAAATAATAATTGCAAGTAACAACCTGTATTCCTCCAGCAGCTTTAACATCACAAAATTCCCTCAGGCTGGAGAATAAGAGTGCTGTAAAGTATAATTTGACTCTGAGTCACCTACAGAGACGTAGGTTGAAGAGATCCGTTTTACTTAAAGAAGGAACGGCACAGTGGCTCAGTGGTTAGCACTGCTGCCTCACAACACCAAGGTCCCAGGTTCGATTCCAGCCTCGGGTGACTGTCTGTGTGGAGTTTGCATATTCTCTTCGTGTCTGCGTGGGTTTCTTCCGGGTGCTCCGGTTTCCTCCCACAGTCTAAAGATGTACAAGTCAGGTGAATTGGCCATAGTGTTAGGTGCATTAGTCAGAGGGAAATGGGTCTGGGTGGGTTACTCTTTGGAGGGTCAGTGTGGACTGGTTGGGCTAAAGGGCTTGTTTCCACACTATAGGGAATCTAAAGTAGAGAGGCAGAGTGGGTGCTGAAGGATCTTCTACAGTTATGGACAAGGTGGTGAAAAGTATGGTTGCTGATAATGGAGTGATTACATTGAGAAGCATGAAACTCGAGGGACGGAAGTCTGTGGGACTGGAGGAGATAGTGATCGGCAAAGCCCGGGAGAGATCTGAAAACCAGAATGAAAATTTTAAAATTGTTAATGAACAGGAATACAGGCATGATGGATGGGACCTGGTGCCAATAAAGCCATGGTCAGGAGAGTTTTGGATGACCCAAATTTCCAGAGGATAGAATACGAGAGGCCAGCCAGGAGTGGATTACAATAGTTAAGTCCATAGGTCAGAAAGGTGTGAATGAGAGTTTTGCTGGGAGGAGAATTGAGGCTGGACATAGTCGAGAGTTTTACCGATGGCAGGATTATGTGGTCACGAGTTCATCTTGCAATTAAATATGGAACCAAGTTGGCACACTGTTTTGTTTGATACCAGGAAGTTGTACACACGTGCAAGAGTTTGATAGCTTTCATTACAAGGGCTGAGGGGACTCTGAGTTCCATGCCAAATCAGACATTCCAACTTGTTTCTGAGGGCTACTCATTCATAGATATTGCAATCTTGCAGATGCTGGGACTGAACCAAATGAACTATGTGTCTCAGCTGCAAACCCATGGCCCAAGTGGGGACTCGGTTGAGTTAGGTCTGAAGAAACTGGAGTGACAAAGAATCCATTAGCATCCTCCTCAGCTGCTGGCCCCTGGAACTCACAGATTGTCTCACTTACACAATGCTCCAGGCCTCAAAGGGTTAAAGGGTCTGACAACAAGTCACACACATTGCATGCTCGGTTACAGATTTCTAACATGGAATGGAAAAGTCTTTAAAACCAACAATCGAATCAATGACAGCACGAGTGCTTAATCTAGTTACAGCAGTTTGTTTGCCCATGTCTTGGAGCATTCCGAAGTTGCAGAAGGGTGAGTCTGTGCAAAACATCTCAAGGAAATACATCTGTTCCCCCGATACTCAAGGAGAATCGAGTTCAAGGGGAATAGTCTCCTTTGTAAGGAATTGTAGCATTCTCTGCTTCCCCTGCACTCTCAACTCCCCACCTCCTTCCCTCTGCCAAACCATCCAGTACAATTGGAGCTGACTCCAACCTTAGGCAGCAATATATTTACAATAAACAGTCTGGTACCCTGGGGTAATCAGAACACGGCAGCAGAGTTGCTGCTAAATCAAACAGGTTGTTGCTGATTAAGAAACCCATCACATCCCCAGCTCTGGATGATTGCCATGGAAACTCTACTATAACGTAATAAGAGTTTGCTTAATAATAAGAATGGAAGTTTGCATATTCTCCCTGTGTCTGTGTGAGTTTCCTCTAGGTGCTCCGGTTTCCTCACAAAATCTAAAGATGTGCAGGTCAGGTGAATTGACCATGCTAAATTGTCCATAGTGTTCAGGGATGTGTAGGTTAGATGCATTAATCAGGGGTAAATGCAGAATAATAGGGTAGGGGAATGGGTTTTGATGGGGATACTCTCCGCGTGTCAGTGTGAACTTGCTGGGTCGAAGGGCCTGTTCCCACACTGTAGGGATTCTATTTGAAGACCATAAGATATATGAGTGGAATTAGTTCATTTGGTCTGTGGAGTCTGCTCCACCATTCACTGTGGCTAATATGTTTCTCAGCCCTATTCTCCTGTCTCCTCCCCATAGCCTTTGATCCCTTTACCAATCAAGAACCTATCTGTCTCTTTCTTAAATACGCTCAAGGACTTAGCCTCCACAGCCCTCTGCAGCAGTGAGCTCCACAGATTCTTTGGTGATGATGAGATAGATAAGAATGGTGAGAGCAGTCCCAACAATTGGACAACAATGGAGGATGTTGTGGTCAACCATGTTAAACAAGCTGAAGACGTGAGAATGAGGAGGATAGTTTATCTCTGTGGCAGTCTCATAGGATGTTATGTGTGAGTTTGATATGAGCTGCTTTGGTACTGTGGCAGAGGCCTCAAGACAGATTAAAGACTGCCACCTCTGTTTATAAGTTTCCCAACTAGCCACAACCCTTCTGTTGGATTTTTGTACGCTCCTGTCAATGGGCTTTCCCCATTGAAGTTTATTTTTTGAGAACAATTACTGTGCACAGTCCAGACTGTCTGTATGTATGGTGCAGGTTAGCCTGAGGTGTTCTGGTTCAGAAGATTTGTAAGTGTAGCTTGAGAAATGCAAAGACTACACTCTCAATGATTACTTCAGTTCCTTCAGTTCCTGTTTCCTGAAAACAGTGTTGCTGCCCTGAATCCTCACTCACTGGTTATTCTCTCTCAGGGAGTGGCTATTGCCATGGCTATCCTCCTCATGAAGATTCACAAATGAATATGCCAACATCTTCATGCACAGGTTCAAACAAGACTTCGTCTCTCCGCAGGACCTCCAACCAACACCATACAGCAGGTACATTGATGACATTTTCTTCCTCTGGACCCATGGCAAGAAGTCACTGATAAAACTCCAGTGATATCAACAAGTTTCATCTCACCATCAAACTCACCATGGACTACTCTCGACTATCTGTCTCATTCTTGAACACATGCGTCTCCATCAAGGATGGACACCACAGCACCACACTCTCCCGCAAACCCACAGACAACCTCACAATGCTACACTTCTCCAGCTTCCACCCAAAACATATTAAAACAGCCATCCCCTATGGACAAGCCCTACGCGTACACCGGAACTGCTCAGATGAGGAGGAACGTGACGGGCAACTGGAAGTACTCAGGGATGCCCTCATAAGAACAGAGTATGATGCTTAACTCATCAACCGCCAGTTCCGACGTGCCACAGCAAGGAACTGTAATGACCTCCAGTACTTCCCAGGAGCTGAAAAATTACGCCATGTTCTTCAGAGCCTGTAACACATTATCAATGAGGATGAGCACCTCGCCAAGACCTTCCCCACACCTCCACTGTTCGCCTTTAAACAACCACCAACCTTCAAACAGATCATTGTTCATATCAAACTGCCTGGCTTTCAGGACAACACTATAGAACCCTGTCACGGTAGGCGCTGCAAGATGTATCAGAGTGTGGGCATGGATACCACCATTACACGTGGGGACACCTCCCACCTTGTACATGGCATGTTCTCATGCTTCTCAG
This sequence comes from Chiloscyllium plagiosum, assembly GCF_004010195.1. Classification (NCBI taxonomy): domain Eukaryota; kingdom Metazoa; phylum Chordata; class Chondrichthyes; order Orectolobiformes; family Hemiscylliidae; genus Chiloscyllium; species Chiloscyllium plagiosum. The sequence continues at coordinate 23,047,540 of NC_057711.1, read as the reverse complement.
CCAACGTTGTCTATCTTATACGTTGCAGGCAAGGATGCCCTGAGGTATGGTACATCAGTGAAACCGAGCAGAGGCTACGGCAACGGATGAATGGACGCCGCACAACAATCAACAGACAGGAGGGTTCCCTCCCAGTTGGGGAACACTTCAGCGGTCCAGGACACTCGACCTCGGACCTTCGGGTGACCATCCTCCAAGATGGACTTCGGGACAGGTAGCAGCGAAAAGTGGCCAAGCAGAGGTACCCACAGGGAGGGCCTCAACTGGGACCTTGGGTTCATGTCACACGACAGGTGACCACCATTGAACTATACACACACACAGACACTCCTACATACAAACACAAACAGGCAGTCTCCCTCTCTCTGTCTCTCTCTCTCACACGCACACACTTCCACACACAGACACTGACACACACTCCCACAGGCACACATGCACCCTTTCACAGACTTAGACCCCTTTACAATCACATATACATATACAGTCTCTCTCATAGACATACACACACCCACAAGCACACATACACATATACGTTTGTGGGGTGAATTTGTACTTGCAGAGTTACATTGTACTTTGCTCAAAAACTGCATGAATCCATGAAAAATTCTGTTAATTCATTTTTTAGATGAGACTCAGTCTAAACATTATGGCACAGACAGCAGTACACAGGGGACTAACACCTTCAACATATTATCTGTGCTGACACCAATTGTTACAGTTAACCTGAGAACATAACTTTTAAAAAAAGTTTTGTGATTTACTTTTGAAAGAAGTGAAACTAACATGGTCATTTTAACAGATGAAAGACTTAACAAACAATCAAGGTATTTTTCAATGTATAATTTCAGTTACATCACACTGTAAACTTTTGCTATAAATTCTGTGTCTTACAATTGTATCCTCCACAACCACCAGAAGGAGCAGCGCTTCAAAAGCTAGTGCTTCTAATTAAACCTATTGGACTATAACCTGGTGTTGTGCGATTTTTAACTTTGTACACAAATGAATAATTCACCAATTATTCTTTGTAGCGAATGTGTGACTTGGTGGGCCACTTCACTGAGTGCTGTTGGACTGGAGTGACTTACAAGGATGAACGAATGGCAGATTTCCTTCACTAAAGGATATTCCTCAGCCAGCTCAATTGTTGAAAGCCAATTTGGCAGTTCCACAATCATCTTTTTTGGTTCCTGCCTGCTTTCAGTTACAGAGTTTTAAGAGCATTTTAAACTTTTCCAATAGCCATGGACATTCTTTAACCCATATTCTGAGGATTACAAATCCAGGCTGCTGGATCATCCATTTCAGTAACATCGCTAACAGTACGGCAAGGCTAACAGGGAGATTTTGGCAGGCTCAAGAATTTCAACACACTTTCAGGCATCTCAGCCAAGCTGGTCGGACATGATGCATCAACTTGAGTACGTGCAGCCTCATCACGGCACCCACGCCAATCTCTGTGGCCTCAGCAGTCATTTTCAGCAGGGGCCACTGGAGAGCAACACATGGCCATCTACCTTTTCCTTAGGCAGAAGACAGTGGGGTAGCACTTGACAGTATGACAGAGTCTGAAACATACTAATGAGGTTGTAGTTAATGTCCTAGGGGTGGCATGGTGGCTCAGTTGTTAGCACTGCTGCCTCACAGCGGCAGGGATCCAGGCTTGATTCCAGCCTCGGGCGACTGTCTGTGTGGAGTTTACACATTCCCCATATCTGCGTGGGTTTCGTCCGGGTGCTTCAGTTTCCTCCTACACTCCAAAGATATGCAGGTTAGGTGAATTAGCTGTGCTAAATTGCCCATAGTGTTAGGTGCATTAAGTCAGAGGGAAATGGGTCTGGGTGTGTCTTCGGAGGGTCGGTATGCACTTGTTGCGCTGAAGGGCCTGCAAGGAATCTAATCAAATCTAATCCTACCACTGTAAGTGCACCACTGACTTTACTGGCAATAAAAATGTGAAGAGACATGAACTTGTCTAGTGCTCTCAGCTGTTACACAAACTGCACTGATCTGCCCCTTGAATCAAACTGGTTGGGACCAGAGGTTTCCATGAGAACCATGCTTCAATACCACATCTCATACCAAATTTACCCACTGAGTCTCTCGATTCCAACTAGGTCCAATGTGCTACCAAACCAACCTCGACTTGGTAACACCTGTCTATTTCTCTCTTAGAATTACATCCAGCCCACTGGCCAAAAAGGTAAGTGACATCATAGATCTCACTACAAAACACTGCACAATTGCAAACAATTCAAATTTATTGACAAAGGAAAAGGCCAATGGCTCACTGCTGGAAGTAAGATTCCTGAACTCCTGCAGTCAAGAGTTTATGTTCTCAGTAATTCTGGTATCTGAATGTCTTGATGCTGGATTGACACCAAAATGAAAGTATGTGAAGTTAGACAGTGCTGTCCAGGTCTGGTACAGTCGGTGCAGAATGGGTCTTAGTAGGATGCAGTCAGAATCAGCCAAGGCAAAGGCTGTCAGTCTTGGTGATTAGAATGTATTTGTCTGTGAGTGGATAGGTTGTGGTTTGAAATCCTATTCCAGGAGCATGAAGAAATAATCTCGGCTCACTAGCTTCAATATATTGACACTTCAGACTAATACCAAAGAGGGCTGGGTCATAACAAGTGCTGTCTTTCAGCTCTGTCAACTGGATGCAAAGATCCCATGGCATTATTTTTGAGAAGACTCAGGGAAGTTCTCGTAAGCCCCTTGGTCATAAGCAATACCAACAACAAAACAAAACGACATTATTTGACATTTATGATATTGCTATTTGGAATTAGCAGCTACACTTCCTTCATGACAACAATACCTGATCAGAATGGTCCTGTGGTTATAAAAGGCACTTCATGAAGCACAATATTTTGATTGGCTGGTAGTTAGGTGATGGATAGGCAGGAAGGAGGGTAAAAAGGAAGGTAGGAAGGAAGGAAGGAGGGAGGATAAGAAGTAAAGGAATACAGAAGGCTCTTTGCTGTTCTACCTTGCTGCTGCATGCACTTGACAGGCATTAGCTGTAACTGGGAGGGCAACTTTAAGCTCATCTTTTCTGGTCTTTTTACTTACTTAATAAAAAAAACTCTATTGACTAAATCCATAATGTGCTTGTACCTTCTTTTATATTAATCGATTTATTGTTGTCACATGTACCAAGATACAGTGAAAAGTGTTGTTTTGCGGGGTATACAGGCATATCATATCAGACAAGTGTATCAGGATAGCTGAACAGAGTGCAGAATACAGTCTTACAGCCACAGAGAAGGTGCTGAGGGAGAGAGACTAGGATTAACATTTGAGAGGTTTATTCAAAAGTCTGATAACAACAGGGAAAAATATACGGTTTAAGTAGTTAAAATCTTCGGCGAAATGGAATTAGTAAACTGTCAGTTAATATTAGTGTGAAATCTGTTAGTTTCAAGGGATTTAAATGTTATGGCTTTAGGAACACTGACATGCTAATTGTACTTTAATTCTCTTGTCTTCAATCTGTAAGGTGCATTATTAATGGATGACATTTAATTTCACTGGAATTTCATCTTAATGTGTTTCATCACACCCCACACCCGATCATCACCATTATTTCCCCTTCCTCTCAGGAAGGAAATGAAAGCTTTGTATTCAGCTCAAACCTGAATAAAACTACGAATTTGGATGAAAAATTGGCTGAAGAGAGGGAAGCCTTGGATAATGCCTAATGCTGCTTTAGAACTGCTTATTGAAACTGGCTCCAAACATCTATCAGTTGGGATTTGCTGAGTCCCTTCGGTAGACAATGCTTTCTTGCATTGCTTGTTCTGAATTGGCTTCCAGGAGATACACAAGAGTTTTTTTTTAACTATTCTATCCACTTGTTCTTGTAAGAAGGAGAAGAAGCATTCAATCTCCTGACTGAAAAAAAATAGAAACAATAACATTGAGAAGTGCAATTATAAAGTGTGGCACCAATGAAAGGAGCTGATGCCAATGTGATTGGCTGAATGGCGTGCCTTGATGATTCCAGCAACTCAGATGCTTGGGAAAGTGTAGGGAGGGAGCCTCAGCGCAGTGCATTGTGTCAATTTGTGCACCAGGTCATTGACACAGCTCCTTGAAAGCGAAACCACAATACCCATGGCTTTCCACTTGATCTGCGCTTCAACGTGAACTTTCAGTTTCTACTGAGTACCCCTGAGTGAGCAGTGGTAAGAGCAGCCTTTCATGAGGCCATGCTATGATACATTGGATAACTTTTTATTACTCAGAAACTAAGCCAATTTCTAAATCATGTGTAAGAACTCCCAAATCCTTCTCTGCTGCAGCTTTCTTCAGTCTTTCCCTGGCAAAAGTATTAAACGCCTTCCTGCCAAAGTGCATAATCTCACATTTTCCCACATTATATTAATGTTTTTCCCCTCACTTAACCTGCCCTGCAGACTCTTTGTTTGATCCTCACCACTTACCTTCTCACTTATTTTTGTGTCATGCGCAAACTTGCCTGTAGTACATTCACTTTCCTCATTCATGTCATGAGTGTCAATTGTAAACAATTGTGAGTCCAGCATTGATCCCTGTGGCACACCATTAATTACAGGTTGCCCCATTTACCCCAACTCTGTTTTCTATTAGTTCGCCAAGCTCTATTCGTGCTCATATCGTACATGCTTTTCCTATAACTCCAAAAATGATCTCCCACAAACTTCTAAGATTGAAACAGCAACAAAAAATACTAATTTTCTCTGTTGATAAAATATAATAAATTTTAATAAATTTTATAAATTTCGCTCTTCACTAAGATTTCTCAAATTCATTTATTAAATTGAGAAATTTTCTGTTTGATTAATTTAATGGATTTTTGACCTTTTTTAACCAGGGTAGACCAGATTGAAGCCCAAAATTCCCCCAATAGGGTGTGAAAAATGATCACTGTACTTGCTTTTCTAACTTCCCTGGCATTTGAGAAGAAATGTATTTGCTCAAATCTTTAAATCTTTGGAATTCTCTACTTAATGAGTTTGGAGATGAGCCATTACTGAATATGTTTAAGGCTGGGATAGACAGATTTCTTGGTATCTTAGGGAGTGGAGAGATATGGGCAATTACTGAAAAGAACAGATTTGCCCAACAAGGTATGTTTCTACTCCCATAAAAGTTCGAGGTTCAGGCTACTATCGTAGGATTCAAAGCTAGATGAGGATAGCTGGTGGGTGATATGTTACAATCTATATAAACTACTGCAGTAGATTCACTCTGGCACTTCACTCATCTCACATCTTAGCTTGACTCTGCTGTCTTGGTGAGCTTGGCATCTTTGGAAATGCTTGCCTTTTTATAGCTACAACTTTCACTCATTGCAGCTCATCTTCCTGGGAGTTGTTGTGAAGAGGGCTTTTGTTTTCTGAAATTGTAAACAGTACCTTATTAGCATGTTGCCTCAATGGCAGATGGTTGCAGCAAAAAGTGCCCCATCATTCCCATAAGAAGCAAGTGCATCAATGAGGTACATGAGATCTCCTGTTTCTGGGAAATGAGAACAGTTCTGAGCTGGTATTATTGCCCATTTTATTGGCCTGTGGTCATGACCAGTCAATTGTACATTGTGGGCTTGGAGTCACACATGGGCCCAACTCACTAGTTGCAACAGGATTGCTTCACTGAACCAGATGAATGGTTATGCAGCTTTAATGGCCATTTTCCACAGTGGAAGGTGGCCAATTTAATCCAGTGTAATTGACAAAATTGTCAGGGTGGGCATTAAATTGTTAACCTCGTGAGTTGCTCGGGCCAGTAACATAGCCACTGGATTATCAAAAACACACAGGTGTGAAGAGTCATGCAACGTAAAGTGAAGTTTTCTTTTTACCTGGTCTTGTGTACTCATCAGCCTCCCTGTGAACCAAGTCTTTGACCCTGTTTCCATACAGAAGTCTTGTATCGTGATCATACGCTTTAAGTGTTTCGCTGGAGCTGTAGGATTTCTGTGTGGGTACTCGGCAATCGTCGTTGTCCACTGATGAGCTTGTGAAGCGACGCTCCTTATCCCGCCTGTTTTTTGTCAGGGAACAGTAAGGCCTGCGTTCTTTCACATCCATACTTCAGGCATTATGTGTCCAAGCTTCCCCTTGTCTCACTCTAATCTCCCCTCGATGCTCAGCTCAGCAAGACCTGCACGAGACAAAATCAAATGTGATCAAAAAGACAGCAAATCCCTGTTGCCTTTCCTCACTTTTACATGACTTTTTCTTGATGTTGCTCAGAGTCCACATATTTACTAGAAGAGTTATTAAGAAAGCATTATCTCAAAAAATGATTCAGTGAAATGTGACAACTATGGATCTATTTTCTTTCCATTTAAATTTCCCCAAGACTGCAACATCACCTGCAAAGTACATCCCTGAGATAGTTAACAGATTAACCACAGCTTCTGCTTCCTTCTCCGTGTTTACTTTGGTAGCAGCTGAAAAATGCAATGAAAATAAGGAAAGACGACGCAGGTGAAAAGATGAACAAGTGAAACAGACCACTTCCATTAATATGGAGACTACAATGGCAAGTCATAGAGAGAGGGAAAGATGGGCCTCAGCTCCTGTGTTGGCTTGGCTCCAATGGAGCAGGTTTAGTACCGTTTCCATGACAGCAGTTATCAAATTAAGTTGGCTTCACAGCTGTCATTCAAAAATGCGCTTGCTCACACCAGAATCAAAATAAAAGTGTTCACCTCACACGAACACCTCTGCGTTTCAGAGATTGTGAATTGTGGGACAGTCTTGGAATTTGATTAACAAAGTCCAGTACCATTACAAAGCTGATGTGATCAAATTTATTAGAAATTATCTACCCTCTTATTTACACTGTCCCACCTCCACACGGCATCCTCTTTCATAATGGGGGTAGCTGAACTATTATGGAAGTCTGTATGGGTGCAACAGTAATGCTGACTGATAATGTGTGTGGCTGGATGGTTATCCAAGACATGATGTTAAAAGACAAACTGCTTTTGGAAGCTACTTGAGCAGGCTTGCTTGTAAAAGTAAACAAGGTCATGTATTTAATAATCCCCTGAAAATCTGGGCTGACATTTCTGTCAGAGTTCCCAGGCTCATGTGCTTTAAGTCTGCATGTTGTTGATAAAGGCTGCTCAGTTGCCACTGACATCACTAACCTGACATAAAACCATCAAGGATACGCCATCTGAAATGGTACAACATGTTTTTATTAACTAAGTAGAAATTTGAACAATTTTCCTTACCCACATTGATACTACTACTGGCTTCCATCCGTCTGTCTTTGTTGACCTAATTGCATTGTCATTTGTGATATGTTGTGACCTTATCTGCCCAACTGATACATTTTGGAATTTCAAGACAAATTTGATAACATTTTGGATGAGGAATCAATAGTAACAGGAGAGAGGGCAACACAAGCCAGAAAACTGATCAATAAATTCCACCAGCTACCATGAGCAGGGAGTAATGGAATTATTTTAATAATTATCTTTTAACTGGGCCAATGAATGGCAGATAAAGTTCAATATTGTTAATTGTGAAGTCGTCACAATGGAAGTGCAGAGCTACCTATGATGACACTGAAATAACTCCACAGTAGTCAGTACCCTGTCACCAAGTCACCCTTTATTTACATTGCATTGTACATTGTACTTGACATGAACATGGCACTGACCCAGAGTGAACCGAATCTCTGACACTCCTGTTTTTATCTGTCAGCCAGGGCTCCTTGATTGAACTGGATTGACAGCCCCACTCTGGGAACTCATATTCTATGAGGTCCACCTGGCTGGCCTCATTACAATCACTAAACAGTGTTCTGGATCTTCAAAAAAGCAACAGTGGTCACTGGATTGCTACTATGCTCATAAATTCCCTGAATCCAACCTGGTCTGCACTTTCTGGGAAACTTCTTAGCCTGGCTTTCCCACAAATTCACAGTGTAACTTCCAAGGGGAGCTCTATTGGTGCACCAGGATGAATGTAATCCCTGCTATGGAGGGATTGACTTAAAAGCAAAGGCTAAACAGGTTAGGACTGTACTCACTGGAGCTTAGAAGAAAGAGGTCTCATTGAAACATATCAGGAATCTTAAGGATCATGGTAGGGTAATTGCTGAAAGGACGTTTCCCCTCACGAAAGGGTCTAGGATCAGAGGGCATAGGCTCAGAATAGAGAGGAGGAGGAATTTCTTCTCTCAGACAGTTGTGAGTCTTTGGAAATCCTTGTCACAGAGGGCTGTGGAGATATTTGTGTATATTTAAGGCTGAGATATAGATAGATTCTGGATCAGGGTTACAGGGAAAGGGCGGGAAAGTGGATGTGAGGAATGTCAGATCAGACTTGATCTTATTGAATGATGGAGCAGGCTCGAGGGGTCTATGTTAATGGACTTATGTTAATGAAGTAGAGTTTGGAAAAGACAGAATGCGGACCCTTTATATGGCATGAGATGTTGGGTGGAAAGTTTCAGTGTACAGCCTTTCAAGGTCAGTGAACGGTTGAGTGCATGGATGGGTGGGTTAGGTAAGGGGATAGATGGATAGGCTGGTAGGGTGTGTGAATAGTGGGTAGGTGATATGGGTGTGTGAGAGAGGTTGGGGGGTGAGGTGAGTGGGTATGTTGGTGGGAGGGTGAGGTGATATATTTGGGATAATCAGGTGGTCAGGGAAGGTGGTCAGGTCAAGGGATAGCCAGGTCAGGTTGTGATGCAGTCAGGTTGAGGAGTGGAGTCAGGTCCAATTGGGGTTTAGTTGGGTGGTCAGGATGTCAGGGGTTAATCAGGTGGTTGAGTGGGTTTTAAGATCAAAGTGGCATATTCAGAAGGTAAAGTATAGTCTTGGTGTCAGTTCGACTTATGCGAGATGTGTCACTCCTTGGGTATGCGCATGGGTTCCATTCAGCTTAGTACCACAAACTGTCCAATGCCTCGCGATCAGAGTTTAGCCATATTCACAGATTCACAGGAAGCAGAGAAATTGTACCTCAGAGGGTGAAACATTCAGAGACCCGAAGATCCGGCCCACATGTACAGTTCCCTTAAACGTATTAGCATGGCAGACTTTACACCAACACCTTATGAAGCTAAAAATCACACAACACCAGGTTATAGTCCAACAGGTTTAATTGGAAGCACACTAGCTTTGGGAGCGTCTCTCCAAAAGCTAGTGTGCTTCCAATTAAACCTGTTGGACTATAACCTGGTGTTGTGTGATTTTTAACTTTGTACACCCCAGTCCAACATTGACATCTCCAAATCATGACCTTATGAAGCAGCACCTTTGATAAAGCGGCAAAGATTATAAACTTCAATAACCGCAAAACTAATTCTTATAGTTTTTCAAAATTCATTTACCTCAATGTAAATATTCTTGTTCAATCAAATGGTCACATGAAATATCAACAGCTAATTTAATTTCAAGTCAATTTCTCCTCAAATTACCGTGATCTCTGCGATATAGTCAGTTGAGGGTGTGTGTGAGAAGACTCTCTGCCAATAAGTTTTATTTAAGGCAAGGTGGCATTATTACTTAAGTGATTTATGCTTTAAATTAAGTATAACAGTAATGTGTATACCCCCGGCCTATGTTTCTGTTACTTTGTGTGTGTTTTTACATTGAACATAGAACATAGAACATAGAACATAGAGCATAGATAGAACATAGAACATAGATAGAACATAGAACATAGAACATAGATAGAACATAGAACATAGAACATAGATAGAACATAGAACATAGAACATAGACTATGTTTCTGTTACTTTTTGTGTGTTTTTACATTGATTACGTGGACCTCTTGATTATTTGGAATATTTGATCAACTGGCCCTCTCCTGGTCCCATAGGTACCAGTCTACCTCCAGAGGCAGATCCCCCTCAAACTTCCTTTCTGCAGCCGTTATACCATTGATTACGTGGACCTCTTGATTATTTGGAATATTTGATCAACTGGCCCTCTCCTGGTCCCATAGGTACCAGTTAATAAAAAGTTTGCAATTCAAGCCTTAAACTGAGAGACACAGCTTTTTGACACATTGTCTGAGAATTTAGTTGAGTCAACCATTTGCCGAAAAACACAACTTAATTTTGCATCTGATAGATAGAGTCATGTTTTCCCAGGGATACACCAACAAAAAGAGTGAAAATTTATCAGCTGTGTGTAATAGTGGTACAGAGGCATAAAACAATTGGTCAAGTATAGAGCAGTGACAGGATTCTTCATGGGCAGGAAATGAATACAGCACCACAAAGCCAGATTTGTTTTAAACAATTTCACTGCTAGCATTTCATTTTTCCCAGAGACTTAATTACAGGCAACACTTGGCATCTTTGAGAATTAATTATAGCTGTGATGAAGCCTTCAAGTCAGACAAAACATTGATCATAAAATTCACTGAGAAAATACTTATGGAACGGCTTATTGAATCCATTATCTAAGAAAGAGTTTGATTCAACATCAACTTAAATCTGCATCTAATGACACTTTTAAGTGAGCAATCTGCATTTGTCCTAGTTGCAGACTAATCATACACACCCTTGAGTACTCAACTAAGAAAACAGCCTGTGGAGGCAACTATCAAAGAATGGAAGATAAGAGGATGTCAACATAAACTAATCTTGGAAAGGTCTGAAAGCAGATTGTCTTCTGTGTTTCCTGCCAAAAAGCATAATTTGCTCAAGGATTGGAAGATTGAGTTGAATAAAGCTTAAAATCAAGCCCCGCACTCCTGCTGGGCCACTCCCCCACGAGTTCCTGTTGTCCTCATGTTCCACCTCGCCAGCCTCTGTAACCAATGACTGTCCCAGTTCCATCACCTCAAATCTGATGCTAGCACCAAACATGTCTGTTGGTCCACTCTCCTTCCAGTATGCTGAAGGAACCATTGTTCAGCACAAAATCATGGTCCATCTGTCAATCAGCCTCAACACCCACTCCTTTTCTGATAGCAAGAGATTCCACTCTCCTTTCTCACAGCCCAAGACCCCAAGCAATCCTTTCAAGTGAATCAGCAATTTAATTGCACCTTCTTTCAATCTACTTGAGTGCACCTGCTGCTCACTATGTCGTACCCACTGTGTTGTGTCGAACAAGCACAGATTGGGTGACCACCTTGAGGAACACCTCTGCTCAGTCTACACAAATGACCGCTGAGCTTCCTGCTGTCTGTCCATCTGATTCCACTTTGACCTTGATGATCTTGGCTGTTACAGGGTTACAAAAATGTTCAATGCCAAGCTCAAGGAACAACATCTCATTTTTCAACACTTCACAACATGTAGGGTTCAATAATTTTAGATCATAACCTCTAGCCCTACTTCAGTCTGTTTTTAATTAATTTCATTACTTTGCATCTGGATGGTTTTCACTCACACCTCACCATGATACATAATTTTTCATTCCATTATGTCTCCCTGCAGCTTTTCAACATGAAACCATTTGTTAGTTAATCATACCACCCAAGCTCAGACCATCCCTTTTGTTCTTCCTCTCACATTCCACCCTTTCATTTCCTCAAAACAAATTACACTTGTAACTTTTCTCACTTTTGGTGTAAGATCACAGACCTGAGACGTTAACTCCGCTTCACTTTCCACAAATGTATTTCAAGCCTTTCTGTTCTTATTCAGCTTTTCAATGCCCACAGTTCTTCACTTTTGCACAGGGGACTGTACAGTCAATCCAACAGCACATGCAGAAGCCACATGATCAGATGTCAAGTGGTCAGAATTCCTGGAACTTATCCAACCAAGTTCGGAAGCGCAGTAGCAAAGTAACTGCCTGTCTACATGACAACCATCAATGCACTTCACCTTAAAATATGTAGAATGCTTTGAGACATTTCTGAGAAGTGTGATAAAATGGAAAAAAAATCTTTCAAGCTTTTCTTGTACACCTTCAAGTCAATTGTATTCAATTATACTCAGCCACTTTTACTGAGCCTCAGAAGACCTTCTTTGTTTCTGAACGACACATTCTGATTGCTTCGAGAAACTAATCAAAAGTACTCAGATGAAAGCAAAATACTGCCAAAGAAGAGACATACTATACATGAAGCATTAACTTTGTTTTTCTCTCTCCACAAATGTTGCCAGACCTGCTGAGTTTCTCTAGCAACCTCTGTTTTCAATGCAAAACCAGTTTGATACATCCTCACTGTTTAGATTAGATTCCCTACAGTGTGGAAAAGGACATTTGGCCCAACACCGACCACACCGACCCTCCAAAGAGTAACCTATCCAGACCTATTTCCCTAACTTACTCCTGATACTACAGGCAATTTAATGTAGCCAATTCACCTAACCTGCACTTCTTTGGACAGTGGGAGGAAACCCACACAGGCACAGGGAAAATGTGCAAACTCCATACAGTCACCTGAGGCAGAAATCGAACCTAGGCCCTTAACGCTGTGAGGAAGCAGTGCTCCCTACTGTGCCCCCCCATCACAGTCTCCAAATCCATCCCTAATAAAACATGGTCTCCTTGCCCTTGCAGCCATATTGCATTATCACTCATTCCATTATAATAAATATTTTACAATGTGATTCCAGTACTGGATTTCCAGTATTCTACTTTGCTCTTCCCTCAAGGGTGTTCCATATCTGCTACAGACATGACCTGCATGTCTGTCACTTTCCCTTTTAGGAAAAAGAAAGACTTAAATTTATATAGCACCTTTCATGACCACTAGGTGTCTCAAAGAACTTTGAGGAATCACTAATATATTTTGAAGTGCAGTCACTTTTGTGATGGAATGTAGAAATAACGCAGCTAATTTATATCCTGCAAGGTCCCATTGCTGGCAATGTAATAATGACCCAGAAAATCTGTCATTTGGTTTTAACTGCTGGAAAAATGTCCTCTTCTCTTCTTCAAGCAAGTGCCACTGCATCCTTTGTGTCCATTAAGAGGGAACGCTGGACCTTGGTTTTAATGTCTAATCTAAAAGACTGTTATCAAAGACTGGCCTCATTGCTACTGGATTGGACTCAAACACACCACTTTCAAATTCCAAGGTGAGACTGTGACCTACTGAGCAATACCTTATGAACAATTGTAGAACAGTATAAATTTACATAGAGATGTATAGCACAGAAACAGACCCTTCGGTCCAACTTGTCCATGCCGACCAGATATCCTAAATAAATGTAGTCCCATTTGCCAGCATTTGGCCTATGTCTCTCCAAACCCTTCCTATTCACATATTTATCCAGATGCCTTCTAAATGTTGTAATTGTTTCAGCCTCCACTACTTCCTCTGGCTGTTCATTCCACATACACACCAGCTCCTGTGATCTTGAACATGCACAGAGGCAACTCCATATATGCATTTTCTCCTGTCACTGCCAGCTCGCCTACTGCTATAAGCCCTTGTTCAAGCCTTTTTTGACTCTAAGTTGACTATGTCAATGCAACATTAGCCCGCCTATTATAGTTGACCCTGTGTGAGACTTGAAGATCATTCCAAACTCTTCTATTCATGTCCTTATAGACATTAATCCCACTTACTGATTGCCTCCATGCTCATTGGTCTATCTTAGCTCCCAATTGTGTAGCCCCTCAATTTTCAAATTCTCATGTGTTTCCATAGCTCCACCCCTGATCCCTGTAAACTCTTCCAGTCCACAATCCTTTGGGATATTTGCATTTACTGAATCCTGAACATTTGAGCATTGTTGCCCTGCATCATTCCACCTTTGGAGGCTACGCCTTCAGGTGGCTGGGGCCTAAGCTCTCCCCTCTCAAAAATTCTCTTTCTTCCTTCAAGTTTCTCCTTTAAAAGCACGCACCAGTCCGACCGGTCTTGTTTAGTAATGTGCCTGTAAAGCACATTGGGTGATATTTCATTCTGTCAAAGGTGTTATAAATGCAACTGATAGCTGTTGTTCTAACCCGCTCAACCAGTTGACAACGACATTCCGACTGAGTTGTGGGGACCCATGGCGACATCACAATCAGGGAGCAAAGAGACTGCATGAAAGCAGCATTTCCTGAAAAATGAGCACATTTGCGCCTGTGAGTTAATCTTAAAGGGAGCACGCAGTACAAAAAGCAGGTTATATTGAGCAGTCAGGAGTTAGAGGGAATGTTGCTCAGCAATTATTCCCAGAAAAGACAAGCTCATTGGCGCTATGAGCCTTCAACTTCTCCCACTCACCGATCCACACAGGTAGACATGAACATCAGCTTCAATCTCCAAACTGGGTTTGAATCAGGGTTCTCCACTTTTCACATCTGAGACTGACACGCTGTGCCTTTCCAAATATACTCTTACTTACATTTCTGCCTGCACATCTACCTGGTGTTTAGGAATAATTACAGGAGTTTGAAACAGTAACAGTGCCTTGTATTTAAACAATGCTCTCATTACCACAAAAACTTCCCAAGGTGCTTTAGAGGTGTTACAGAGGATGGGGCAATGACTGGGGCAGGGGATCACAACAAATTTGGAGATGGTCAAAAACTCAAGCTGTGTTCTGAGCCTAACTTGTGAGGAGGAGAGAGGGAAGGTGGAAGGATTTCAGTAGAGGAGAAAGGGCACAGAGAGGTCCAGAATCTGCATCGACAGAGGGAGGGAAGATGCAAAAAAGGATATAGAATGCGAGAGGACTGAAGGAGTGGACAGAATACAGGACTGGGTGCTGTTGCAGAATTCAGGTCTTGCAATCTCTGAACAAAATTGAAGGTAAGAATTTAGGTTCTAATATTGCTGTGTTGGAAGCGTGAGAAATTAGAAAGGGATGATCCCCTTATTGGGATTTTATTCTTGACCTCCTAACAGTCAGCGGGAAATTGAGAAACCAATTTGTAAGGAGATCTTAGTTACCTGTAAGAATAATAGGGTGGTTATGGTAGGGGATCTTAACTTTCCAAACATCGACTGGAACTGCCATATTGTTAAGGGTTTAGATGGAGAGGAATTTGTTAAGTGTGTACAAGAAAATTTTCTGATTCAGTCTGTGGTCGTACCTACTAGAGAAGGTGCAAAACTTGACCTACTCTTGGGAAATAAGGCACGGCAGGTGACTGAGGTGTCAACGGGGGAGCACTTTGGGGCCAATGACCATAATTCTATTTGCTTTAAAATAATGATGGAAAAGGATCGACAGGATCTAAAAGTCAAAGTTCTAAATTGAAGGAAGGCTAATTTTGACGGTATTAGGCAAGAACTTTCAAAAGGGGATTTGGGACAGGTGTTCACAGGTAAAGGGACGGCTGGAAAATGGGAAGCCTTCAGAAATGAGAAAATGAGAGTTCAGAGACAGTATATTCCTGTTAGGGTGAAAGGAAAGGCTGGTAGGTGTATGTAATGTTGGATGATGAAAGAAATTGAGGGGGGTGGGCTGGGGGGAAGGTAGCCAAGAGTGAAATAGGTGGATGGAGGTGGGAGTAATGGTCAGAGCGGATGGAGCGGATAGGTGGGAAGGAAGATGGACAGGTGGGACAGGTCATGAGGGCGGTGCCGAGTTGGAAGGTTAGAACTGGGACAAGGTGCGGGGAGGGGAAATGAGGAAACTGGTGAAATCCACATTGATGCCGGGTCTTGGAGGGTCCCGCCATTCTGACAACCCCGGCTGACCCATCGTCTCAGCCTGCTCCTGCCCCACTGAATTCATCTCCACATACTTCGATACTGTTCTATGCCCCCAGTCCAGGATCTCCCCTTCTACGTTTGTGACACCACCCACATCCTCCACCTCCAAGACTTTAATTTCCCTGGCCCCCAAGATCTTATTTTCACCATGGATATCCACTCCCTCTACACCTCCATCCGCCATGACCAGGGCCTCCAAGCCCTCTGTTTCTTGCTCTCCCGATGTCCCCATTAATACCCTCCCACTGACACTTTTAATTCCTTTGCCTCACCCTCAATAATTTCTGCTTCGAATCCTCCAACTTCCTCCAGATGAAAGGGATACCCATGGGCATCCACAGGGGCCCCAGCTATGCCTGTCTCTTTGTCAGCTGTGTGGAACAGTCTATCTTCCACCGTTACACCAGCACCACTCCCCACCTTTTCCTCTGCTATACTTACGACTGCATCGGCGCTACTTCATGCTCCCACAAGGAGATTGACTAGTTTGTCAACTTGACCAATACATTCCACTCCAACCTTAAATTCACCTGGACCATCTCTGACACCTCCCTCCCCTTCCTGGAACTCTCTATCTCCATCAACGATGACCGACTCAACACTGACATCTTCTACAAACCCACTGACTCCTACAGCTACCTGGATTGCAACTCCTCCCTCCCTGCTTCCTGTAAATCTGTTACCTCTTATTCCCAATTTCTCCGTCTCTGCCACATCTGCTTCCAGGAGGATCAGTTCCAAAACTGAACACACCAGATGGCCTCCTTCATTGAAGACTGCAATTTCCCCTCCTGTGTGGTTGATGATGCCCTCCAGCGCATCTCATCCACTTCCTGCACCTCCGCCCTCAAACCCCACCCCTCCAACTGCAACAAGGACAGAATTCCCCCGGTCCTCACCTTACACCCCACTAACCTCTGTATACGTCGCATCATCCTCCGCCATTTCTGCCACCTACAAATGGACTCCACCACCAGAGATATATTTCCCTCCCCACCCCTACCTGCTTTCCGTAAAGACTGTTCCCTCCGTGGCTACCTAGTCAGGTCCACGCCCCCCCAACAACCCACCCTTCCCTCCCAGAACCTTCCCGTGCCACCGTAGGAACTGCAAATCCTGCGCCCACATCTCCCCCCTCACCTCCATCCCAGGCGTCAAAGGAGCCTTCCACATCCATCAAAGTTTCACCTGCAATTCCACTCATGTCATTTACTGTATCCGTTGCTCCTGATGCATTCTCCTCTATATTGGAGAGATAGGATGCCCACTTGCAGAGTGCTTCAGGGAACATCTCCGGGACACCTGCACCAACCAACCACATTGCTCCTTGGCGAACATTTCATCACTGACTCCAACTCTGCCGAGGATATGCAGGTCTTGGGCCGCCTCCATCGCCACTCCCTCACCACTCGATGCCTGGAGGACGAACGCCTCACCATCCGCCTCGGAACACTTCAACCCCAGGGCATCAATGTGGATTTCACCGGTTTTCTCACTTCCCTCCCCCCCCCACCGCCGACCTTATCCCAGTTCCAACTTCCAACTGAGCACCGCCCTCTTAACCTGTCCCATCTGTCCACCTTCCTTCCCACCTATCCGCTCCACTCTCTCCTGCGACCTATCACCATTATCCCCCACCTCCATCCACGTATTGTACTCTCGGCTACCTGCCCCCAGCCCCACCCCCCTCAATTTCTTTAATCATCCAGCATTCCCCACACCCACCAGCCTTTCCCATTTGTCTCTCCACTCCGAGGCTCCCAGCCTCATTCCTGATGAAGGCTTTTGCCTGAAATGCCGATTCTCCTGCTCCTTGGATGCTGCCTGACCTGTTGTACTTTTCCAGCACCACACTCTCGACTCTGATCTCCAGCATGTGCAGTCCTTACTTTCACCGAAAGAAATTGAGGGTTTGATTAAGAAGAACAAGGAAGCATATGTCAGGTACAGACAGGAGAGACTGAGTGAATCCTTGGAAGAGGAGAAAGGCAGTAGGAGTATACTTAAGAGGGAAAAAAGGAGGGCAAAAAGGGGACGTGAGATAACTTTGGCAAATAGGGTTAAGGAGAATCCAAAGGGTTTTTACAAATACATTAAGGTCAAAAGGGTAACTAGAGATAGAATAGGACCCCTCAAAGATCAGCAAGGTGACCTTTGTGTGGAGGCTCAGGAGTTAGGGAAGATACTAAATGAATATTTTGCATCAGTGTTTATTGGAAAAAGAAATGGAAGATATGGAATATGGGGAAATAGATGGTGATATCTTGAAAAATGTCCATATTACAGAGGAGGAAGTGCTGGATGTCTTGAAATGCATAAAAGTGGATAAATCCCCAGGACCTGATCAGGTGTACCCGAGAACTCTGTGGGAAGCTAGAGAAGTGATTGCTGGGCCTCTTGCTGAGATATTTGTATCATCGATAGTCACAGGTGTGGTGCAGGAAAACTGGAGGTTGGCAAACATGGTGCCATGGTTTAAGAAGGGTGATGAGGACAAGCCAGGGAACTGTAGACTGGTGAGCCTGACGTTGGTAGTAGGCAAGTTGTTGGAGGGAATCCTGAGGGACAGGATGGACATGTATTTGGAAAGGCAGGGACTGATTGGGGATAGTCAACATGGCTTTGTGCGTGGGAAATCATGTCTCACAAACTTGATTGAGTTTTTTGAGGAAGTAACAAAGAGGATTGATCTATATGCGATCTATATGGACTTCAGTAAGGCGTTCGACAAGGTTCCCCATGGGAGACTGGTTAGGAAAGGTTAGATCTCATGGAATACAGGAAGAACTAGCCATTTGGATACAGAACTGGCTCAAAGGTAGAAGACAGAGAGTAGTGGTGGAGGGTTGTTTTTCAGACTGGAGGCCTGTGACCAGTGGAGTGCCACAAAGATCGGTGCTGGGCCCTCTATTTTTTGTCATTTACATAAAGGATTTGGATTTGAGCATAGGAGATATAGTTAGTAAGATTGCAGATGACACCAAAATTGGAGGTGTAGTGGACAGTGAAGAAGGTTACCTCAGATTACAAAACGATCTTGATCAAATAGGGCTGAGGAGTAACAGATGGAATTTAATTTAGATAAATGCGAGGTGCTGCATTTTGGGAAAGCAAATCTCTGCAGGACTTATACACTTAATGGCCAGCTGTGTTGCTGAACAAAGAGACCTTGGAGTGCAGGTTCATAGCTCCTTGAAAGTAGAGTTGCAGGTAGATAGGATAGTGAAGAAGGTGTTTGAAATGCTTTCCTTTATTAGTCAAAGTATTGAGTACAGGAGTTGGGCGGTCAAGTTGCGGCTGTATGGGACATTGGTTAGGCCACTTTTGGAATATTGCATGCAGTTCTGGTCTCCTTCCTATCAGAAGGATGTTGTGAAACTTGAAAGAGTTCAGAAAAGATTTACAAGGATGGTGCCAGGGTTGGACGGTTGAGCTATAGGGAGAGGTTGAATAAGCTGGGGCTGTTTTCCTTCGAGCATTGGAGGCTGAGGTTTATAAAATCATGAGGGGCATGGATAGGATAAATAGACAAAGTCTTTTTCCCTGGGCTGGGGGAGTCCAGAACTAGAGGGCATATATTTAGTGTGAGACAGGAAAGATATATAAGAGACCTTTAGGACAACCTTTTCATTCAGAGAGTGATACGTGTATGGAATGAGCTGACAGAGGATGTGGTGGAGCTGGTACAATTGCAACATTTAAAAGGCATCTGATGGGTATATGAATAGGAAGGGTTTGGAGGGATATGGGCCGGGTTCTGGCAGGTTGGACTAGATTAGGTTGGGTATCTGGTCGGCATGAGCGAGTTGGACCGAAGGGTCTGCTTCTGTGCTGTACATCTCTAAGACTCTATCTATGACTCATTTCCAATAACTCTTGCCTGATAACAATGGGCATTCAAATAAAATGACCACCCGAGAAGTCAGTGATTCCATGAATCCAACCGTAACTGATGCTTGGGGAAAAATGGTAAGCATGACTTAGAGTTGAGATCCACTGTCTGTCAGAATGAGAAAGTTTAAGTCCATTGACCTCTTTCAAATCACTCGTGGTTACATCTCACAGCTGAGGTGAATCTGCCCAAAAGTTGTTTCAACTTAATGTGCAAGGATTTGCAATTAGCTCATCAACTGAGTGACCTGCCAGATGACTGTTGAAGATGGACACTCAATCCCGAACCACTTAAGAGTGTTCACTTCCAACCATTAAGTTCATCCTTCAATACGTATAGTAAGGTGTAGGGTGCTGTGAAATCCTTTCAAATGAACAATGCTTATCGCATCAAGTTACCATCACAGCTACTGTGTTAGAGAAGGAGAGAGAGAGAGAGAGAGAGAGCAGGTTTTTATCGATGGTAATTGTTTCCTTCACAAAACATTAAAAGAAGAACAGGTAATTGAAAGATACTGAACAGAATTGTAGCCTGCAGCACTATGTTAAGCTGTTGTATCAACCACGTTTCTATATGAAAATGTCAAATCATTGTTGCCTCGATGTTTGCCACAAAAATGATCATATTAACTTATAATCCACGTTACATTAACTGATCATTGTGTTATAGAAAATGGAATTCTTTACTAAATAACCAATGTTTCCAATTCAGGTGTTTCTTTATCTTCCTTATTATAGTTTACAGTGTCCTTCCAGGGTTTACTTAGTCTGCATCAAGGTTTTATGATGTTTTAAATTAAAAATCCCACCCTCAGTTGAAATCATTCCATTTGTTGAAAAAAACATCTCTTAAGGAGTTTCTTGTTTGTTTTCTTCATTCCCAAGTATGCTGTCAATTAAAGCACTATAAGGGACCACTTCCACTTGCCTCTGGCTACATCGGCAAAAGATGTCCACAATATTAAAACTGTCAGTCTGCTCTGAGGAGACTTGCAGCTTTACAAAGATAAACTGTGTTTATTATTAAAGCAGTTTTAGCATGATTTATAATATCTTTACTTGTCTCCCTAATTTCCTTTCCTCATCACCTTGAGGTGGTGATTCAATCATGGAAACTTCAGTACATATGAAATTGTGCACGGGCGGGCCATTCAGCCCATCGAGCCTGCTCCACCTTTCAATAAGATCACGGCTGATCTGATTGTGTCCTTAACTCGACTTTCATGAATGCTCCCCATAGCCCTTAATTCACTTGTTAATTAAATATCCATCTCAATCAGCCTTCAGTATATTTAAGAACCCAATCTCTGTTGCATGAGGAATCCATGCCTTGGCCCATTATGTTGTCTGAGCTTTTTGTTCTTCTGCTGACTACAAGGTAGGTGTGTTGTCACCATCCTCTTACCTGGTAGGTATCTCTAGGGTCTTGTTGGTCTAATGTAGTTGAAACAAATCACTTGCAGGTCTAACAAGAAGAGCTTCTTGTCTGAAACACACTGTTGTTTATTGCATAGCAACAACTAGCAACAAGATACACTGATGTGACAGACATTGTTACTGAGTAGTAGACAGAGCCAGATGGTCGGTCTTCTAAATTGTTCTCCCACCAAGTCCATATAACACCGTTATAATATGGGGTGCTGAAGACACTCAGCATTAACTCTTTCAGACCCTTACACTCTTGAAGAATAGCCTCCAGTGTTCTCTATGAAGGACATTCCACTCATAACAAGGCAGCACGGAATGACGGCTGTCTTCCAGTGCCTCATCACCTGGTTATTATGAAGCTATCATTCTAAAAAGTGTCATTCAGCCATTTCCATTTTCGTGGACGGTGATCTTATTCCTCACCTGACATATGCACATATCGAGTGTAACCAAGGGAGACAGCAAAGGCAAGACCTTGCTAATGTTAGATCTTTAGATATTTAGGCCCATAATTGTTGCGGTTTGAAAGAAAAGGGAGCTCACTGAAATGTATAAATTCTTCAAAGGTTTGATAGGACAGACTGGTTCTCTTGGCTGGAGAGTGTAGACATTGTCTCAAGATATGGGGTTGGCCATTTTGGACTGGGATGTGGATAAGTCTTTCCACTCACTAGCTGGTGAATCATTGGAATATTTCTCTTCTCAAAAGATTGATGAAACAATCATGAACTGCAATGGCCTAAGTGACTTTCCCTTCATTGGACTGAGGGAGGAAAAATGGGCAGGCCTTTCCTGTTCTCTGTGTCAATAGTGGCATGGCTCCTGTAGACAGGAGAGAGGACTGTGCATGAGAAGGATGCACTGGGATGGCTCCCAAGAGAGAACAGCATGCTGGCACTTGGTCTCAAGCTTCACATGTGAATAATGGCTCATGAGCTGAAGCACTAGAGAGTCACATCAAACCAGGGAATACTGCTTCAACCCTTCACAGTAAGAGGAGTCCAGGGAGACAACAACATCAATAAACCAGTAAAAGCTGAGAGTGTGTCAAAACACAAGGAAATGAAAAGGGGTTGCACACAGAGTGTTTTTTCCTGTGAAGGCTGGGCGAATAGCAAAGCAGCAGTTATATTGCCCAGAACATCCCACAACTTTCCAACTTCTAAAATATGGTTGGGATAGCTTCTACCAGTCTCCCACCACTCAGAAAACATTAAAGGCTTGTCTCATGTGTTCAGAGATTACTCCAGCAATTTGCTCCAACTCTGAAATCCAGGAATTCCCACGCCTACTAAGAAGAGTGGGACTTCAATTTGGGCTCGGACACTGGAGACTATCTCTCTGCTCTCATTGAATGATAAAGCACAAAACAGAGCCATTTGGACCATCCTGCTTGTTGCTGGGCGAAATGGTGTCATGGGATCTGTTATGTCTACATTCATTTTCATGCCTCCTCCAAGAGATAACGGCAGGGAGGCAGTGGGAAATGGGGGGGGGGGTAATTGGGTGGATTGGTACTGCGGAGCTATCCATTCCCTTTCCTACCGTTTCTGAAATTATGTCTGAGTGGGAAGGTCCATGGCTGACTTTTCTGACCTGCAACCAATTAAAACCCTTAAGTGGCCAATTAATAATCACCTATAGGCCTCTTCACACCACCACCCCAATTAGCCAGGTTCCTAGCCGGTAGGAAAAGTGGCAACTTTCCTGATTGGTAAACCGGAAGAGCCTGCCTGATGGATTAAGGGTGGTGGTTGAGGGGGTGACCTCAATGTACTGGGACCGATTGGAGGCACGATTGGGACACCAGAACAGTCAATAATACTTCGAGATGAACACACCCATTCTCCATTTTTAAGTATACTAGATGGGTACAAATGTGTCTTCTTCAGTTTAACTGGATTCTCCTTTTGGGCTCGTGGAAGCCCACCTCCCCTAATCTTGCATCCCACACTCTTACTCTGAGATCTTCCTGCACCCTTCTCCTACCGCAGGTCAGAAGTAGAATCATACTGGACTCAAAATGCTGACTTAGTTTCTCTGTCCATGTGCTTCCAGGTCTGCTGAGTTACACACACATGCTCTCTCGTGCAAACGTATGTACACACACCGTCATTGTGGCACATACTCCTCTAATCTCGTACTTACTAAATTTAAAGTTATTGTCTAGGCGATTTGGGGGCCCTCAAACATAAATACAATGGTTTAAGGCTTTGGTCATCTGAAGCACAAGGGAACATAGAAGTCACAGTTCAGGACTCTCTTATGGTTTAGTATTCTTGCCTTTACTGATCAGTGGCTTGAGTATAGGAGTTGGCAGGTCATGTTGTGGCAGTACAGGACATTGGTTCGGCTACTTTCGGAGTACTGTGTGCAGTACTGGTCTCCCTGCTGTTGGAAGGATGTTGTGAAACTTGAAAGGGTTCAGAAAAGATTACAAGGATATTGCCAGGGTTGGAGGGTTTGAGCTATCGGGAGAGGCTGTATAGGCTGTGGGCGTTTTCCCTGGAGTGTCAGAGGCTGAGGGGTGACCTTACAGAGGTTGAGAAAATCATGAGGGGCATGGATAGGATAAATAGACAAGGTCCTTTCATCAGGGTGGGGATGCCCAAAACTAGAAGGCACGGGTTTAAGGTGAAGGGGGAAAACCTTAAAAGGGACCTAAGGGGCAAAGTTTTCACACAGAGAGTGGTGCGTGTATGTCACCCCCTCAACCACCACTCTCAACCCGTCAAGCAGGCTTTGCTGGAGGAAGTGGTAGAGGCTGATACAATTACAGCATTTAAAATACCTCTGAACAGATATATGAATAGAAGGATTAGAGGGATATGGGCCAAATGCTGGCAAGTGGGACTAGATTTATCTAGGCTGTCTGGTTGGCATGGACGGATTAGACTGTTTCTATGCTGTAAGTCTCTATGACTCTAACATGCAGGTTCAGTTGGTAGTTAGGAAGGCAAATGCAATGTTACCATGTATTTCAAGAGGGCTAGTATACAACAGGAGAGATGTACTCCTGAGGCTGTATAAAGCTCTGTTCAGACCGCATTTGGGGAATATTATGAGCAGTTTTTAGCTCTGTATCTAAAGAAGGATCAGCCAGCATTGAAGGGCTTCCAGAGAAGGTTGACAAGAACTATCCCAGGGAATGAAGGGCTTGTCATATGAGAAGCAGTTGAAGATTCTGGATCTGAACTTAATCGAGTTTCGAAAGAAGCGGGGGCACCTGATTGACACTTACAGAATACTGAGAGGCCTGCCTAGAAACAATATAGAAAAGACATTTCCACTTATTGAAGAGACTAGTACCAAAGGCACAGCCTCACAGTTGAGGGACAACCCTTTAGAACTGAGATGAAGAGGAATTTCTTCAGCCAGAGAGTGGTGAATCTGTGCAACTCATTGTCACTGAAGGCTGTGGAGACCAAGTCATTGAGTGTATTTAAGAGAGAGATAGATCGGCTCTTGATTAAAGGTTTGAAGGTTGGGGAGAAGGCAGGAGAATGGAGTTCAGAATCATATTAGCCATGATTGAATGGGCTGAATGGCCTAATTCTGTACCTATATCTCCTAGTCTTGTGAGTGTTAGGCTACACTACGTGTTTTGACCTCTGGCTTGAACTCTTAATCTTTGAACTCAGGGTGAGAGTGCTCCCACTCAAAACTGTATTTAAGAAAAGTACATATTAATACATTTCCAATGCAGACAGGAAAATGTTAAAATTACTACTGTGTTTACATGGCTTTGCATTGAGACTGTGGTTACAGGTGGTTCTCGAAAGAATAAACAAAGCAGAATGCCACCTCAGTTGGGAGAGACAATGCATCATTTTTGCTGCGATATGCCACTTGTTGCTTATTTCTGCCTCTATTCTGGAGTTTGCTGCCAACTGCAGTGTGTCAGATTGTTATAAAATTGACATACACACTTGCTGACCGGTGGCAATATTGTGTTGGGAATATCTGAATGTAGGATTGTCCACTTGCCCTTTAACATAAAGATGCCATGCCATATGTCTCTCAGTAAGAAGGTTGTTCAAATCCACTAACAGTACAGCCAAGGCTGACCAGCTATGCAGCACGAAGGCAGTGACACTGTTAGAGGTCTCACCCTTTAGCTGAAGCCCTTTCAGTTAGACAGAAGGGATCCTTTGGCATTCTTTAGAAAAACAGCAGGAGATATCTGCCTGGCACCCTGACTAATAATCACCCCTCAAGTAACATCACAAGAGTTGACAACCTGGCCATATCACATTGCTGTCTGTGGGAACATCCTGTGGATAAATGGGCTGCTGCTATTCCTCCATGACCACAGGAAAAATACTTCTTTTGAAAGTAAAGCCCACTGTGTGCAGTCCTAAAGTTGTGGCCTTGCTACAGTTCATGTAGACAATGTCTACTGCTCTGCCTTCAGCTAGCTTTTGGTCAGCTCTCCATAGAACTCAATCAAGTTTGTGAGATGTGATTTTCCACACATAAAGCCATGCTGACTATCTGTAACCATTCCTTGTCTTCTAAGTGTATGTAATTCCCATCTCTCAAAATCCCCTCTGTTGTTTTCCATTTAAATAAATGATTTTGATGAGTATATACCGTTTATACTCAAGTAAAAGCCAATCTCATATAAAAGTCGATCCCTGATTTTTGGCCAAAAAAATCGGGAATTTTCCATATATCTAATTTGACCCTAGATCTTCTTAGATAACAGATCAACATTTGTGAGTCAGGGTATTGTCCTGTACATAAATGTTGCGTTGTGGAAATGAATTTTCTTTCTCGTGCTATTAAATGTTTTGATGTACAATTCACTCTAATGTCAGGCTACTGATTCCTTAAGTTCATTATCGAATGAGCAGTATAATTAGTGCGATACAAAGTTTATCACACCATCATTTCCTATATAAGATAGGTCGATATGCATTTACTTCACTATAATTCCCGTGCAGCTGTTGATGCTTTCTCATGACTGCAATGATTAGTGAGACTGTATGAGAGTCAAATGTCTGATCGCTTTTTTATCAGTAATAAAAGCTTAAAACATTAGTTTGAAAAACTAAATCAACAGTAGATGCGAGAAAATGGAGGGAAATGGAAGAATTTGGCATGAACGTGGAAGATGCATCAGGTCAGAGTCAGGTGAGAATCTCCCTCTGTGTGCAGCTCAGATCCCCCCTGTAGCACTCATGGAATTACTGTACTTCACTGTGGTTTTTCTTCTTTATTCGTTTAAAGATCAATTGGCTTCTGCTAATGCAGTATTTTGAACTGCAGCATGAATTTCAGCCCCCGCAAAAGTAGCATCCAAATAATAGTCAACCCATAAATTTAAAATAATCTAAACAATTTGACTTTTACATGAGTATATACGGTAGGAGGCATGGTTAGCAAGTCAGTAAGCAGATGACACCAAACCTGGTGGTATTGTGTGCAGTGAAGAAGGTTATCCAAGAGAACAATGAGCTTTTGATTAGCTGGGCCAATGGGTCAAGGAATGGCAGAATGAGTTTAATTGAGGTAAAGGTGAAGCCCTGAAGAATGTTGTCAAACAGTGGGGTGCAGGTACATAGTTCCTTGAAAGTTACATCATAGTTAGAAAAGGTGGTGAAGAAGGAATTCGGCATGCTTACTTTCATTGGTCAGAATGTTGAGTATTTGGGTTTTGGGACGTCATGTTGCAACTGTACAAGGCATTGGTGAAGCCATTTTTGAAATACTGCATACTGTTTTGATTTGGAGATGCCGGTGTTGGACTGGGGTGTACAAAGTTAAAAATCACACAACACCAGGTTATAGTCCAACAGGTTTAAATGGAAGCACACTAGCTTTCGGAGCACTGCTCCTTCATCAGGTGGTTG
Source organism: Chiloscyllium plagiosum (assembly GCF_004010195.1). Taxonomy (NCBI): domain Eukaryota; kingdom Metazoa; phylum Chordata; class Chondrichthyes; order Orectolobiformes; family Hemiscylliidae; genus Chiloscyllium; species Chiloscyllium plagiosum. The sequence continues at coordinate 23,020,779 of NC_057711.1, read as the reverse complement.
CTTTTCTGTTAAAATAGCGTCAAGAATGGATTAAGCATTTCTGCATAGATATTGTACGTAAATTATGTCTGCAGGCTCCTTTAACCAATTCACTACCATTTTCAACGGATATTTCTTCTGGAGCAAGAATACATCATTCAACTTGATCAAGCCCATTCTGTCACTCAACAGGATGACAGCTGTTTGGTTCCTTAGCTCCCTTTAACATTGATCTTGACCTCCTTACTTGATAACCTGATGAAGGAGTGTCGCTCCAAAAGCTAGTGTGCTTCCAATTAAACCTGTTGGACTATAACCTGGTGTTGCGTGATTTTTAACTTTGCATACAGTTTTGGTCACCCTGCTATAGGAAGAATGTACTAGACAGTATAGAGTGCAGAAAAAATTTACAAGGATGTTACCAAAGCTGATGGGTTTGAATGATAAGGAGAGGCTGGATAAGCTGGGACTTTTTTCCCTGGAGGGTAGGAAGCCGAGGGCTGATTTCATAGAGGTTTACAGGATCCGGACAGGGATAGATAAGATAAATAACCATGGTCTTTTCCCCAGTAGAGGAGTCCAAACCTAGAGGGCATATGTTTAAGGTGAGAGGGGCAAAATATAAGAGGGATGTGAGAGGCAACTTTTTCATTCAGAAGGTGGTGCTTGTATGGAACAAACTGCCAGAGGAAGTGGTGGATGCTGTTACAATTACAACATTTGAAAGACATTTGGACAGGTACATGAATGGGGAAGGTTTCATGGGATACGGGCCAAACACAGGGAAATGGGATAAGCTCAATTTAAGAATCCTGGTCAGCATGGATAGGTTGGACAGAAGGGTCTGTTTCTGTGCAGTATGACTCTATGAAACACAAATCTTCCCTTCTTTTTCATAGCAACAGAGCAAATTAATGGTTAGGATTGGGTTTAAGGATTACAATTGCTTTCTGATTTCCTACTCCTGGAATAAGAACATGTTGAGTGTTTTGTTTTGAATCTTGACATTTTCACCAAAGCTAAGAATTTGGGACAACCTAGAAACTGGAAGCTTTCACCAGGAATGCTGTCATGTGAATCCCTAACATGCCTGTATCAAATTCTTCCCTCTGGTATTACAAATCAATTATCCCTTCTGTTAAAACAGCGTCAAGAATGGATTAAGCATTTCTGCATAGATATTGTACGCAAACTGTCTGCAGGCTCCTTTAACCAATTCACTGCCATTTTCAACGGATATTTCTTCTGGAGCAAGAATACATAATTCAACTTGATCAAGCCCATTCTGTCATTCAACAAGATGACAGCTGTTTGGTTCCTTAGCTCCCTTTAACATTGATCTTGACCTCCTTACTTGACAAAACTATGTCAATGTTGAAAGCAGGCTGACATCCCTCGCACTGAACAGCACATGACTCAAATGGTCCACAGAGGACAAGCAGTGAAAAGATGAGCAGGACACCATATCCTAGTAGGCTGCCTGAGTTTAGTTAGTCCAGCCTGCTTGGGGGATTTGTGGGGACTGATTTTAAAAATGGTTCTTGGATTCAAAATGTTAACTTTATTTTCTCTCCAGAGATGCTGCCAGATCTGCTGAGTTTCTTCAGCAATTTTTGCTTTTCTTTCAGATCCTCAGCATCCACAATTCTTTGTTTTATGTGAAAGCTCATGTCCCGGGAAGATGGTACCTGAACTCAGACCTTCAGGGTCAGAGGTAGGGACAATACCATTGCTCCAGAAGAGGTCTTATGAGCTTTCTCCGACCCTCCTTCAACTAAGCCTGTCTGATATCCATCCATTCCCATCCCCATTGTCTTACCTTGTCATCTTTCAAATACATCTTTACAATATGTAACGAGTTCCCCATTTCAGCTACTCACTGACTAAAACAGAATTTCTGACTGCACATTTATGCGTAACCTCAGTATTTGATTCTCCGTAATTGGAAGCATCTTGTTTCCATCTAATTTGATCAAACTCCTTCATAACTTCCAAGAGTTCTGTTGGGGCTACCACTTAGTGCTAGCTTTTCAAGGGAAAAGAGCAAAGGTCTGTTCAGAGTTTTCTGATTTTTGTAATCCCTCAGCTCTGATTCCACTTTTGTCAATGTGCTTGTTGCGGTGAGCTAAGGTGTGCAAAGGCTTAGTCATAGCACCAAAGTGCTCCTGCATTACAGTCAGTCAGCACTCCAGATTCTGACTGCCATCTTCTGTGTGACTGGTCAGCTGAAGGACCACCAATGGCGAGGAAACTGTCTCCCAGAAACAAGTTATGCACGGGAGAGGAATGGAAGTGAAAAAATTGACAGGGACTGTTTCCTCCCCCAAAGAAATATCTGCTTAAAATGGCAACAATGAAGGATGGACTTACAGATAGAGCTTGATTTATATGCTTATTTAATCATTGTTGCATTATATACATAGTTGACTCACTAACCATCAGACATTTTGCTATATAGAGAGAAGAGCTGAAAATGTGTTGCTGGAAAAGCGCAGCAGGTCAGGCAGCATCCAAGGAACAGGAGAATCGATGTTTCGGGCATAAGCCCTTCTTCAGGCTTCTGCTCGAAACGTCAATTCTCCTGTTCCTTGGATGCTGCCTGACCTGCTGCGCTTTTCCAGCAACACATTTTCAGCTCTGATCTCCAGCATCTGCAGTCCTCACTTTCTCCTATATAGAGAGAAGATGAAGACATCTTGTACCAGCGATGCTATACAGTCATGCAGTACAGAGAAGGCCCACTGAGATTGCACCAACTATAACTACCACTGTCTCAATCTTAAAGACACAATGACTCTCTGCAAACTGTGCAATGATCCAACAGCATCTATTCCTGAAGTAGCCAGATAGAGCAAGCAGAACGCCCATAATTGGAATGACTTAGGCACAGAGGTAGCTGTGCAAAATTGGCCATTTCTTTATGGCATTGGTGCAGTATTGTACAAATCGAAACCTACCAGATAATCATTATGCAAAATGTTTCACCCTTGGATGAAAACATTGATGACAAATATCCCTGTCTGGGGAAGAGGATGATAGTCTGCCGAAGAAATTCTGTTTCCCCAGCTATGGCTCTTTACCATTGTGCTGCTATCTAATTAGAGAGAGATGACTGCTGTGGTTTAACCTGAGAATTACCATGCCTGAGACAAGGTTGAGAGGGTGCTCCTATATGGTAATGTCAGCTGGAACAGGAATTGAAATCCTGCTGTTTGTTCCATTTCGAACCAGCTATCTAACAAACTGAGCTAGTCAACCCCCTCAGCACTCTAAACGGAGCATAAGATTAAGAAAACCACCGAGGCATCTAGTTTGTTGATATCCAAGCAACCTCAATGCTTGCACCAATAAAAGCTAGTGGGAGAGACAGCAAAGCAGATTTGAAGTAATTCCAAGGTCAGTTCAGGGAGTCAGCAAAGTTCTCACTCCATAGAGTTATCAGAGATAACAGTGAGTATCCAGGGTTCAAATGTAGCTGTTTTGCAATGAATTTCACAAACACATTTTCACATCTTGTGTGAAGGGGTTTGCTACATCCTCTTTCAAAACTGCCCTTTGTCTGTCTCATTGCCTTATCCTTAGACATCTTTCCAAACAACCCATTCTCTGCTGCCTAATTAACAGTTCTATTATTTTCAAGAGTCATTCACAGGGTGTCAGTATCAGTGGCGAGGTCAGGTTTTATTGCCCATCTCTGGTTTCCCTTGAGATGCTGATGGTGACCAGCCTTCTTGAACTGCTGCAGTCCAGACCCACAGTCTAGAATTTTGACTCAGTGACACCGAAAGAATGGCAATGTAGATCCAAGTCAAGATGGTGAGTGTCTTGCAAGGCAACTTGGCAGCTAGTGCATTTCCATTTATCTGTTGTCCTTGTCCTTTCAGATGGAAGTGACCATGAGCTTGGCATGTATTGTCGAAAGAGCCTTGGTGAATTTTTGCAGCGCAGAATGGTAGACAGTACACACTGCTGCTACTGAGCACCGGTGACGGAGGGATGTTTGCAGATGTAGTGCCAATCAACAGGGCTACTTTGTGTTGGGTGGCGTCAAGCTTTAACCTCATTATCAAGTCTTGTCTTTCATTAATGCTTGCAGAGATCTTCAGCATAAAGTGGCAGCTGCATTTCTCGAAATGACAAATATTTCAGATCACTCTGAGGTCATGGGTGTCACTAGTTAAATGCGAGTTCTTTCTTTCAACTAACACAGATTCATTTTCTGCACTTGAATAATCACAGCAATTAGTTCAACAAATTTACAGAACCTTGAATCATTCCATTTACTACGCTCTCTGAATTTATTTTGGTATTAGTGCACACATCCTCCTCCAGTCTGACAGGCTGGAGAGTTTATTTGATTTAACTCCAGATATACCATCAGAAATTTTGCCTTGAGTCTAGAAATCCAGACACGTCTCTAGCTCAGGCGTAAATTCACATCTCTGTTGAAAACCGATAGCCATGTACCTCCAGGTAATGGAGCGAATAGATCGGTGGACGAGGTGAAGATGTGTCAGCGTGTTGGTCAGTCTCTGGTTTAGATGTATAATATTTAAGCGGATGTTTGAGGTTCCCAACTGGTCATTTTCATTTTTAAAGAGTTAGGATTGAAATAACACTGCAGAGGCCAGTATCCTATCATCAAGTTACCCCTTTATTGCAGGGAAGTCCCGCAGAACCGCACACCAGTCAGGCAGCAGTAAGGTCACCCGCGGGCCTTCCCCTAGGATCTAGACCAATGGCGGAATGTCTACTCTGATGAGATCCACCACCGCTAAACAGTCCTTGACTACTCTGACACTCATCCTTTTTATATGTCAGCCAAAGCTCCCTGACTGGTCCAGATTAATAGCACAATTCGGGGAAGTCATGTGAGGTCCAGCTGGCTGACCTCATTACAATCCCAACAGGGTAAACATAATAGTGTGCCTGTCCATTTGGAAAGCACTAACAGTCAGTCACACAGGCTGAAGTCTTCTTGGAGGCAGGTAAGGCATATCATTTGTGAAGTAATGGCTTCCTGGCTGCAGGAAAATTAAATTCTGGGCATGAAAGCTTAGGGCTGACCTTCCCTCCCCAGTGAGGGTGATTAAAATAGTCAATTAAGGACAAAATAAGGGATTCAGGTTGCTGCCACAGGGATTATCCCAGCTGCAATCCCAGCTCCCATGGCCATGTCACCAGAGGGCAAGCATATAATCAAATTGTACAGGCCATCTTTCACCCGGTGTGGGATGTCTCCTACACAGCCTCTCAGCATCTGACTGAGGGTCTGCACATGAGGCAGAAGAGTCCCTGCTGGACACCTGCTCCACCCACCCTCGGTTTGGCCAAATCTGCCACCTCTTTCCTGCAGCCCTCCAGCTCTGGGACGGGAGGGGAGGCGAGGGGAGGCTGTACTCTTCTCTTGCTGCCAGGCTTTGTTTGGCTGGCGAATCTCATCAGAGTGGGCATTCCACCATTGGTCTTGATCCCAGAGGAAGGCCTGCGGGTGACCTTACTGCTGTCTACTCGTGTGTGGCTCTGCGGGACTTCCCTGCAAGAGCCTAGCAACTGGCTGACAAAACTGCTGACCCCTAGAGATTCCATCCATCCCGTGGAATCAGCTGGAGGCTAGATCAGAAAGGTTGAAGCAAATTACTTCCCGAAAATAAAACATTTAATCAATTGGCTATTCTTCAGCCTCCAACTCCCACACCACATTACATGGTAACTTGCCATATGGAGTTATTTGAAGTCAGAACCTCCAGCTTACAGGCCCATTACTGCAGCCATGCAAACCTATGACAATTTTCATCTTGTGTTGACTTGGCTTCCTCTGTTGCTGTTTTCTTGTCTCTGTGCCCAAACCATCAGGTAGCTTTTCTCGGCTCTGCCTTACCTTGCTAACATCTTCAATGGTTTGCACTGCTTCAGTGACAGCTGTGACTTCACTCACGTTTGAGAAATCTCCTTGTTTCTTTCAAGCCGACTCAATAGCCTTTCTCTAGGCCTCCAATCTGTTGGTCAACGGTACTCGAAATCAGAAAGTGAAAGAACTTCAACCTTTTCAAGCATGTGGTCCTGGGCATTGACGGTTAGAGAGGTCCCAAAGCGGAGGGGGGGGTTCCACGTTTCAGGGCTGGCTCCTGAAGGCAATGATGGATGCAGAATAATTGACCTTCATGACTACATCTAGAGCAGTGCACAACATTTTTTTCCCTTATTCTGTGGCTATAGCAACTATTGAAAACATGTGTATAGATCCCAGATGGGGCCTGAATCAGATGTAACATAACTGTGTTGTCATCACTTGTACATGGATGGTGGCTGTTTGAGATACAGAGAAGAACTGATGTCCATATTTGATGAAAGTGTCCTTCAGAGAAAACAATTGAAGAAGTCTTCAACTTTGCTTTGAGCCCTAAGGCTCCTTATCTAGGAACTGGAAACAGCCGTCTTGCTGTGGGAGCCATAATACCATTGTAGGTGGCTTATCTGTTATAGACCAGGCCAGACCCCCTCAAAATATTTCAAGAAAGTAGCCTAGACCCTAACCTTGCTTGTTGCTTTAAGCAGGTGTAACATAGATATTCCAGGAGGGATGCAGCTGGCCAACCACTTAGTTTTCAACCAAACAGAATTTATTTGCAAGATTACTGAAAGAAACACAAATAAAAGAGAACAGAATATAAAATAACTTAACCTATCCGAAAACCCAGCAAATTATCCCAACTTAACGATGCTGTTCCAAATACATGCAACAATCCCCATAAACACCCCTTTGGAAAAAAAAGAGGAAAATCCAACACAGGTTCTTACAGGAGAGATGTCAGAGACAGGAAGGATCAGCATGGACCTGCTTCTTTGGATCCAGCAGCTTCACCACTGACTGCCTGCTAAAATCAAACTAAACCCAAACCAGAGAAAAGCTGAGCTGGGAGAACTGGCCACTCCCCTTCCATTGTACAAGTGATTTTTAAAAAAAATCTTGAAAGCCTTTTGCCTGAGGAAGTATCTGTTAGCTATAATCAAATTGGCCTTAAAATGCTTCAAACTTCGACTTCCTGGAGTGCCTGCGTTTACGATCCCTCTGAAAAAATAACCAAGGACAACACAACCTTGTTAAAGGGGCAGCATCATCACATATCTTCCAACGTCTGTACCATTCTCTTGTGCCCCCAAGATCTATCTGTGGTACCTCCACCACCCCACTGTTTCTCACCAACCTGCTACCCCTCAGCAACATCAGGATGCAGTGGCACTTAACAACCAGAAGGGCATTCACCCACTGCACAACCACTGCCTCTTACCTGGCAGAAATTTTAAATTGGGTGGAAGATTTGTGGGGGCCTTGTCCTAGGCCAGTTAAGGGTCACTTAAGGACCTTAGCTCACCACCACAGGTATTTTCCTTGAGATGATTGGGGGAGGTGCTGTCATATGAAAAATGGGGATGGAACAGGCAGAACCTCATTTGTGGCTCCCTCTGGCATCTTGAAACTAGCTTCCATCCTGTCCAACTCACCCTACTCACTGCTGCTAGATTTGCAGTCGATCCAGCCTTCTCAGTATTATGGCCTGCCTGCAGTCTGAGTGGTGGTCATCAATATTCCCTCTAACTGTGCAGCCATTGTGACTTTCCGTGCACATTGATTGATGTGCCAACACATTGACTTCCGCACGTGGAGGCTGCTATGACATCTGTGCTTTGTAAAAAAAAATTAGACTGAGTATTGGTGATCAGTGACACGTCTCCATTCCTGAAGAAGGGCTAATGCCCGAAACGTCGATTCTCCTGTTCCCTAGATGCTGCCTGACCTGCTGCGCTTTTCTAGCAACACATTTCCATCACACGTAAAATCAGCCCATCGTATTAGTTTGCACATGTCTGCTGATTGTACCCAACCTAAGTTTGTGGCTACATCTTCTAATATCATCGTATCCTTAAGTATCTAGTCAACAGCCAAAGGAAAAGGAGCTGATTGGTGAATGAGGCTGAGCAGTTCTACTTTCTACTCTCTAATCTCCGGTTTCTAGGAAATAATCCAGAAGTCAGCTGAAGACATGGCAAGGCAGTTCGGCCATGTAGAACACCCAACTTGTGGCGTGTGGGCAGTTGTGAAAGTTCACGTGACCTGGACAAGCACAAATTGAAGAAGTGCTACAGGCTATAGAAACCGAGCTCCAAGCTTTCAGAGTCCAAGTCTCTGCAGTGGATCTGCGATGCAGTGGACTATACAGAAAGCATGTTTAGATTCTTGGGACATTAAGGAGCGATGTGGGGGAGAAGGCACCTGTACAGACCAGATGGGTTGAACTTGAACAGAGCTGTGACTGAGTTCCTTGTGGTGTGTTTTGACAGTGCTCTTGGTGAAGGCTTAAGCTAAATCAGCAGGGATGCAGGAACCTGAAGTGAATATCAGATAGGAAGATCAAAGTGCAGAAAATACTGGAAGAAACATATAGTGCTAAAACAGAGATCAGTATTTAGTGAGTACAGTCAGAATAAGGGAGAAATTAAAATGTTCTAAATCAAGAGTTACACTATACCATATGTGAATGCACATAGCATAGTTAATAAGATTGGTGAGTTACAGGGTCAGTTGCCATGTGGGGTTATGGTGTTGTGGCTATACAGAGATCTGACTCAAGGGAAAGCAAGAATGTGCATAAATCATTCTGGAAACAGGGTGTTCAGGAAAATAGAAAAGGAACAAAATGAGGAGGGGTGGCAATATTGTTTAAGGAAAATAATGCGGCTGAAAGAATGTCCGAGTGCATCCAAGGGCTGTTTGGCTCGAGCTGAGGAACAGAAAAGATGCAATTACATTGTTCAGTGCAGATTGCCACCAACTAGTCGGAAGGATGTGGATGAACAAATCTGCAAGGAAATTACCAAGAGATACGAAGATACAGTGCAGTTCTAAAGGGGACCTTAATTATCCAAATGGTCAGTGTGTAAAGGGAAGAGAGAGGCAGTCTTTCATAGATTGAGTTCAAAAGAGTTTTTAACTGTGGAGTGTGACCATTCCGCTGAGTCGGCAGGCACCACCAGATCTTGTTCTTGGTAATGAGGTAGGCCAAGAAGGACAGCTATCTGTCAGCTGTAGGGGAAAGCAATCATTTCAGCGTAAAGTTTACAATGGCAGTGAAAAGTGATAATGAACAGTCCAGAGTAAGAATAATTAATTATGGGAAGTGAAGGGTGTGGGGGGGGGAACGAACAGCAATGTAACAAGAACAGAATGGAGCCAGATCAATTCAAGCCAAAGGTTGTCAGAAAAATGTGTAGCTGAATAATGGTGCAACGTCAAAGACAAGATCCTGCGTAATCCAAGATGGAGGACAGGGAAAATTTCTGGCTGTAACAGCTGCTCCTTTTTTTGAGGTATTTTAGATGCTGGAGGTGATTTCCTCGAATTGCAGGAGCAGCAATTACTGTTTTATATGCTGTTGCATTGTTTTGGAACTTTGGAAAAGAAAAGTCAAAACAACAGCAGTTTTAAAAAGGGAGAAGATCAGACAAAGGAAGCACATGGTGAGGACAGTGCAGGAGAGAGAGAGAGAGAGAGAGAGACTACACAGTTACTGCCTTTGCTGTTTTGAATTCGTGTATCGCTGGACATCGGAGTGCATCTGGGAAAATTAACAAACAGTGAATTTCACAACTAATCTTGGAGGAACCAGTTTGGGTGAAGTTCACAGCACAGAATCAGATAAGCTAATCATTGTTTTAAGTCTGTCCAAGAGAAAGGCTGTATTAGTGAGTACAGTGGGGTCTTTCTTGATTATGTGTTTTTAGAGATATGTCTCTTGATTAAACTTAACATATAAGACATAACTATTAATTTAATCTGGGGAGGTGTTTTGTAGAGGAATAAGACAATGTTATTTTCTGGGTCTGTAGATTATGAAGGAGCAAAAATGGCCTTTAGTAGTGATATGTACTTCTTGTCAGATGTGGGAGTTTAAAGAGAGTTTAAGGGTTACTGTGGATTATATCTTCCATAAATGCTGTTGGATGCAAATCCTATCAGATTGAATGGATTGGTTGGAGAGACAGTTAGAAGCGATGAGGAATTTGCAACAGCAACAGTATGTGATGGATGGCAGTTATAGGAAGGGGGGAAAGTCTCAGATACAGTCACATAGATGGGTTAACTCCAGGAAAGGTAAGAGAGGTAGGCATCTAGGGCAGGAATCTTTTGTGGATATTTCAAACAGGTATGCTGTTTTGGAAAATGTCGGGTGTGATGGATTCTCAGGAGAACGTAGCACGAACAGCCAAGTTTCTGGTATTGAGACTGGCTCTAATACAACGAGGGATACGTAGGCTTCCAAGAGATGAATTGTGTTCATGGATTCTCCAGTCTCAGATTCTGTGGCTAGCAGCAAAAATGGTGTGTTGCTTCCCTGGTGCCAGGATCAAGGATGTCTCAGAGAGGGTGCAGAATGTTCTCACGGGGGAGAGGGGACAGCAAGAGGTCATTGTCGACATTGGAACCAATGATACAAGAAGGGAAAAAGTTGAGATTCTGAAGGGAGATTATAGAGAGTTAGGCATAAGTTTAAAAAGGAGTCCTCAAGGGTAGTAATATCTGGATTACTCCCAGTGCTATGAGTTAGTGAGGGCAGGAATAGGAGGATACAGCAGTTGAATGCATGGCTGAGGAGCTGGTGTATGGGAGAAGGATTCACATTTTTGGATCATTGCAATCTCTTTTGGGGTAGAAGTGACCTGTACAAGAAGGACGGATTGCACCTAAATTGGAAGGGGACTAATATGCTGGCAGGGAAATTTTGCTAGAACTGCTTGGGAGAATTTAAACTAGTAAGGTGAGGGGGTGGGACCTAGGGAGATAGTGAGGAAAGAGATCAATCTGAGACTGGTACAGTTGAGAACAGAAACAAGTCAAACAGTCAGGGCAGGCAGGGACAAGGTAGGACTAATAAATTAAACTGCATTTATTTCAATGCAAGGGGCCTAACAGGGAAGGCAGATGAACTCAGGGCATGGTTAGGAACATGGGACTGGG
>NC_057711.1:22987696-23009705 GCF_004010195.1 Chiloscyllium plagiosum | reverse complement strand
AAACTTGACCTACTCTTGGGAAATAAGGCAGGGCAGGTGACTGAGGTGTCAGTGGGGGAGCACTTTGGGGCCAGCAACCATAATTCTATTCGTTTTAAAATAGTGATGGAAAAGGATAGACCAGATCTAAAAGTTCAAGTTCTAAATTGGAGAAAGGCCAATTTTGATGGTATTAAGCAAGAACTTTAGAAAGCTGATTGGAGGCAGATGTTCGCAGGTAAAGCGACGGCTGGAAAGTGGGAAACCTTCAGAAATGAGATAACGAGAATCCAGAAAAAGTATATTCCTGTCAGGGTGAAAGGAAAGGTTGGTAGATATAGGGAATGCTGGATGATTAAAGAAATGGAGGGTTTGGTTAAGAAAAAGAAGGAAGCATATGTCAGGTATACACAGGATAGAGTGAATCCTTAGAGTATAAAGGAAGTAGGAGTATACTTAAGAGAGAAATCAGGAGGGCAAAAAGGAGACAAGAGATAGCTTTGGCAAATAGAATTAAGGAAAATCCAAAGGGTTTTACAAATATGTTAAGGACAAAAGGGTAACTAGGGAGAGAATAGAGCCTCTCAAAGATCAGCGAGGCGGCCTTTGTGTGGAGCCACAGAAAATGGGGGCGATACTAAATAAGTATTTTGCATCAGTATTTACTGTAGAAAAGGATATGGAAGATATAGACTGTCGGGAAATAGATGGTGACGTCTTGCAAAATGTCCAGATTACAGAGGAGGAAGTGCTGGATGTTTTGAAACGGGTAAAGGTGGATAAATCCCCAGGACCTGATCAGGTGTACCCGAGAACTCTGTGGGAAGGTAGAGAAGTGATTGCTGGGCCTCTTGCTGAGATATTTGTATCATCAATAGTCACAGGTGAGGTGCCGGAAGACTGGAGGTTGGCAAACCTGGTGCCATTGTTTAAGAAGGGTGGTGAGGACAAGCCAAGGAAGTGTAGACTGGTGAGCCTGACCTCAGTGGTGGGCAGTTGTTGGAGGGAATCCTGAGGGACATGATGTACTTTTTTTTGGAAAGGCAAGGACTGATTAGGGATAGTCAACATGGCTTTGTGCGTGGAAAATCATGTCCCACAAATTTGATTAAGTTTTTTGAAGAAGTAACAAAGAGGATTGATGAGAGCAGAGCAGTAGGTGTGATCTATATGGACTTCAGGAAGGCGTTCGACAAGATTCCCCATGGGAGACTGATTAGCAAGGTTAGATCTCATGGAATATAGGGGGAACTAGCCATTTGAATACAGAACTGGCTAGAAGGTAGAAGACAGAAGGTGGTTGTGGAGGGTTGTTTTTCAGACTGGAGACTTGTGACCAGTGGAGTGCCACAAGGAGTGGTGCTAGGTCCTCCATTTTTTGTTGTTTCCATAAATGATTTGGATGCGAGCATAAGAGGTACAGTTAGTAAGTTTGCAGATGACACCAAAATTGGAGATATAGTGGACAACGAGGAGGGTTACCTCAGATTACAACAGGATCTGGACCAGCTGGGCCAACAGGCTGAGAAGTGGCCGATGGAATTTAATTCAGATAAATGTGAGGAGCTGCGTTTTGGGAAAGCAAATCTGAGCAGGACTTATACACTTAATGATCAGGTCCTAGGGAGTGTTGCTGAACAAAGAGGCCTTGGAGTGCAGGTTCATAACTTCTTGAAAGTGGAGTCGCAGGTGGATAGGATAGTGAAGAAGGTGTTTGGTATGCTTTCCTTTATTGGTCAGTGTATTGAGTACAGGAGTTGTGAGGTCATGTTGCGGCTGTACAGGACATTGGTTAGGCCACTGTTGGAATATTTCGTGCAATTCTGGTCTCTTTCCTATCGGAAAGATGTTGTGAAACTTGAAAGGGTTCAGAAAAGATTTACAAGGATGTTGCCAGGGTTGGAGGATTTGAGCTATAGGGAGAGGCTGAACAGGCTGGGGCTGTTTTCTCTGGAGTGTCGGAGGCTGAGGGATGACCTTATAGAGGTTTACAAAATTATGAGGGGTATAGATAGAGTAAATAGGCAAGGTCTTTTCCCTGGGGTCGGGAAATCCAGAACTAGGGGGCATAGGTTTAGGATGAGAGGGGAAAGGTATAAAAGAGACCTAAGGAGCAACTTTTTCACGCAGAGGGTAGTACATGTATACAATGAGCTGCCAGAGGAAGTGGTGGAGGCTGGTACAATTGCAACATTTAAGAGGCAATTGGATGGGTATATGAATAGGAAGGGTTTAGAGGGATTTGGGCTGGGTGCTGGCAGGTGGGACTAGACTGGGTTGGGATATCTGGTCGGCATGGATGGTTGGACCGAAAGGTCTATTTCCATGCTGTACATCTCTATGACTCTATGACAAGATTATAGAGGCCAGGTATATCCCCTCAAAAGGGAAAGACAGGGCAAACAAATTCAGAGCTACTTAGACTAAAAAACAACAGCTAGAAAATAGGATAAAGACAAAAGCAGATATTTAAGACATTTGTCAAGTAGAGAATATGATTGAGAACCAAGTTAAATACAGATGACAGAAAAGCAAATAAGATTAGCAAGGGGGAACTATGAAAAGAAGCTAACACAAAAGGGATGCCCTGAGGCATGGTACATTGGCAAGACCAAGCAGAGGCTACGGCAACAGATGAATGGACACCGCATAACAATCAGTAGACAGGAGTGTTCCCTCCCAGTCGGAGAACACTTCAGCGGTCCAGGCATTCGATCTCGGACCTTTGGGTAACCGTCCTCCAAAGCGGAGTTCGGGATAGGCAACAATGAAAAGTGGTCAAGCAGAGGCTAATAGCCAAGTTCGGGAACCATGGGGATGGCCTCAATCGGGACCTTGGGTTCATATCACACTACAGGTGACTCCATTGCACTAGAAACACACACACAGACAGACGGACACAGACAGACGGACACACACAGACAGACACAGTCACTCCTACATACACACACGCACACTCCTACAGACACACACACTCTCCTACAGACCCATACACTCATGCAGACCCTCTCTCATATGATCTCACATACACTCCCATACTCACACATGCACCCTCGCATAGACGTCTACCCCTTTACACTCACATTCACACACATACTCATAAACTCTCACAGACACTCATAACCTCTGCAACCCCCCCTTCCCCCCACCACCGCACAACCCCCAAAACCCAAACACCTGCATGCACACATACACATATAAGTTTGTGGGGTGAATTTGTACTTGCAGAATTACATTTTACTTTGCTCAAAAACTGTATGAATCCATGTAAGATTCTGTAAATCCATTTTTTAGATTAGAATCAGTCTGAACACTGTGGCACACACAGCCTCACACAGGGCACCTCACACTTTAAATGCATTATCTTGGCCGACATGACACCAATTGTTAAAGTTCAGTTGAGAATGTAACCTTTAAAAAAGTTTTGTGATTTCCATATAAAAGAACTGAACATGGTCATTCTAAAAGATGAAAGACTTAACAAACAATCCAAGTCTTTTTCAATGTATAATTTCAGTAACATCACACTGTAAACGTTTGCTATAAATTCTGTGCCTTACAATTGTGTACTCCACTACCACCTGATGAAGGAGTGGCGCTCCGAAAGTTAGTGCTTCCAATTAAACCTGTTGGACTATAACCTGTTGTATGATTTTTAACTTTGTATACTCCAATGCAACACCGGCATCTCCAAATCATGAACACAAAAGGGAACAGCACAGTCTTCTGTCGGTACATAAAAAGAAAAAGAATGGTAAAAGGAAAAGTGGGGCAATCTGGGACCAAAATGGAGATTTACACTTGGAGACATTGGAATGGCTGAGGTGTTAAATAAAGACTTCACGCCTGTCTTTAAGAGAGAGCAGATTTTACCCCAGTCCATGGTGACAGCGGATGAAACTCTGTCACTAGAAGTGATATGGATGTAGTATTGGATAAGCTGTCAGCACTCAACTTGACTCAGCTCTGCGACTGGCTGATATGCATGCAAGGATACCAAAGGAAGTGAGAGTGGAAATCGCAGGGACACTGGCAATAACTGTTCAGTCTTCCCTAGACTTGGAGAAGATGCTAGCAGGCTGGAGAATTACAAACATTACACTCTTGCCCAGCAAATACAGACCAGTTGCTTTAACTTTGGTGGTGGGGAGCCTTCTAGGAACAATAATTCAGAATATAAGTAATATTCCCATCAATAGACCTGAGTTAATTGAAGGCAGACGCCATGGGTTTCTTCAGGGAAAAAAAATAGTTTTCTTTTCTTATGAACATGCTGAACCATTTTGAGGAGATGACATAGATGTTTAATGAGAGGCATGTTGTTGGTGTGATGGAAATGGACTTCCAAAAGGCATCTGACATAGTGCTGCACAACAGACTTGTGAGCAATGTTAGAGCTCATGGAATAAAGGACATAGGAGCAGCGTGGAAAGAAAATGGCTCAGATAAAGGAAACAGAGAATAATAGTAACTGGATATCTTTTGAGTTGGATGAGGGTTTAGAGGTCCCCCAGGGGTCAGTATTGATTGCTTTTCCTGATACATGTTCATGATATATACCTCAGTGTACACAGGATAACTTTAACGTTTGCCAATAATACAGAACTTGGAAGACTCGTAAGCTGTGAATCGGACATTGCAGAACTCCACGAGGACACTGACATGCTGGTGGGATGGGCAAACAGGTGGCAGAAATGTTCAATGCTGAGAAGTGAGAGTTGATACATTTTGTTAGAAAGGACATGAGCAGATAGTATAAAGTGAAGGTTACCACTCTAAAGGGTGTGCAAGAACAGAGTGATTTTGGTATATATCTGTATAAGTCATTAAGGATGGCAGATTCTGGATTAGTGGGGCTGGAAAAGCACAGCAGTTCAGGCAGCATCCGAGGATCAGTAAAATCGACGTTTCGGGCAAAAGCCCTTCATCAGGAATAGAGGATTAAAGATGGCAGGACAGGTGGACAAAGCAGTGAATAAGGCACACAGTATCTTAAGTATCATTGATAGAGACATATCAGATAATAACAAGGAGGTTGTGCTGAACTTGTTAGACCCTACTGGAGCATTGTGTACAGCTCTGGATCCCACAGAGAAACACAGAAATATTAAAACAATTAGAAGAGGAGTTGGCCATTTGGTCCTTTGAGCCTGCATTGCTCGTCACTCTGAGCATGGCTGATTATTGATCTCAGTCGCATGTTCCTGCTTCTCCCCCATAGCCTTTGATCTTGTTAGCACCAACTTCCCACACCTCAGGAGGGATTTGAGCTCACTGGAGACAGTGCAGAACAGGTTTACACGAATGGCTCCAGGGACGGGAAACTTCAGTTGTGAAGATAGTTTGGAGAGGCAAAGGCGAAAATGAGCCTAAAATGAAATTCAAGTTCCAAAATCCTGACGGAGTAAATAGGGAGAAACTTAGAAAAAGGTTTAAAGTAATTTGCAAAAGAGGTAAATGCAATGTGAGAGGAAAATGTTTGCCACAGTGAGCTGTTTGGGTCTGGAATGCAATACCTGAAAATGTGATTTTGGCAGGTTCCACTCAGGCATTCAAGAGTAGATTAGATGACAATTTGAATCAGAACAATATGCAAGGTTACAGGGAAAAAACAGGGGTAAATAACACTAAACCATGATACTCATTCAGAGAGGGTACAGGACTGGTACACTGTGATTCTGTGACTTTGTATCTGCTTGGTGTACAGATGCATTCAAGAAGGCTTCTGTGATGCACTTGTTTTTGTCAAATTCTAACTTAAAAGGCACAACATAAAGACAAGTTGTTGTTGCTTTCACGTCAATCATGAGAAATAGCCCAGTGTAATTTTTAAAGTTGAATTAAATAATTTTAAAGAATGATAATTAAATTGCAGATGATGTGCAGTGTGGTAAATGTAGTCCAGTCTCAATCTTATCAATAGAGTGAGAGGAAGCAAGATGATGAGAAGCTCATGTGATACATAAACACAAAGTCGTAATGGACTAAATGGTCTGTTTCTGTGCTACAATGCTATGCTAATACCTTGTAAGCTCCAGAAAATTTGATGTTTGATGAAGTTAAGATTTGTGACAGAAAAGTAACCTACGATGCAGTGGTCCCTTTAATAACTTTCACTGCTCTAAGTAAATTTAAACCTTAACTCCTCCACTGAGGGATAGAGGGAGGGAACATGGCTTCAACAAGAACGTACTGACAATTGAAGAACTTTTATTGCTATACCAACTTGACTGCTAATGTCTGACACAGAACCCATTGAAAGGTCCTTAAGATTCTTTAGTTCTTTTCAGCTCATCCTTTGAAAGAAATGCACAAGGTTTTTTTTCATAAAGTGGCTGAAACAGCAGCTTTCTCTGAGATTTAATCTAAAGCCACACAGGCTATTAGCATTTTTACACTGATTGATCTAGAGCAGGCCTTAACACACTCACATTCCTAATGCATTAACTGAAGTAGACCAATTTGAAACCAGAGTTCAGGTCAATAGATAGGTTTACATTTAGCATTTGTGGGAAATAGCAGAGGGCTTCAATGGTTCACAAAAGGTTTTTAATTCTGCAGTTTCCAGCTGATCCTGCTTGAGGTTCATTTCAGTGCACACACTAAATTGGATACGTTCCCTGTTCCTGACCTTTGACATCCCTGCTCTTGCACTGGGTGGGTTCCAAATCCCAAACGATCAGCTACAGCAAATCTTCCTGTCAACAGAGCACCCTGCATCTACTTGGTTCAAAATAAAAGCCATTTCAAATTAATTTCTACTCTGATTGATAGATACAACACAGCAAATTCAGCATGCAAATCTTGGACTTTTTTTTATCAACTTTGCATTGTGGTCACACTGAGAAATCAAACAAATTCCATAATATTATTCAAGTAGTAAGAGGAAGGCTGCTCAACCTATCTTTGCTCATCCGTCCAAAAAGCCCTAAAGGTCTTCCTGCAATGCCACGCAACGGTTCCTTGTAATGACTTAAACACTGATTCTTGTTTAGTTTTGAGTCACAAGGGACTGGCAACCACAATTCTGCTGTAGGGGTAAAGGAACTAGATCTATCAGTGTAAACATAGGAAGCTTACACATATGTGCCAAACAAGCGCCAGTATAAAAGCAATTCTCAGGGCATCCAGTTTATTGTCTCCATCATTCTGCTCAGGCATCCATTGCACGTGATGTTTTCAGGCTAAAACTTCACCTCGGCCAGTTGTGCAAATGGGCTGTATTGCATGGACTGTCTGTTCCAATCTCCATCCTTGAGTAAAGTCAATTGGAGAGCTGTCACTACTGCCATCTCTATTGAGGAGGTGCAAATAGCATTAGTTTAATACTGACTGACTGCTGTGAATCCACATAGAATCCCTACAGTGTGGAAGCAGGCCTTTCAGCCCATCAAGTCCACACCAATCCTCTGAAGAGCACCCCACCCCCATCCCTACAACTCTGCAATCCTCCTGGCTAATGTACCTAGCCTTCACATCCCTGGAAACTATGGGCAATTTAGCATAGCCAAATCCACCTAACTTGCACATCCTTGATTGTGGGACGAAACCGGAGCACCCGGAGGAAACCCACACAGACACATGGAGAATGAACAAACTCCAGCCAGACAGTCACCTGAGGGTGGTATCGAACTCATGCCTCTAGTACTGTGAGGCAGCAGCGCTAACCACTGAGCCATCGTGCTGCCCCATAGAACTAAATGCAGGCATTCACTGTTGATTAGAAATAACCAGTCATGTTCTTCATGACTGACATCCGGAACGCTAGTTTTTTGTTCATTGTGCTGCACAAGACACAACATCAGAAGAACTGAATGTGAGATTCTCCCCATTGACAGCTGCCATCAAGGTTTTCACAAAAGCTAACACTATTAAAGCAAATGAAAGGAAGGAAGATATAGGCCACTTTAGCAATCAAAGACTCACAGTGCTTCACTGGAGAATTTTGTAATAACTGGAAACTTCAGTTCATTTATGACTTGCACTTTCTATCTGACTTTCAGTTTGGGCTGTAGTGGAGGCAGAGGAGAATTCTCATCCATTTCCTATGTCAGATTTCTTCTTTTAAGCAAAGGATCGACATGAAACGGTGCCCTTCTCAAACCTTCATTAGCTTGTGCATACACCTAGTTTCTTTCCAACTCCAATCACACACTTCTTCCCACCTCTGTGGTTTCTCTTTTGACTTGCGTGGCACTCTCCGGGTTTCATGTTTTATGTATCGTGATTCTCTTTACCCTTGTCTTGTTTTTCTCTTACTTTGCTATTCTGCAAAAATCCTCCAGGTCCAGTGACAACAAAGACAGCATTCTCAGCAAAACCACATACCCAACATCAAGGTGCTGGTGATTAAAAAAAACCTCTGAAATATTACGCAACCTGAAACTCAGTTACAGCAGGAAACTCTCAGGAGGATACTGGAGATGGGTGTTCAGGGCAAACTTTCTAAGTTTGCAGGTGATACTAAGCTAGGGAAAAGAATGAACTGTGAGGATGATGCTGAGCAACTTCAGAGGGACATTGAAATGTTGGCCAGATGGGCAGACAAAATTCAATTCAATATAGAGCAATGTAAGGTAATGGGAGAAGGAACACAGACAGATAATATGAGGGGGGGTGGTGGTACAGGAGCAGAAGAATTAGATTCCCTACAGTGTGGAAATAGGTCATTTAGTCTAACAAGTCCACACTGACCCTCCAAAGAGTAGCCCACCCAGACCCATTCCCCTCCTATTAATATACCTACCACTATGAGCAATTTAGCATGGCCAATTCACCTAACCTGCCCATCATTGGATTGTGGGAGGAAACCAGAGCATTTGGAGGAAACCCACACAGATACAGGGAGAGCGTTCAAACTCCACACAGATAGTCACCCGAGGCTGGAATCAAACCCAGGTCCCTGATGCTGTGAGGCAGCAGTGCTGACCACTGAGCCACTGTGGTGGATTGCAGAGCCCCCCCTTCATGATTCTCTGAAAGTGGCCAGGCAAGTTGTTAAGCAAGCTTAACAGAGTCTTTGGTTCTGAAAGTAGAGTATAAAAACAAGGAAGTGATGCTACACCTCCACAAATAATTGGTCAGACCACATTTGGTGGATTGTGTTCAGCTCTTGGCACCTTATTTAAGGAAGGATATGAAAGCCTTGAAAGAGTTCAAAGGAGATTCACTGGAATGATAACCAGAATAAAGGATTTTACATCCATTGAAAGATGAGAAAGATTAGGCTTGATCTCCTTGGATTAAGAGGCGACCTTATTGAGATATTCAAAATGATGAATAGTTTTAACGGGATAAAAAAAAGCATAATCTATTTCCACAAAATTTCATACGTCAGTAACAAGGGGTCAGAGTTTCAAAATTACGATCAAAAGAGTTAGGAGTGAACTGAGGAGAAACTTCTTTACTCAGAGTGTTGTTAGGATCTTGAACGCACTGCGTGGAGAGTGGTGGAGATAGATTCCAATTGAAGTTTCAAACGAGAGCTTATTTGAAAATGATGAAGTTAAAAGGCTATGGAGATAGGGCTGGAGAACGAGACGAGCTGGGAAGTTCTTTCAGAAGCCAGTACAGGCACAATGGGTCGAATGGCTTCCTTCAGTAGATTAGATTACTTACAGTGTGGAAACAGGCCCTTCGGCCCAACAAGTCCACACTGCCCCGCCGAAGCGCAACCCACCCATACCCCTACATTTACCCCTTACCTAACACTACAGGCAATTTAGCATGGCCAATTCACCTGACCTGCACATCTTTGTCGCCTGAGGCGGGAATTGAACCCGGGTCTCCAGCGCTGTGAGGCAGCAGTGCTAACCACTGTGCCACCGTGCCGCCCAGGACTGTAAAATTGTATATTTCTATTGAAACGTCTCAATGGTATCCTCAAAGTATTTCCAAAGAGGACTAATATCCAAACCGACTGCTGAGTTCTCCTGGTTTGTGAATCACCAAGATGAAGAAGGTTCATTTGGAAAGCCATCAAATACATCGGGAAACTTCATCGTAAACATGTGGAGATGAAGCTGAGGTAAGAGTGCAGCAAAGTCCAAATCCCTCCCCTTCCTGACCCTTCAAACCCGAACTTCCCCGGATGTGTCAGAGTCTGTACTCCACCCACCCAACATTGGACTTATCTGAGAAGCCATCAAACTGGAGAAGAAGCAGATCATCTTCGATCCTGAGAAATTAGCTGAGAAGAAGTTTTGAGAGCCTTTTGTTTGTCGTCTTTCTCTTATAGCCACAGTTCAATTTGAAGTCAGTATGCTGAGTTCTGAGTTCCGGGGTTCTTTGAAAAAACATCAAAATAGCAATTTCCTTCCCTTTACAAAAGAATTACCCCTCAGAGCTTACCTAGCCTCTCTGTATTTCCTCTCTCTCTCTCTCTCTCTCTGCTTGTTTAATTAACCATTCTACATTTCCCTCTTGTGATCACTAATTCGAACTAACAGGCCGAATGCCTTTCGAAGGTTGGACCTTTCACGGCAGGAATATGAAATTTAAATTGATGTTTTGGCTCATTGCAAAACAAAAAAACGTCTGAACCAGAACATCTGGATCACATACCAAGACAGATGATTTAAAAAGAAGGGGGAAGAGACACTCTTTGAAATCTAGGACAATAGGTTTAACATACCCAATAATTTGCTCTAATTAACTGATGTGTAAAAAGTGCAGCAGCTAATCAGACACATACTTTTAAGAATGACTGTCGCTCCAGGCTTGAAATCTGACTTTATCTACATGGGGTGTGCTTCAGCAGAATTGAACTTAATCTGAGGTCTAGACTTGGAAACTCTTAACACTGGTTTCCAGTAACAATGTAATCAGTAACAAAACCTGGAGTGAGACAGGTTTTCATTTTACCATTGGCTGCCAATTTTCAAAGACTAGGTGCATCAGCAGTGTTTTCATAGAATCTGTTCAAAGAGGCCATTCAGCCTAGCGAGTCAGCACCTCCAAAGAGCATTCTACCCAACTTCTCACCCAATCCCCACATTTACTAGAACTAATCCATCGAACCTGCACATCTTTGGACTGTGGGAGGGAACCAGAGCACCCAGCGCAAATCCACGCAGACATGGGGAGAATATGCAAACCCACATAGAGAGTCATCGACAGCTGGAATCAAACCCAGGTTTCTAGTTATGTGTGAGTGCAGTGCTAATCACAGTAGCACCGTGCAACCCTGAATTTATACAGCATCTTTATCAAGATGCTTCATAAATAGATGCCAAGTTAGGAGAGGAGGGATTAGAAGACATGAGCAAAAGAGGAGGTAAGCATCTAAACATATTTTTAAATGTGAATGAGTAAAAAGAAGAAAGAATTTGCAATTATAAACTGGTGGTCATCACCTCAAGGCATCCTGAAGTTCCTTAGAGCAAATAAAGTACTTTGGAAATGCATGATTTGAAGTGCTGGTGTTGGACTGGGGTGTACAAGGTTAAAAATCAGACAACACCAGGTTATAGTGCAGCAGGTCTATTTGGAAGCACTAGCTTTCAGAGCATCACTCCTTCATCAGGTGGTTAGGAGTAACGTTCCGAAAGCTAGTGCTTCCAAATAAACTCGATGGACTATAACCTGGTGTTGTGTGATTTTTAACTTTGGAAATGCAGACATTGTTGTAATGTAGAAAACAAGACGACGAGGTCCCAAAACAGCAAAGAAGAAAGCAAGTTGGGAAGAGGTTCCAAAACATCAGGGCAGGGCAACAGAAAGGACTGTTTCTCAATAATGGGGTTGAGAAAGAGATAAGTGTAAATACTGATTTCAAAGAAATTGAATTGCTGGAGGTGATGTGGACTTGTCAGAGGTAGTAAGGAAAGATTGGGGTCAGGGCACATGAACAAATATTTGAAACACTTTTTGTGAGATGGGTGGCAATGATGGAGAGGGACATTGACGAAGAACAGGATGTCCGGCGTAGTCTTTCACAGTCTGATCATGACCATTACTCCCAGATGGAATTTAGAGAGAATGATGGATTGGAAAAGTCAAGTTTGGTGGGAACAAAGGCAAGTTTCAGAGCTTTCGCAATGATGGAGGGGTTGTGAGGTCAGGGAAGGGGGCTACACATTGGAGGCAATGGCTTTGACCTCTCTGATAGTCAGATGCAAGACTTTGCAACTCCTCCAGGATTCACTACTGAATAATGGCTTGATAGATTAAAGGCATTGAGGGGCTGAGAGAGGACTGACATCGTTAACATACATGCAAAATTAGACTTTTCGACTAAAACAGTGCAGGATGAGATCAGGGATAAAGCACCACATTCACATTTCCACTGGCTGTTATTTGCATAAGAGTTTCCAACAATCTAAATTTTAAAACAAATACAATAACGTAACAAAATTATTTTTATTGACTTTACTTAGCATATGGATACCAATACACAACATTAAAAAAAACGTCAGAAGCAATAATGCCTCGGCATTGTTTTCAGATGACATCTCCCAGCTTTGCGTTAATTTCCCATGTGAATGACTCCATGTAACTTTTGCTGTTGCTATTTACATTTCTTGGTAATATTTCAGTATCAGTTTGACATGAGCACTCTGAGCTCTCAGTTGAACTCAAGGGCATCACTATTTTACTTAGCCTTACCCTTCAGTGCTGTAAATGGGGATGTGCTACATTGTCTATAAGTGCCATATTTGGCCAAGAATCTAAATAAAGCCCATCCTGCCTCCTCCAGGGGACGTACCAAGTTACAGTAGAGTGGGCTTTCACAACTAACCTTTTCTTCAGCCAACACTGTACAAAACAAGTTCACTGACCATTTGATTGTCGGGACCTTGCTGTGTGTAAAATGGTCACCATGTCCACACCAGAGACTGATGGTTGATTAATTGATTGATTGATTGTCACGTGTACGAAGTACAGTGAAAAGCTTTGCTTACAAGCAGTACAGGCAGATCACAGTAAGCAAAGAGTGTTGGGGCGTAGTTTGTAATGATGTGTAAGAGAAACAAGGTTGATGCGAGAGAAAAAAATATTTTCATAGTCATACAGCATGGAAACAAACTCTTCAGTCCAACTTACCCATGCTGACCATGTTCCCAAACTAATCTAGTACCATTTGCAATTGGCCCATATCTCTCTAAATCTTTCCTACTCATATACTTATCTGAATATCTTTTAAATGTTGTAACTATACCCGCAACTATCACTTTCTCTGGCAGTTCATTCAACACATGAACCACTCTCTGTGTAAAAACGTTGCCCCTCATGCCTTTTTTAAAAGTTTCACCTAAACAAATGCCCCTTAGTTTTGAACTCCGCCAACCTAGGGAAAAGACTCTTGCTATTCATTTATCCATGTCCCTCATGATTTTATAAACCTGTAAGTACTGCGTAGTTAGGGTATGGAATGCCTTGCCTTGGAATAAGGTGGAGGCAGTTTCAATTAAGGTATTCAAGAGGGCATTGGATGATTATTTGGATTGAAGTAGACAACAAGAGCATGGAGGGAAAAGCAGGAGATTGGCACGAGGTCATGATACTCATTTGAAGAGTCAGCAGAGGCACAATGGGCTAACTGGACTCCTTCTGCTCTCTAATAATTCAGTGACTCTGTGACCCAAGCAGCAGCACTGAAATCCATTCATGGCCTTCCG
Organism: Chiloscyllium plagiosum; assembly: GCF_004010195.1. Classification (NCBI taxonomy): domain Eukaryota; kingdom Metazoa; phylum Chordata; class Chondrichthyes; order Orectolobiformes; family Hemiscylliidae; genus Chiloscyllium; species Chiloscyllium plagiosum. The sequence goes on along the minus strand of NC_057711.1, from coordinate 22,996,107 downwards.
AGTCCATGTGTCTTTTTGTTAGTCTTGAAAGTTGGTTGGGGTCGTTCGAAAGAACATACAGCCTCATTGTGCCATTTAGTGGCACGAGCAATGTTTTTATGAAAATAAATCCTCCTGCCACAAGAGACTTAGTGAAGGGGGAAGCAATTTTCCCGTATGTGTGGAAACACCACCCCCCAACTTCCCAGTGGTCAGTTCTGGCTGAGGGGAGAGTGAAAAAGAACAGTAGCTCAGTGTGGTCATTCTCAGTGAATTAGTCCAACCAGAGAGGTTCCTGTGTCAAGTTTCAGTCATCATGTAATTTAAACTGCATGGCCAGTCCTGCTGTCTAAATTTTGACCAGTGCACCACGGCCCATCCCCCAAAGTGGGTTTGCAACTATATATGATCGCAACCGGTGTCCTCCTTGTGCTAAGTAGCTTTCTGTGAATGAAACCCAAACTTGCTCCAGATGGTCAGAGGAAGCCACCCCCAGCAGCTGACAGGCATATGTACCGCGAGCAGCAAAATACAAACTCTCAGCTCACAACAAATGGCTAAGCTTCCCATTGTTTTCTTAAACTTCCCCTTCAAACCGGGGAGACTGAGCACCCCCCCCACCCCCCACCCCCCCACATATGATGGAACCAACATGCTTTGCTCAGGATTATGCAGAGGTGAGAGAGCAAGAGGTCAGAATGGAAGACAAACACACAGGGTCCTACTCCCATTTCAGGCCCATACCTGAGGTAAACAAAGGCATGGGTGTGCGCAACCTTCATCATTTGCCTGATTTTCTAATCCACTTGTTGGTGATGGAAATGGACTTCTAAACATTGTTTCATAAAATTGCGACGTAAAAGTGCCATGCTGTTGGCTTGCCAATAAATTAGGCAGTAACCTGTGGAATAACAGGGACATTGGTTGCATGTATACATAGTTGGCCGAGCGACAAGAGTGCGCAACAGGGTTGCTCTCAGGTCAGAACATGGTCCACTGCTTTTCGTGACATATCTTTGTAATGTGGGCTTGGATACACAGAGCCCAATTGTAATATTTGTTGCTGATTCAAAACCTGGGAGCATAAGGTCAAACAGTCACACAGCATGGAAACAGTCACTTTGGTCCAACCCATCCAGGCTGACCAGATATCCTCAACTAATCTAGTCCCATTTGTCAGCATCTGGCCCATATTCCTCTCAATTCTTCTTATTCATGTACACATCCAGATGCCTTTTAAATGTTGTAACTGTACCAGCCTCCACCACTTCCTCTGACTGCTCATTCCAAACATGCACCACCCTCGGAGAATAGTGAGAGATGCCAAGAAGATAGAGATAGGCTGTTGGAATGTGAGGATTTGCAGCAGATGATATTCAATGCACAGAAATGTGAAGTAATATTGATAGGAAGAACGAGGAGATGCAATAGGGCAATATACAATGAAGGATGCAAACCTAAAGTAGGTGCAGGAACAAAAAACTAAGGTATATGTGCACAAGTCACTGAAGATGGCAGTGCAGTATGTTAAAATGGTTAATAAGATATCAGATATAGCCTTTATACAGAGATGAAAAGAGAATAAGAGTACAGAAAATATGATTATCCTTCACAAGAACCCTGTTTTGGCCATGGCTCGAGCACAGAAAATCAAAACTAGAATAGGCCATTCAGCGCTTTAAATCTGCTCCCCCGTTCAATATGCTCATAGCTAATCATCCAACTCTATCCTCCATTCCTGCTTTCTCTCCATACCCTTTGACCGCTTTAGCCCTCAGAAGTATATCTATCTCCTTAAAAACAGAGAGGCAGAATTTAAGTCCCTGTGGCAAATTTGATAGTGCAACAGGTGAGATGGTGATGCATACAGGCAATGCCTTTAATATTCCACCGACTGATGCACAATTAATACCTGCTTAAAGGCCACACTATCTTCATGTGTGGGCTTTTCAGGGTGGGGGCTGGGCAAGGTGGCGGAGAGGGGGCATTGGTGAAAGGGAGGAGAGGATAGCTTGTTGTCAGGCAGCTCTGCTGATCGAGAGATCAAACATAAGGAAGAGAGGGTCCACTAGAAACCACTCTGACCCCCCACTGCTTTCAACTGTCCTCTCTCTCCCCAAGTGACCGCCACCTCGCAATGCCCACTCCCACCTACACCCACTTCTGCCGGTATCCATGTCCTCAACTGGGTGTAATACCAGCAGAAACCACTAGCCACCCTGTGGCGCTGCTATGCTAGAGACACTGGACTCTGAGCTATTGATAGAAAGAGAACGTCTGCCCTTGGGGTCTTTGATCCAAGGAAGGACCATCACTGCCAGTGCCTCAGTAACACATAATACAATGGGCCTTGCCAAAAGGAGGTAGACAAATCCTTTGCTGGCACTCCAGCTAGCAGGTGACTTCGTCACTTCCATTAAATACCAGCCACTGTGTTCAAATCAGTTGAGATGCAAAGGATTCGGTGAGGATGCAGAAAAGATTCATAAGAATGTTTCCAGAACTAAAGCATTCCAATCCTCTGAGTATTTTAAAGACCTCTAGGGTTTTTCCCCTTCAAGTAGGGAAGGCTGAGAAGTGAGTTGAGAGAAGTGCTCAAAATCACAAGGGGACTAGACAAAGTGGAGACACAGAAATTGTTTGCATTGGTGGAGGGATTGAGAGCTAGAGGTCACAGATTTAAGGTGACTGACAAAAGAGCAATTGGTGACATATGGATTTTTTTGTAACACAGTATATGTGCGTACAATCTGGAATAAACTGCCTGAGATCACGCTTCTGAAAACGGAATTGGATAAGCGCTAGAAGATGAAAAGAGAATGCAGGGGTTACAGGGAAAGGGCTGCAGATTGGGACCAACTAAGTTGCTCTTGTAGAGAGCTAGGACAGAGTTGATGGGCTGTATAGGATGTAAGCAATCTCTGATTTTTTGAGACTGCATCAGGGCTGCACATTTTGACAAACTGAACAGGAAATGACATGTCCTTTTATTGTAGCAATGATGTAAGAAGAAAGATCTCTCTCCCTGGCAACAGTGTGAGATTAAGGCAGTGTGTTTGCAACCTTTGCTCCAGAGATGAGCTTCTGACCTCATTTCTTGCCTTTCATCACCTCTATAACACTGCGCAAATTAGGAGAGTGTGTGTTATCCTTCATATCACAGTTTACCTTCTGCGGATTGCTTACGATTGCCATGGTTAAAACCATCAAAAATATCCAAGGATGGCAGATTGCTCACTTTCCTATCTTGTTCCACAGTTACACACATTATGCTTGCCCATATTAAACAGGTGAACGCAGTCAATGCTGGGTGGCTGGATGTGCTTAGAGCCTTTCTGAAGTAAATTCACCTTTTTTGTACAGGTCCAATGGACTATCTGAACAATAATTACATTTACATTAATTTTGATATGTTATGTCTTTGGGGATGAGGAACATAGGAGGTTATTCAGTCCCTTGAGCATGGTCCACCATTCAATCAGATTGTGCCTATTGAATTTGCCTGCTTTGGTTCAGTATTGATCCATATGGATTTGCAGTATCCTTTGTGTGAAGAATTGCATCCTAATATCATTGCACACTGACTAGCTCAAATGTTAAGGTTGCAACCTTTTGTTGTGGGTACTTAGATACAGGAAAGTCACTTCTTCCCATCGAATCCTATTTAGACATTTTTTGCAATATTTCATATACTCTGCTTTGGCATGTGGGATGGAAATGGCATAGTAGTATTATCGCTAGACAATTAGAACATAGACCCATGTAATATTCAGGGGGCTTGGGTTCAAATCCTGCCATGCCAGATGGTGGAATTTGAATTCAACAAAAAATCTGGAATTAGGAGTCTAATGATGATCATGAATCCATTGCCAATCCATTGACAGGAAAAACCCATCTGGTTCACTAATATCCTATTCAGGGAAGGAAACTGCCGTCCTTACCTGGTCTGGCCTACATGTGACTCCAGACCCACAGCAATGTGGTTGACTCACAATCTGCGCAATTAAGAATGGGCAATAAATGCTGGCCTCACCAGTGAAGGCCACAGCCTATGAATGAATGAATAATAAAATGGTATTCAGGGTACACAAAAGCATATATATATATATATATATGAGAGAGAGAGAGATGTATACTCTATAAAATAAGTAGAAAAAAAAATCTATGCATTCCCTGAGTAGAGAAGCAGTGAATGGAGCGTTATAACCAGCAGTGATCAGGAAGTTGCAAATTTGCTCAAGGGTCTGCGTTGGACTCATTAATCTCAGCCAGTGACATATATGATACTGCACAAAGGACAATTACAGACAGCAGATTGTCCACCAAGTCAACTCCACTCCTCATGATAACTGGAGCATCATGTGACACATTTGAACCTACCTGCACCCCAGCCTCTGCTCATCTGCTGCTGAAACACTCATTCATCCAATTCCATATCCAGAGATGTCTATTCCAGGCCAACCTTCCACCTTCAATAACCTTGAGCCCAACAAACTCTCTGCTCGTATTCCTGTACACTCATTCGCTTTGGGTGTGCTGATATATATTGTCCTCCAGTTAAGCAATGTTTTGTGTTATAAATGGCCACATTTGCTTTGAGATCCTTCAGCCTGCCAACCCTCTATGGTCTCTCTGCTCTTCCAGTTCCAACCACTTGAACATTCCGAATTTTGACTGCTCCACAATTCCTTACCAGGAGCTGCCAAGGCTCCCATTGTGCCACCATCTGAGCAGGGCGTCTTCCTGAATTCCTGCGCGCTGTGCAACCAGATTTCTTTTCCTCCAAGGAAAACCATTCCATTTCTTTTTTCCCCTTAAGCAAAACAAAACCTCCCACAAAATTAGATCCCCAGTGAAAACATGTGGAAGACATTAGCACATGTCACTGTTTGGCAACAAAATGGAGCATAATTTGCCAATATTTTTAAAATCACAATTTTTAATGCCACAAAATTAAAGGGTTTCAGTAAGGAAGGGAAACAAGTAATTTTGCGGCGAGTAAGGAACTCTCAGTTTTAAAGTGTGATATAGTTTATATTAGATGTGATTCTCTATAATTAGCTTCTGAGGACATATTTGACTAAGTTGGGAAAAGGAACCAAGATAAAAACAAACTCTGTGTTTTGGTTAACTATGTTTAACAGTAGTGAAAGTCAGAGCATAATATCCAAACCGAGGTTTAATGAAACAATGCTTACTGTTCATGATCATCCTTCCTCTGTTAAGAGTCAGCTAAAGTTCTTCTCTGTGATGTGCTGCTCCACACTAAAGCACTTTATGTTGTATAGCTCCCAAAGACAGTGCGTGATTAAACAATGGCTTTATTGTATAATTAAAAAGAAGTTAAAAATCCTTTTGTTTGACAGAACATAAAGCATAGAGGAAAAGGAATAGACTTTCATAAACTTCCAACTCCCAGAATTTAAAAATGCGTAGCGCGATTAATTGAATTTATATATTAAGGGGTAGAGTTTCCGTTTTGGGTGCAATCATCATTCCAAGCACAAAATTATGCCAGTTTTACAAATTGATTTTATGCTTCAGGTCGCTGCTCAAACTCATTTGCATTTTGTCAAACATAAAATCTTTCATTGGCCAGTGCCACCGGCAGAATTTTAGAATAATTGTTTCTCTTGCATTAAAACATATTTGTGGGATATATTTGAAAATGCTAACATGGTGCGGTTCTATTCATACAGCTAAAAACAGATCTTTAAAAACAACATGCATTTCTAATCAGTGGAGTCTGAATTATCTGAGGGTAACCAGATTTTAAAAATACTGTAAAAAAAATCTACAGAATCATTTGATATTTATGTTGATGTACAGTAGTCATTTGTGCAGTAAATTATTTTTGAACATTTGAAAGCCTTTAAAAGGTGTCTATTAGTGCCCTTGCTCATATAAAACAACTTAATTGTTTTAACAGCCTGGAAACAAGTGCAATTAGCAGCAAGTCACGATGTAAAAATGTCAATAAAGCATCTGAAACAGAATCCAATTGTCTACCTGTTTTGTTTCTCCTTGCTCATTTAATGCTGCGTGCTCAGCTCAAACGTTCTTGCCCCTTAATTTCACAACAAGAATGAGGGGAGATTTGCTCCTGAAAGAACGGACTCTCAAAACAGCTGTGTGGCTCAGAAAAAAATCAAAATGGTCTGTTTAGAGGTGCTTGCAACCAAAACTCAATGATCGTCTGACCTCAAATTCTGATCTCAACAAGCCAATTGGACCTTTCGGTTTCCTCCTTGGGTTGGTAAAAATTCAAGCTCCAGTTACAAATTATAACAAGTGCTCTGATGTGATCTGTTGAAGGAATGGAGGGGTGAACATTGTTTGAATGGTAATACTGATACACGGAGAACAACAATGTATTGACTTTGTGAAATGTGTCTGCCGGTCCTATTTTCCAGCAGCTAGAAGCAATAACAATAAAAACATAGTTACCTTAAGGGCTACGGGGAGAATGTGGGTAAGTGGAGTTGAAATACCCATCAGCCATGATTGAATGGCCGGGTGGACTCGATGGGCCGAATGGCCTTACTTCCGCTCCTATGTCTTATGGTCTTATGGTCTTACTGTTAAACTAAAATTGACATAAGATGCTATGGAAGAGATCTGTTGCAACATGTACAGAGGAACCTCGATTATCTGAACAAGATGGGCGGGCACTATTTCATTCGGACAATTGATTATTCGGTTAATTGATCCAATGCCTCTCCTCTGGGGCTCGGAGTTTTCTGAGGTTGCCTTTTTCCTCGCTCTGCCTTCCTTGCTCCCTCTCTCTGTCTCAGGGTTTGTTTCTGAGCAGACACACACTTGTGTGTAAGGGACCTGCAGCATTGCTGAAGCCTCCCCCCTCCGCCCCCAATCAGTTTAATGGGACTGACATAGCGAGCATTTGCTATGTCCACTCCCTGTTCAGGAGACTGAACAGCAGCATACCACGCACAAGCCCCCCTCCCCAACCCACCCTCCACCCACCCGTCTGCGCCTCTGCCCCCCAACCGACCCGGCTGCACCCAGACACACAAACACACACACACACTCAGAGCCACACATACAACCTTTTACTGCAACTTTTTGACAGGTTCCACCTTTGAAGTGTACAGGGCAATGTTGGAGAAATTATCTGGGGAAGGGGGGGTTAGGGTACACCCCTGTGTAGAACTCCAGGGAAAGTGTGGGGAGAGAGAGATGGCGGATGGTCAGTCATTTGGAGACGGTGCCTCAGCTCCCATCAATGTCTGGGACTGTTCTTGGCAACATTTCCATAAGTCGGGTTCATTTTTAACCATTGTAAACAAAAGACGCAGTGTTGAAACGGCTTTTTGATGTAATGTTTCTATCAGGACCCTGAGATCTTCTTTGGATAATCCCAAATTCATAAAATTGACATTTGGATAATCAAGGTTCCTCTGTATAAACTGTATAAAATTGAGAACTAGGTTATGTCTCATGGCAATGCTGATGACTGATCTGTCAATGCGTTAGCTATGTAAATGCTTTAGGTGTCTTATGTAAATCTTGGTTTATCTTTGACTTGCCACTAAACTAAATTATTTGGTAAAGACTTGGTAACTGAACATGTGTTGTCAATGCAACTCCTGCCACCCCCAAGTTAATAAAACAGTCTGTTTCAAGAGCTCAGTTTTTCAGCAAATTTCAAAGTTTAAGAAAATTGAAATAATCACCATTCTATTTGAGAGCGCGAGGAAACTAAATTGGAGTTTTTGCCACCACTATCCATGGCTACAATATGCACTCAAAAACATCTACATGTTCACTGACGACACCATCGTTGTAGGCCGGATCTCAAACAATGATGAGACAGAATAAAGGAAAGAGATTGAGTGCTTGGTGGTGTGGTATAAAGGTAAAAATCTCTCCCTCAACATCACCAAAACAAAAGAGCTGGTCAATGACTTCAGGAAGCAAGGTGAAAGGCATACCCTTGTCTATATCAATGGGGCTAAGATAGAGATAGTCCAGAACATCATGTTCCTAGGAGTGATGATCACCAACAATCTGTCCTGAGCCACCCATGTTGATGCTACGATCAAGAAAGCACAACAATGCCCCAACTACCTCAGGAGGCTAATGAAATTTGGCATATCTGTGAAGACTCTCAACAATTTTATAGATGGACCATTGAAAGGATCCTATCAAGATGTATCACGGCTTGGTCTATTGAATCCATCAACACTTTTCTCTGACTCAGGAAGGCAGCCAACATAATTAAAGACGAGGTAAAAACAATGACTGCAGATGCAGGAAACCAGATTCTGGACCAGTGGTGCTGGAAGAGCACAGCAATTCAGGCAGCATCCTACGAGCAGCAAAATCGACGTTTCGGGCAAAAGCCCTTCATCAGGAATAAAGGCAGAGAGCCTGAAGCGTGGAGAGATAAGCTAGAGGAGGGTGGGGGTGGG
>NC_057711.1:22960466-22985200 GCF_004010195.1 Chiloscyllium plagiosum | reverse complement strand
CCCTTTGTCTGCTGGCTTGATGGTGAGGTCAGGATTGGAGCAGAGGGATTGGAGGGCTGCGCGTTGTGAGGGTGAGAGGTTGGAGTGGGGGAGGGGGGTCGACAGGTTGAGGCGGTTAATGTCCCGGCGGCAGTTGGAAATGAAGAGGTCGAGGGCAGGTCATCGGCCAGCGCGGGGTGTCCAGGTGGATGCAGTGTGTTGGAGGTGGGCGAGGGGGTCCTCGGAAGGTGGGCGGGAGTCCTGATTGTGAAAGTAAGCTCGTAGGCGGAGGCGACGGAAGAATTGTTCGATGTCACGGCGTGTATTAAATTCATTGATGCGTGGACGGAGGGGGATGAAGGTGAGTCCTTTGCTGAGGACTGATCGTTCGTCCTCAGTGAGGGGGAGGTCTGGAGGGATGGTGAAAACTCGGCAGGGCTGGGAGCTGGGATCTGGTGTGGGTGTGGAGCTGGGAGTGGGGTCGGAGCCAGTTGAAACTTTATTGCTGGAACAGCACAGCAGGTCAGGCAGCATCCAGGGAACAGGAGATTCGACGTTTCGGGCACAGGCCCTTCCTCAGGAATGACAGGGTCGGAGCCAGTACCTGGAGTGGGTGTGATGGTGGGGGAATGGGAGTGGAGGCATGAGCAGCGATAGTGTTCCCCTTGGGGTTCTGGGGGGTGGGGATAGTGACAGTGGGGTCTCTGGGGGGCATGTCAGCAGAATGCAGGTGAGTGGCGCTGGTGGGGGCGGAAGTGGTGGCAGACATGGCAGTAGGGGTGGCGGAAGTCACTGAGCGTGTGGCATCGGCGATGATGTGAGTGCCGGAAGTGGCTGTGGGACCCCTCCCACCCAGGTTATAATCGCTTCTGTCAGGCCGAAGATACAAAAGCTGAAATACATTTTAGATTAGATTCCCTACGGTGTGGAAACAGGCCCTTTGGCCCAACAAGTCCACACTGACCCTCCGAAGAGCAACCCACCCACCCCCCTCTGACTAATGCACCAAACACTAGGTTAGTCTGAAACACTAGGTTAGTGTGTAACACTATGGACAATTTAGAATGACCAATTCACCTAACCTGCACATCTTTGGACTGTGGGAGGAAACTGGAGCAAAATCCCACAGAAATGGGGAGAATGTGCAAACTCCACACAGACAGTTGCCCGAAGCAGGAATTGAACCCAGGCCCCTGGTGCTGTGAAGCAGCAGTGCTAACCACAGAGCCACCAAGCCACCATAATGTACTAAGAGATTCAGGAACAGCTTCTTTCCTGCTGTTAATAGATTTATGAATGGACCTCTCAATTTTTAAATTGCTCTTTGAGCTACTTCTCTGCTGCTATGATATTATATTCCTTGCTCTGTTTTGTTACCCTAATGCACTTGATATGGTATGGTCTGCCTGTACTGCACACAAAAATAAACTTGTCACTGTACCTAGGCATATGCGACAATAATAAATCAAATCAAATCAAAGTGCACATTGCCACAGCAACTCAGTCTCCATGTGGAAGACTAGTTGGCTGTTCCGTCAGTGTGGACATTATATTGCAGTAATACAAAGCCCTAGTTCTACCCTATTTAAAGTATTGTGAGCAGAGCTGAGCGCCACACCTTTGGAAGAATATCTGGCCCTTGGAGGGAGTTCAACGCAGGTTAACAAGGATGATACCTGGACATCAGGGTTTAGGTTATGAGGAGAGATTAAACAAATTAGGCCTTTATTCTCTAGAAACTAGAAGGTTAGGGGAGGACTTAATCAAGGTCTTCAGGATATTATGAGGGAAAGACAGGAAGTTACATTATTTCCACTGTTTGAAGGTTCTACAGCCAGAGGGCATTGTCGAATTAGGCAAAAGTGAGGACTGCAGATGCTGGAAATCAGAGTTTAGATCAGAGTGGTGCTGGAAAAGCACAGCAGGTCAGGCAGCATCCGAGGAGCAGGAAAATCGACTCTTCCTGATGAAGGGCTTTTGTCCGAAACATCGATTTTCCCATAGTCTAATTCGGATCAGGCAATTCAGGAGAGATTTTAGATGTTAGATGTTCAACACACCAAGGGTACTGGAGATTTGGAACTCTCTTCCTCAAATGGTGATCAATGTTAATTGAATTATTACATTTAAATCTGAGATAGACACATTTTTATTAACACGGTAACACGGGATACAGGCCCAAGACAGGCATTTGAAGTTACACCACAATTCAACCATAATCTTAATGAATGGTGAGTAGGCTTGAGGGTCTGAATGGCCGACTCCTGTTCCGATGTGTCTAAAGTGGTGTCAACAATAGGGAATACCATTAACCCGGTTTTTGGTCTGGCTGAAATTTCCTGGTCTTTCAGGACAAAGAGTTATCCTTGACCCAGTGTTGGAGACTGGCACATTTCAAAGACCACGAGCACTGGCTAAGGGACATACTAAAGCTAGGGACAGTTATCACAGAGGAACGACGGGGAAAAGCCACTGACTAAGCTGTTCAATCACATGGATTAGAGAACGTTTTGGGTTGTAAACTATTAGTGAATGCACATTGGCGATCTTTGCAATTGGATTGAGACTCCTCAGACTGCAGCATTCTCAATGCAGAATGGTTATAGTCCACTGCATTTTCTCTCATATCCAGTTTGAAATGTTTTAGAGCACTTGTAGATATTTTTGTAAAACAGAAAACATTTGGTTCGATCCCCATTCCATCTGGGGTAGATTTAGGAGCTGCCTCCTCACCTTACCTGTGATGGAGATTGTGGCACTGTGAGTCAGACCTGCCCTCGGGCAAAGAACTGAAGAAGATGATATTTGAGAGTAACAAGAACCAGATTGGGAAAAAAAGATGCTGCTTTCGCCCAAGTATGAAAGGTAAACACCGACATAAGGCCAAAAAAATGAAAGAGAGCGAGTTTAGGCTCTTTGAAAAGGTTGCTAGCAGCTGAAATATTCTGGAATGAACTAAAATGAGGAAAGTTGGTGGACCTAGAAATTAAGTGTTTAGTCTTTAACCTGAAGAAACAGGAAGGTTTCACAGCACGAATAAGTGATTTTGTTTTAATCCTTTACACTTGTTCTGCTAATTTTTATTGCAGAGGGGTATGGGTGGGGATTCTGGATGGCTGGTTTGCAGCGCACAGTGACGCCAACAGCATGAATTCAGTTTCCACATTGGCTGAGGTCAACACAAAGGTCCCACATCCTTGATCTCTCCCCTCGCCTGACATGTGGTGACACTCAGGTTAAACCACCACTAGTTATTTCCCTCTCATGATACACTTTACTGACACAGGACAAATGGCTTGCTGTAGATTAAAAAAAAAAATTATTTCATGGGATGTGGGTACGACTGGCATTTGTTGACTCTTCCTCGTTACTTGCCAGGACTACTTCTGACATCACAGCAGTTAAAAGATCAACCGTATTGCTGTGAATCCTGGAGCCAGACAGGGGCAAGGATGGCAGATTTCTTTCTGTTGGCAACTTTGGAGAACTAGAAATTTGTTTTTGAAAAATTGATGATAGCTGTTACCATTGCTTATACTGTCGATGTGAAAACTGAATTTAAATTTTATGTGCCATGATTTGATCCCATGTAATGAAAGCGTTCGACTGGCCCTCTGAATTATTAACCAAGTGGCATTACCACTCCACCCACATAGCAATGCTACCTTATCATGCATTATCAAGTACACTGCTAATTTCTGTAAATATGCAGCTCAGTCTTACCCATCTTGATGCCTATTGACTTTGAGGAAGCACAGTTATCTACAAAAGAACATACCAATCAGTACTTGTGCTGCACTTCCTAAAGTAATAACATCCCACTCGCAAAGGGCTGAGATTACACAGATTTAAAGTAATTATTAATAGAGGGAGCAAAAGTGAGATGAGGAAAAAACATTTTCATACAATGAGTGGTTAGGGCCGAGAGTGCAGTGCCTGAGATTGTGATAGTAGCGCATAGTCAAAGGATGTTTATTTGAAAAGGACCAGTGTGCAGGGTAAGCTGGAAGAATGCAGGAAAATGGCATATGTGATCTGTTCACTTGGAGAGCTGATGCAGAAGTGACACTCTTTCTGTACAATATCAATTCTTTGATCATAAAATCCCTACAGAGTGGAAGCAGGCCATTTGGCCCATGGGGTCCACACCGAACGTTTGAACAGCATCCCTCCCAGACCCACCCCCTATCCTATTCCGGTAACCCTGCATTTCCCATGGCTAAACCACCTAGCCTGCACATCTTTAGACACTATGGGCAATTTAGCATGACCAGTCCACCTAACCTGCACATCTTTGTACCGTCTTGATGTTTGTAAATTTGTAAGCATAACTATATTCGCAGCAAGAAAAGGGGTGCATCACAGAGACAGGCAAGGAAAGCAGGGAGGTTTAACTTTGCTGGGTTGCAATTTGCTTCTTCCACAGATTTAACCCGTGACTAGCTGCCTCAGCGTTAACCTCAGGGCTTTGAAGAAACCTTTCATCACTTCTCCAAGGGGTTATTTGAACCACTTTAATCAGTGAGCCATGCAGGGCACAAAGATGAGATCAATGCTGCTGAGCCCAAGGCTAAAATGCTAAATGTGTACTTGGCATTGAAGAGAACAAGCAGAACACAATGTGTAAAAGTGCTGCAAGACAGCGGTATGTGTGACAGTGGAGGCCCCTACATTTTACCTGCCTGTTACAGTATTTGCGTTGTGATCATGTGCTATTGGTGTAAATAAAACACAATTCCCTGCTGTGATTGTGGAAGATGACTCACAATGAATTGGTGCCTCATTTTAAATCTCTTCAATTTTATGGGACTGACTTCAAAGTAAATTAAAATGGGGAGAAACATGAAGAGGGTTGCATTCTCACTGTTGCCTGCTTCACCCTGCCCACAATCAAATTTAACACAACTGCCTTCGAAAATGAACCTAACTGGTGTCTGACTGAAGAGAGGTGTTTACTTATAGTGGCAAATCTCTGCGAACATGAACTTTTGTGCAATGCAGGAATTGAACGACACTGGCCATCACTGAAGCGGGTGAGTGAGATCTTTATCCCAGACCTCATTTTGTCTCTTACCTCTCTGAAGTCTTTTGTTGGGCTTTCTACTTGCATGCACATTCTCTTGTCAAATTACCACAGCCTCTCGCAGCAGAAAATGTCGTAAGTGTTCTTTAAAATCCTGCCATCCTTCAACTCCTCTGTAACCTTCCCTACTCCTCCATAACCTTCTCTCAGCATTGTAGGCTGACAGAGCAAAACCTGGTGGGGTTTGAGTTGCGATAAATTTAACCTTCTTCCTCATGTCTTTCTTGTGTTCATGATACTTTTGAGGCAGCCCCAGACTCTTTAGCCAACTCTATTCAGGCCACCAATCACTGGAGAATGTCCTTCCACACCAACAGGAGTCACTATTGCCTTGAGAATCCAGGAAGGAGCTGGCAAGCTTTGCTGACTTGTTCCAACAGTTTACCACCGGATTCAGCATCAATATGAATCCAGGCAGGGAGCTCACACCATCTCGTTGATGGCCCACAGTTTCCAAGCCCCTGTACTTTCCAACGTATCTCCTACTCAGAGAAAACTCTGTGGTGCATGTTAAATCATACATGATACTCCCTCCTGTTAATCAAAAGTTTTTCTGCTGGATGTAAACATCATAAATATTGTGCTAATGATAACAATAATTGAAAGTAGACCCGAAGATGAGTCATGCTCAACCAGTGTTGTGAATGCTTGATTGCTGAGCCAGGAGATAAATGCACCCCAATCTCACATGAGGAGGGAAGAGATGATTTGTTGTACTTTTGCTCTGCTGTCGCTGTTGATATAGACACTAGAAAAATCACTAAGAGTGGATCTGAGAGACCACTTAGATCTCTCTCAGCCTATATTATCATTCACTCATTCACACATTGCTAAATTTCAGTTTCAATGCACTAAGCAAGGAACAAATATAGCAGAGAGCGGTAGAGTGCAAAGTGGAAGCACTTGTGGAAACAGGCAGACAGGCTCGTGAATTGGTCTTAAAGGATCAGCCCTGCTTTGTCTCAGTGGTTCACACATTGTACCCTGGTGGACCAGAGCTGTGTGTTAACTGGCAGTGTGTGATACTGGTGATAATGACAGGAATTTCTCAACCTGGCTGATTCTGCCACAGTCAAGAGCTATTGGAAATACAAACTGTGGGCTTGGGATTTGCAATTTGCTCATGTAAATTGAATTCTGATTAAATTTGTAGCAAATAGCAAAAAAGGGCAAATGGGTGAATTAAACTGAAATTAAGTTACTCCTCACTGTTTGCAGGATACATCTAATCCGAACACTGGGCCAATTTGTATACTTCAGTTCAATTGTAAAGTGTTACAGAGGCCAGTACTTGACTACGAACCATAAAGTGATGAGTTCACTGCCCAAGGGCTCCTCTTGTTAATGGCTGGTGTGAAAAATCAACAAAAACACCATTCTAGTCAAGCTTGAAGTTCGAGCTGGAGTGCATTTGTGAGGCTGGGTTAGAAAAAGCTTTTCTATTTATCTGTCTGCACTATACTCAGCCTGGAAGGGTTGGTGAAATGGGAAGAGTTTTATTCCCAGAACAAAATCCCTTGTACCGATGATCATTTAAAATAGGACTAGTCATTTAGAAAAATCCTTTCAATGACAATTAGGAATCCTTTCCAGGTTGCAACATTTGCCATTTCAAGCTCTCAACTGCTACAGGGCAACAGCGCTGTCTCAGAAAAGCTTTTATTCATGATGTCTTACCAAAATCATGTTACATGAAAAAGTAACAGCAAAAATGAACAGATTGCTTTGCTTGTATTTGGCATTGTTGCAGGCTGGCAGTGGCAAAGACATTATTTGTGTTAGATTTGGCACAAGTGAAAGTGGGAGCATGTGGTGCTGAAATTGGGAGGGTGTATTCCCTCATGTCAACAAGCATCCAAAATAGCAATGATTATTTTTGCAAATCCTTTCCTGGTCAGTCAACGTGCTGTATCAATTATGACAATAAATGTTCACGCCTTTCCTTACTTAATGTTTGACAATGCTGTTGGCCACAATTCTGAACAGGAAGAAGTCTCCTTTCGTTTCCACTTTCCCATTGGGTTTGTTTAGTGCGCTGCATATTGGCCCATGCTATCGCCTCGCCTCCCCCCAATGCAGTAGTTACCACCACAGCAACCTTGGCAGTTGCAAAACACAGCATTTAAAACTCAGGACTTTCAGTTGGGCAAGCCATACGTTTTTTGGAAAAAAATCAAGAACAGAGCAAAAATATTTTTTTAAAAAGTCAGTTAATCTAAAATAAATATCAATTAAGTGAGGTCTTTGCTTGCTTTTCCAAAGTTAATTTCTTCTGTGCTTTACCAACATCAGGAGCCTTGTACATTGTTATTTGAGGAACATGAGAAGTTAGAACGTTTTAAATTTACTTTTAAGAAAAAAAGCCTAAACTTCACAAAGCAATATTTTCTCTTTAAATTTTAAATAGAGAGAGTAAGTTAAAAAAAATAAGGAAAATGAAGCCAAATGCATTTCTTGTGCATGAGTCAAACTGGAGTTAGACAGAGTTAATGTTTCAAGTCCAGTGATCCTTCTACAGAACTGGTTCTGAGGAAGGGTCACTGGACCTAAAATGTTAAGTTCAATTTTTCTCCACAGATGCTGCCAGACCTGCTGAGATTTTCCAGCAATATCTGGTTTCCAGCAATCTGCAGTACTTTTGGTTTTTATGGAGTTAGATCGAGTTCAGTTCATGTGAAGCTGGAGCTAGGAGTGAGATGCAAAACTATAACAAACACAGAGATGCTCAACAGACTTGGGAAAAATCACCAAAGATGACGCAGTGATAAAATTCAAGCAAAAATGTTGTCTAAAGTAGCAAGAAGGTTGAGAGATTGAGCATGACTGAATTAGCTGAGAGCTGGGGGAGCCCTGGCCAATCTGAATTCACTTAACAGTCAATGAACACCTTTTTTTCCTTGGAGCATAAACTGTTGTGAAATTTATTTGGAGATTTTGACATTCTTGCATATGTCCTGATTGAGTCCAAGCCAACACGATTTAACAACATGCTTCTTTTTACAGCAATATTGGAGAATGAAGAAAGAAAGATTTGCATTTATATTATGTATTTCATAATCTTATTAGCATCCCAATGCACTTCATAGTCAATGAAGTATTTTCAAAGTCTTGTCACTGCTGAGTTGTGACATCGCAATTTGTACATAAGATCAATGGAAAACTGGGGAGGGAAGGTCTATGGAAATCTAGGGTAGACAAGTGATCAAGAAACAGAGTTGGAAAACATCCATTCAGCATTATAATGAATTTTGCAACAAATATTTCAAAATAATTTCCAGGGAAATGCAATTACACTACTTGCACTCATTTGTGGACCTTTGCTACAAAGATCACTTCTTGAGGTTAGACAATTGAAGGCATTCTCTGCTGAACTGTGCATTGCAACACAGGTTAGAACTGCAGTGAACATTATAACAGCCTACATTATAGCAGTCTCACAAAGATTATCATGAGAAGAGAACTCTGTGCATGCTTAACTGGGCTTACTTGCACATGCACAGATGGTACTCACTGTATGGCATCCCAACTTCTACTCAGTTGTAACATGTTTTTGCCATCATAGCAGGAGCTGGTACATCATACTAGATCAAACATTTGCACTTTAACTCTGGAGTGGACCTGCAGAATGTTGGCAAACTGATCAGCATCAATTTGGAGGGCAATCCTACTCTTTTTACCTGAGGTTCGCTTCTCTGTACTTTCCAATAGGATTCACAGATCTCTCTGCGAGCTTACCTTTGTAGCCAGGAATCGCTGCAAGTCATTCAGATCAGTTTTTATTTTAACACAGATCAGAAATCAACAAGTTGCTTTCTGATTGTATGGTTTACTGCATTACTGATTAACAATGCCTTTCTCCATTATGAGATAAGGAAGCTAAGTAACTGTTTTAAAGAACAAAGTGGAACTTCTGCACGAATAACTAACTGTTAACTTTCACAAATTGGAGGTGCAAAGCTTCAGCAGTAGCTGCTTGTTTCATCATAGCCTAATTATAGTCAACCAAAACACTTGTAATATGACCACATCTTCTTATTCGAGTCATAAAGATGTACAGCAGGGAAACAGACCCTTCGGTCCAAATCGCCCATGCCGACCAGATATCCTAAATTAATCTAGTCCCATTTGCCAGCACTTGGCCCATACCCTCCCTGTTCACATACCCATTCAGATGCTTTTTTGATGTTGTCGTCAAACCAGCCTCAGTCATTTCCTCCGGTAGCTCATTCCACACATGCACCACCCTCTGTGTGAAAAGGTTGCCCCTTTAGTCCTTTTAAATCTTTCCTCTCTCACCCTAAACCTATGCCCTCTGGTTATAGACTCCCCCAGGGAAAATACACTGTCTATTTACCCTATCCTTGCCTCTCATGATTTAATTAACCACAGTAAGGTCACTCCTCAGCCTCTGACGCTCCAGGGAAAATAGCCCCAGCCTACTCAGCCTCTCCCTATAGTTCAAGCCCTTCAACCCTGGCAACATCCTTGTAAATCTTTTCTGAATGTTTTCAAGTTTTACAATATCCTTCCTATAGGAGGGAGACCAGAATTCCACACAATATTCCAATGTCCTGTACAGCTGCAACATGACCTCCCAACACCTATACTTAATGCTCTGACTAATAAAGGAAACCATACTGATTGCCTTCTTCACTATCCTATCCTGTCACCATCTATTTCGCCACATTCCATATCTTCTATGTCCTTCTCCACAGTAAACACTTTTGCAAAATACTTGTTTAGTATCTTCCCCATCTCCTGCGACTCCACACAAAGGTTGGCTTGCTGATCTTTGAGGGACCCTATTCTCTCCGAGTTACCATTTTGACCTTAATATATTTACAGAATCCGTTCGGATTCTCCTTAACCCTATTTGCCAAAGCTATTCCCTCTTTTCCCTCCTGATTTCCCTCTTAAGTGTACTTCTACTGCATTTATACTCTTCTAAGGATTCACTTGATCTTTGATGTCTGTACCTGACATACGCTTCCTTCTTTTTCTTAACCAAAATCTCAATTTCTCAAGTCATCCAGCTTTACCTAAACCTACTGGCCTTTCCTTTCACCCTGACAGGAATATACAGTCTCTGGACTCTCGTTATCTCATTTCTGAAGGCTTCCCACTTTCCAGCCATCCCTTTAACTGCAAACACCTGCCCCCAATTAACTGTTGGAAGTTCTTGCCGAATACCGTCAAATTTGGCCTTTCTCCAATTTAGAACTTTGACTTTTAGATCTGGTCTATCCTTTTCCATCACTATTTTAAAATGAATAGAATTATGGTCGCTGGCCCCAAAGTGTTCCCCCACTGACACCTGTCTCCTGCCCTACTTTATTTCCCAAGAATAGGCCAGGTTTTGCACCTTCTCTAGTAGGAAAATCCACATACTGAATCAGAAAATTTTCTTGTACACACTTAACAAATTGCTCTCCATCTAAACCCTTAACACTATGGCAGTCCTAGTCGATGCTTGGAAAGTTAAAACCTCCTACCATAACCACCCTATTAATCTTAAAGGTAAATGAGATCTCCTTACAAATTTGTGTCTCATTTTCCTGCTAATTATTGGGGGGTCTATAATACAATCCCAGTAAGGTGATCATGCCTTTCTTCTTTCTCCGTCCACCCAAATAACCTCCCAGGACGTATTCCAAGGAACAGCCTCCATAAGTACAGCTGTAATGCTATCCCTTATCAAAAATGCTGCTCCCCCTAATCTCTTGGCCCCCTTTCTATCCTTCTTAAAGCATTTGTATCTTGAAACATTAAGCTGCCAGTCCTGCCCATCCCTGAGCCACGTCTCTGTAATTGCTATGATATCCCAGTCCCATGTTCTTTACCATGCCCTGAGGTCATCTGTTTTCCCTGTTAGGCTTGTTGCATTGAAATAAATGCAGTTTAATTAATCAGACCGACCTCGTTCTCTGCTTTGTCCCTGCCTGCCCGGAGTGTTTGACTTGTGCCTTTTCTCAACTGCACCAGTGTCAGATTGATCTCGTTCCTCACTATCTCCCTCGGTCCCCCCACCAACCTACCCCCCCCTCCTCCCGAGCAGCTCGAGCAAATCTCCCTGCCAGTATATTAGTCCCCTTCCAATTCAGGTGCAATCTGTCCTTCTTGTACCGGTTATCTCTACCCAAGAAGGGATTCCAATGACCCAAAACTGTGAACCCTTCTCCCATACACCAGCTCCTCAGCCATGCATTCATCTGTTTTATCCTCCTAATCCTACCCTCACTAGCTCGCAGCTTTGGGATTAATCCAGATATTACTACCCTCAAGGACCTTTTTTTTAAATTCCTGCCTCGCTTCCTATATTTTCCCTTCAGAATCTCATCCTTTTTCCTTCCTATTTTGTTATTTCCAATGTGTGCAATGATTTCCTGCTGGTCTCACTCCCCTTCAAGAATATTTTGCACTCTCCAAGATATCCTTTATCCTGACACAAGGGAGGAAAGACACTGTTCTGGTTTTTCACTGATGGCTGTAGAAACGTCTGAATGTGCCTCTGACGAGTCCCCAATCACAATCGAATGCTTGGGAGATGGCATATCCCTTGTTACAATAGAGCCATTCTTGGTACCAGAAACTTGGCTGTTCGTGCTACATTCTCCTGAGAGTCCATCATTTTCCATAACAGCAAAATTGGTTAAGATTGGGATAGCCACAGGAGACTTCTGCACTACCTTTCTCCCTCTCCTACCTCTTCTGGAGGTAACAGACTGGCACGGTGGCTCAGTGGTTAGCACTGCTGCCTCACAGCACCATGGCCCTAGGTTCAATTCCAGCCTCAGGCGACTGTCCGTGTGGTATTTGCACATTCTCCCTGTGTCTGCATGGGTTTCCTTGGGTGTTCCAGTTTCCTCCCACAGTCTAAAGATGTGCAGGCAGGTGAATTGGCCATGCTAAACTGCCCAGAGTGTTAGATGCATTAGTTAGAGGAAATTTGGTCTGGGTGGGTTACTGTTTGGAGGGTCGGTGTGGGCTTGTTGAGCCGAAGGGCCTGTTTCCACACAGTAGGGAATCTAATCTAACCCAAATACCTGACTGTATCTGTGGTTTTTCTCTCTTCCTATCATTTACACTCCTAAGATCCTGTAAATTTCTCAGTGCCTCTAACTGCTCTCCAACTGATTTATGCAATCTGTAACACGGGTTAAAAATCGCGAGGTCCCTTCCCAGCATGATTGCAATTAATTGCAGACCATTGCATACAATCCCCCCCCCCCCCCCCCGAGGAATGGATCCAGTGGGTCACACTTGCTGTTGTTAAAATGGTAACTCACCATTTTACAGTGGAACCATAACCTGCAGACAAACTCATGTTCAGTGCAGCTTTGAGATGGCTGAGGGAGTTCCAGTGTAACCCCGTTCACACAGTAGCCAGCTCAATGTCAAAGAAAGGTCAACCACAAAGATGCAGGCAAGTATCTTTATTTTTCAATTTATTTACACTTCCCAGCTTCTTGGTCTTGTGAAAGACAATGTCGGCAGTCAGCTGAACTGGCTTCAAATAAGAGTCTGCTGTGTTGTCCATGCATTGAAGTCAGTTTATATTCTGCAATACAAAAATCCAGGGCATCTCTGTGGGCTTTATGGCTCAACTGGGGAAACAGGCAAGTGAGCAGCCGACCATTCACCAGAGTCTTCAGGGTCAACAGGCTCCTTGCTTGAAGAATGTGCTGCTTTTACGATTGCCTTATATTAGCTCTGTCGTGCAATATTACGTGCCTTCTATCTTGGTGTAGTTCTCTATTGGAACTTCCAGACTGGCCTCCTGCAGAGAAACAAAAGAAGCTTCATCGTTGGGTGGGTTGGCCTCACTCTACTCCTTGTCATTCTTGGCATCTGGTGGCCATTTGAAGCAGGTGGCCAGTTTGGCCAGTGTCATCTTCTTCAAAGTCTTCACCATCATGAATGTGGGCTGTCCAACAGCTGAGTTGTACTTCTGCTACGTAGGGAGAAGAAAGTGAGGAATGCAGATGCTGAAGAGTCAATGTTGAAAAGGGTGGCACTGGAAAAGCACAACAGGTCAGGCAGCATCTGAGGAGCAGGAGAGTTGATGTTTCGAGCATAAGCCCTTCCTCCGGAATGGCATTCCTGATGAAAGGCTTGTGCCTGAAACATCGACTCGCCTGCTCCTCAGATGCTGCCTGACCTGCTGTGCTTTTCCAGCGCCACCCTTTTCAACTCCTTCTGCTATGTAGGGATGGTCTTCAGAACTTGAGTCATCAGTTGGAATAGGTAGTTGATTTCAGGTTCCTATTCACCTCTTACCCATTTGCTGGAGCCTGGCTGTGCTGTTGGGAGTCACTCAGGGAAGTGAAGTCAGGCAGCGAGGGGCAGTTTTCTATCATGATGGTCACCTTACTTTTGTTCGACCGGTACATTGTGTTCTTTTCCCTGATCCATGTCTCATGTTTTGTAAGTCTCGTACTTTCTGGGTAGTATTTGGACATTGCAAAGCAACCTGGCTTCTGGGACTTTCCAATCATAAGAACTGGAGCATTTCAGTGCCATCCATGTTGGCACAGACCATAGCAGTGACACATTCTGTTGCTTCGTTAAATACTGAAGAACAATCTATTGCAAGACGTTCAAAATGTCTCTTGTTGTATACTTACTCAGGAAGTGGGTGAAACATGATTGCAGGCAATGTCTGTCATTGCTGTTGGAGATGGCACAGCCTTACTGCCTGCTGCATAGAAGATGATGCCATGTCTGATCTTGAAAAATCAAATTCCTTGTGACCCAGCCTGCCTGCTTCCACTTCACTTTCTCTCTGATCGACAGCACTTTGACTTTTCTCACCGGTTTATCCGGATTTGCAGGGTTTCAAAGTCTCTCACAGAGAGATCGCGATGACAAGTGATAGATTGACTATGACTCTGCATTCTGGTGTGGCCAAACTCTGCTCTGGATGGGTGGCTTGGTAATATGTCAAGTCTGAACAAGTTCAGCTAATCCAGAGTTGCCAACAAAGGATTGTGGTTTATCGTACAGTAGTGCCTCGACATACGAACGGCCCCGTTCATGAACAAATTGGTTTACGAACAGGATTGTCAGTAAAGTTTTGCTTTAACGTAGGTATGAAATTCAAGGTACGAACGAAGGTATGAATGCAAAAAGCCCGTGTGCGACCACGTGGTTTCATTGTTCTGCTTTGCCACGCGCTTGTTGAACACAAAAGCTCTTGGGCCCCGTGTGATCTCATTCAGTTCGTCTTTGGCGCATGCGCTGTGATCAGCGTTCGTTGCTACGTCCAAGCATTCTTACGCTATCCGAACAATGGGAAAAATTGATTCAGTTCGCGTGAACCGGGTCCTGGAACGGATTAAGTTCGTAAGTCGAGGCGCGACTGTACTGATTTCATAGTCTGCTGGTGGGAATGCTGACAACTTCACCAGACTCGGTTTTTTGGCTTCTCCAGATTTGATTAATTGCAATTTCATTGTATTGTAACAGCAGCAGTTTCCTTCCTCCTCACAGGACAGTCAAAACTGTTTGCATCTGGCTAGCCTCAGGTTGAATCGGACACTGGAAAGGCCATTGCACTACACCAGCTAATCCAGCGAAGTCAGTAATTCCATCTAATGGTGGCATCACCATTACTAATATTGGTACTCTCATAATCGTTAGGCGATCAGTAGAAATGTAGCAAGATGTATTTCATGATATTTACATCATTTCCCCATGGAAATCAATCTATGGTGCTTGAGTGGAGGAATCATCATTAAACTTAAGTGGTAACATCTGGTCATGGTGAAGGCAGACACCAGTCCATAGAGTTGTTGCCAGTTTCCTTTGTTGTCAGCTCGTGATTCCTAGATGTGATAACTGATGTCTGGGAGCTAATGTTATATCTCGCTCTTGTTACCTAATCCTAACTGAGATGCAATAATCTGTCATCCTGTTTATGTACCCGAGCCAACATAATCATCAACATAGAATGCCAACCAATCTAGGAGATCTGAATTTGAGTTTGTTATGTCAGGAAAAACTGCAATATGCATCGTAGACAGCAAAGACATAAATTAACTCAGCTCCTTTCGTTATTGCTGTCTGTCAGCAATGTTCCAAAGCCATGTAACAAGATGTCAGAAAACAGGCTTGGTTTTCAGATCCAGCTTGTATTATTCCCTTGCTCATTCGGTAAGTCAGTGGCTGCTTTCCCTACACTTGTACCAAGCTCTGGATTAACAGAAATATTGTCCCCAGCCATGAACTAGAGGTAGGAGAATCGGCTCAGCAGTGTGTTATTTAGTGTGATTGAGGCAGACATCCTTTGTCTCATGACCATGGCTTTCTTGGTACTTCTTGAGAGGAGGACTGTGTTACTGACATGGGAGGAACAGTCCAGGAATTTCTGTTGGAGGAGATTTTGTTGCAGAATTTCCATTTGGGCGATTAGCACAGCAGAGTTGACGTAAAGGAGTGCACTGATCAAGGCATGATGTGTTTTCATCTTCGCTTTCAGTCTCGATAGATTCCAGAGCCTGACATCTGACCCAGTGTGCAAGTAGACTCCTTCCATATTTACAGTGAAGGCAAAGGTCAGGAGCATGAAGAAAAAGATGCCAAACAGATGCATCTACAAGTGGTATTAATTTGTCCCTTCTAGCTCAGGCATGTAGACTACTAATCTAATAAATGGAACATGCTAATCACAGGAGATTATTAAAGTAATATTGCACTGTGATATTTCAATGACTTCAAGAGCTTCCATTCCATGCAGTATCTTTTCCCAGCCTGTACATTCCTGCGACATTCAATTGCATTTTTTGCACATTCTTACTCAGCTTGCTTTTGAAAGAATTATCTGCTTCACCTCAGAGTCTACTCCATATCCCACTAATTTTGGCAGCAACAATAATAAACAGTGATAAATTATAACATCATTCTGGCAGAGCGATGAAGCCAAAATCAAAAAAATAACATTTGGAACACAGCGATCCGAGAAAAGCTGGCGCCTTGCACAGTTGATTCCAAATGATGAGAATGCACATACCCCTTCACAATGGAACAGTCCCTAAGGGATCAGTGATAGAATAATAGGAATATGTTCTTTTCATTCCAAGCTCTGGTACAGTGTTTTCTGGAAACATTGCCACCATCCTCCAAAGGGTTGGCTGTGAATTAATTACAATTTTAATTGTTTCTCTTGATTGACTTGTTATTTTTAACAAAACTATGAGGAAAGGGCCTGCTTAAACCTGCTTGATGTCTCTAACTCACATTTAAAGCTGACAAGAAGGTCAGGGTAGAGTAAAATAAATCAAGCCTTTGTAAGAATGAACAAATCTTTGTTGACAAACTGTGAATTGCCAGACAGCGTGCTACTAGCTGTTTATGAATAGCAGGAGGGAAGTGCCTTAAAGCTGCATCAGTCCTTGGCACAGTAGCTTTTCTTGCCCCCTGCGTTATGTAAAAGCGTTAAAAGAATATACAGGGTTCAGAGTACAAGGGCTATTGAGAAAATGAGATAGCTATTCAGTTGTCTCTTAATAAGTGAAGCCACACCATTTTTCTAGTAGATCCAATGGAACAAATAATTACGGTCACCTTGATTTTGATTGTTATCTCTTCAACTTCAGAAGAGCCTGAAATTATTTTTCTAGGTCAACTAAAGATAATTGATCTTTTACAACGAAATAGTAGTTGACTCTGGTGGGAGGCAATCAAGGTGAACGTCAATCTCAATGACATTCAAAAGGCGAGAGGGGAACCGAGGGAGGTGTGCCAACTCGAAAAATGCACGTGGAATCTGCTCTGCCTGCAGGTCAATGACAAGGAGGATCTCTGAGAGACAACAGCCAGTAAGCTTTGCTCTTTGTCTCAGTGGCCTCCGAGAATCTTTCAGCCTAAAGACCATGATGGGGAGCCGAATGGGACATTAACTCTGGATGAGCTCACTAAGGGCATCAAATACCTTGAGAAGGGTAAAATCCCTAACAATGCTGGCTTACAGGCCAGGGTCACCTTGTCTCTGTGAGACTTGTGATCAGTATGACTTTGCCGGAGGTGTGCGAATGCCTGTTTCTGGCCAGCAGCATATCCCAATCCATGAGGAAAGGCATCATCATCATCATCCTCATGTACAAGGTCAAAGGGGAGAGGGATGAAATTAGATATTGGCAGCTTAACTCACTGCTGTATCTGGACAACAAAAATTCTATTCAAGGTCACTGCTAATTGACTCGAGACTACTCTAGAGTTGGTGGTACATCCTGATCAAACCTACACTATGTTTGTCTCTGAGAACCTTGCGCTGCTTCAAAGATATGTGCAGGACAAGGTGATGAGCAGCTGTCTTATCATCCTGGACCAAGAGAAGGCCTCTGACAGAATACCATCCATTGACATGATCAATGTGCTCTCCAAATTCAGGTTTGGGGAATAAATCTGCCACTGGGTCCAAGGGCTGTCCACAAACCTCACACTGCAGTTTTAATCAATGGGTGGCTTCAAGAACAGAAAAATGCTATTTAGACTGCCCTGAACCTGCTGGTCTTCATGTGGGAGTTGTCCTTGGGTAAATAGCATAGCCTGTGATATTCTAAGGTCCAGGACTATGTGCTGAGAGACACAGAGATACAGTGGGGAACTGTTGATCTCTGAGGTCTTCCTGCCTTAATACATGAAGGTGCTGGAAATTGTAGATTCCCTCTGTCTGTATGCCTTAGCAGGACTATACATGGTGGACATCAAGAGAACTGAAATTGCACTGAGGCAAGTCAGTGTGGGACAGGCTTTATGGACAGAAATGTTACATTTTATTGCACTTTCCTTAAAAGTCCATTTGAAATAGTTTGCCCTTGGACTGTGTACAAGAACTAGAGGCAGGAATAGGCCATTTGCCCCTCTGCCCACCAACCCCCATAACCCCCCACCAAGCTCCACTGTTTAATAAGATCATGCTGATCTGATTGTGGAATCAACTTCAATTTACTGTCTTTCCCCAGAGTCTCTTGTTGATCAAAAATCTGCTTCAGCCTTGAATTAATTCCATGGCCCATAATCTGGTTTGGGGAAAAGAATGCCACAAAGCTAGAACTCTCTTGAATGGAGAAGTTCACCATATTAATATCAAGTGGGGGACTTCACATTTTCAAAGTGTGCCACTTTTATTTTTTTGACTATTCACTCTTTCCGAGGTTGCAGGTGCCATCAGCAATGCCAGCATTTGTTGCCCATCTCTACAAGCCCTTTAAGGAAAGTGAACAGGCAGCTACACTACTGTGGGTCGAGAGTCAACTGGGCGACAGCAGGAAATGATGGCAGATCTCCAGAATAATATTAATGGACCAGAAGAGTTTTTACAGCAGTGGATGATGGTTTCATGGTCACTCTTCCTTATCTAAGGAAAGACATTCTGGCATTGGAGGCAGCCCAGAGGAAGTTCACCAGGCTGATCCATATAATGCTTGGATTCCCTGACTAATTAAAAATCTCTTCCTGATGAAGAGCTTATGCTTGAAATGTTGACTCTCCTGCTCCTCGGATGTTGCCTGACCGGCTGTGCTTTTCCAGCGCTACACTTTTTGACATTAGTTTAAAATCTGTCTATCTTAGACTTGAATATACTTAATGACCCAGTGTCGAGAGCCGTCTGTGGCAAATAATTCTACAGGTTCAAAATCCTCTGAGATTGAAAAAAAATTCTTCTCATCTCTCTTTCTCAATGTGCAAACCCTTATTCTGAGATTATGCCTTCTGGTCAGCATGGTAGCTCAGTGGTTAGCACTATTGCCTCACAGCACAAGGACGTGGGTCCGATTCCACTCTCGGGCGACTGTCTCTGTGGAGTTAGCACATTCTTCCGGTGTTTGTGCGGGTTTTTACAAGATACTCTGGTTTCCTTTCACAGTCCAATGATGTGCAGGTTAGGTGGATTGGCCATACTAATTTGCCCACAATGTCTTGGGATATTCAGGAAAGGTGGACACAGATGGGTTAGGGAGGTGGGTGTAAGTGGGGTGCTCTTCAGAGGGTCAGTATGGACTCAATGGGCCAATTGGACTCCTTCTACATTGCAGGGATCTTTTGGTTGTAGGAGGAATTAACATCTCAGCCTTTGTTCTGTAAAGTTCCCTAAGAATCTTACATAGTTCAATAAGGTCACCGCTCATTTTTCTAAACTCAGTAATTCACATGAACTAACATCAATATCTTTAATTTTAGGTAATTTTTAACTTGTCCCACTTTTCTTTTACTGACATTATTCATGTATGTGTATGGTGATGTGTGTGCGTGTGTGTTTGTGTGTTATTAAATTTATGAATAAACCTTACATTGGTTTAAACCTTATGAAATCACAAATAGGGTTTGGAAAAAATCACACAGCTGCCCATCTTTAAAAGAGAAAAGGAAAATATGATAATAAAAACTTCCTTAGTTACTGCTGCAAGAGTAGAACAGTAAAAAAATGACTTAATTCACCTCCTTCTCTTGTCAGTGACTAATTAGAACTGGCCTCAGGAGTCAAAGTCGATCTTGGCAAGAACAAGGTCAGGTTCTTTGGGAACTGGACCAATCAATTCTTTGTCCCTTTCTCCTTCAGATCGGACAACCTAAAGGTATTGGGATTTAGTTCAGAGGAACTAAAGCGTGTACTAAAAACTGGAAGCAGTCAGTAGCCATGGTAATATGTGAACTGAGTGTGTGGTAGGAACCTGATGATCAGGTATTGGCACCCTGGGGGTTGCAGCTCTGGCCCATTTCTCTCTCCTGTGTCATGGCGATGACTCAGACCCCCTTCCACTTTGAAGACTGAGAATCAAGTGGGTGGAACAAGCTCCAGGTCAGAGGGAGAAGGACACACACGATATAGCTGTTATCCTGATGGCCACTTTGTTAACAAGAATGATCCCAGGGAGGGAGGATTTGTCAAATGAGGAGTGGCTGATGACGCTGGGTCTGTACTCGATGAGGGGGATCTCACTGAAACTTACAGAATACTGAGAGGCCTGGACAGAGTGGACGTGGAAAAGATGTTTGCACTAGCAGGAGAGATTATGATCTGAAGACACAGACTCAGAGTGAAGGAACAACCCTTTTGAACTGAGATGAGGAGGAGGTTTTTCAGCCAGAGGGTGCTAAATCCATAGAATCTATTGCCACAGAGGGCTGTGGAGGCCAAAGTCACTGAGCGTATTTAAAACTGAGATAGCTAGGTTCTTGACTTGTGAAGGGATTAAAGGTTATGGGGAGAATGCAGTTGAGAAACATATCAGCCATGATCAAATGATGGAGCAGATTTGATGGGCTGAAGGGTCTAATTTTGCTCCTATATCTTCCAGTCTTATAGTCTTTTGAGTGTAGCTGCATCAGGTATTGTGCGGACTCTTGGTGTGAGATTCTCTCTGTGCTCGACATTACAAAGGACAGATTTGGATTAGTGGTGCTGGAAGAGCACAGCAGTTCAGGCAGCATCCAAGGAGCTTCGAAATCGACGTTCGGGCAAAAGCCCTTTTTACCTGTTACAAAGGACGGGTCTGCCACTCTGTAAAGGAATGCTCTAGCCAGCTGGACCATGCTATCTCAACCATCCCTCATGGAGGTCTTGATGTAGAGCACCCTGGGCCAAAAACCTGTCAGCATAACAGCTGCATGGCCCTGTAGGAAAAGATAGATCCTGCCAGCTGGTTTCCTGAAGATTGCCAAAGTCACTTGACAAAATGTCTCATCTCCAGAACTTTCATACAAGCACCAAGGCATATACATAGGATGGCAAGAAAGGTCCTGCACATCTAATGTCTCAGAGGCTCTGCCTTTGAGACAGTTACATTGTGGAAGACATGATTGCCCATGTCTGTTTACAAAAAAGGTGATGTGAGGGTAGATAGCCGGATTCCAGAGGCAAGGAGGAATGGTTGAAAGAGGTGGATGACCTAGAGAATGGACCGAATGATTGTCAGGGTTGGTGAATGGACCCAATCGACCAGCAAGGTCCCACCTTTATTCCAATTGCTAAAGTTCAGGCATTGCAAGGGTTTTCAACTCTTGGCTCAAATACCCAGTGGCAGAATTAATTACCCATTTCAAGGTTTCAATAGTCCCAAAGAAGGGCAGGCAAGTAGGCACAATGCCTTTTGGACTTTACAGGAACCAGTACTCCCCTCAAACTCACTGACACGGGAAACTAAAATTCGGTCCATAAGTGTTTCAAAGTGCAATAAAGTTTTGGGCCTGTTGAAATGATACTCTCCTGCAATGTCTCCATTCCCAGTTTAGTGATCCTCTGTCAAGACTGAGTTACTGAGAAATTGTCTCGGTTCTACACTGTCAGCTGCATTTTACAAACGCTGTCAGAAGCAATCTTACCATTTTCTAATATTTTTATTTCTGTTACTATGACTTCCAGCCACTTGAAAACAACTCAGCACACTGCAATCAAAACATTAACTTTTTTTTCTCTCCTCAAATGCTGCCAGACCCGCTGAGCTTCTCCAGCATCCACAATTCTTGGTTTTATTCTCAATGTGAGACATTTTGACACCCCAGCCCCAACAAGGCAATGGCTCATAAAAATTGCGGGAGGGACAATTACACAGACGGGAATAAAAATTAGCTCAACTGAATGGAGTGCAGGGAAAATTAAAAGAAAAATCCTGGCAGAAAGGGTCACATTACAAATTAGACAATAAGTCTTTGTACTAATGGGCTGCTTACTATATTCTTACATTATTAATGACAAGCTCCTTTGCAGACTTGCTTATGTTACTAATAATGACAAAAATTACCAAAAGAGAAAGGAAAACATTATTCAAAACATGAACCATCAAATTAAGTCAAGTGGCACCAGATATCATATCATAATTTCTGCAAGGAATCATGAAAAAAGGAGACTTTGAAGCAATAATACCTTTAGGCTGAGAGGGGAAAGATTTAAAAAGAACCTGAGGGGTAACTTTTTCATGCAAAGGGTGTTGCGTATATAGAACAAACTTCCTGTTAGAGGAAGTGGTGAAGATGGGCACAAATACAACATTTTAAAAGCATCTGGATGGGTATATGAAGATGAAGGGCTTCAAGAGATACAGGCCAAAAGGTGGCAAATGGGACCAGGGCAGATTCAGCTTGGACCGAAGGGTCTGTTTCTGTGCTGCATGACTCTATAAGTGAACACCCACAGCTCTATACAGTATTACCAACAAAGGTCCCTGGGAGCTGTGCAGTCGCTCTGAGAATCCATGCCTGCCTTCCACTGTCAGGCAGAATTGCCACGTAGGGACTTCGGAGGTCCATGCAGAAGGAAACAGGAGAAGGAACGTGGGTTACCGACCCTTCAGGAATGAGCGTGGAGTCTCCAGGGATTGAAGATTAATCTCCTTGGCTATGCTTCGAGAAACATCCATTGAAAACATTTATCAGGGAGCTGGTGAACTGCAATCTGGAGGACTGAAATATTCACAGATAAGTTTTCATTTGGCACTGAAACTAAAAACAATTTTTTTCCTTATCATCATTTCAAGGAATTGGGAGAGAGTGATATTTTAATTGCAAGGCCATCACTTGTTGTCCATCCTGAATTGCTCTGGAACTGAATGGCTCGCTCGGAGGAGAGTTCAGAGTGTCCCAGATTACTGTGGGTCTGGAGTCACATGTAGAGCAGGTCAGGTAAGGCTGCCAGATTTCCTCCCTTAAAGGACACAGGTGAACCAGAGAGGCTTTCACAAAAACCAATTCTGATTTCATGGTCACCCTATTTGTCAGGGCTGTCGTTGATTCTGGCCGGGAGTGGAAGGGTGGCAAACTGATCGCCGAGATTTGGTCACACGAAGACAACTTCAAAAGAGCACAGGGTGTTGTGAGTGTATCAGCTGTCACCTCTGTCTACAGTGTTACCAGAATTCACGTCTGTAACATCTGCTATTTTTGCCAGAACCCAAGATCAATTGCTATATTGTATGCTGAGAGATTAATAGTTGCAGCCATTAAACACATGATCGAGGCAGACACATCAGCTGGCCTGTACCAGTGCAGCAAATAAACAATGAAAGAACTTGTATGGAAGTAGGGAGCATCTTTTGAATTAACTACAGCCCATCTCTTTGTTCAACTGAATTTAAAAGTCGAAAATGTGTTGCTGGAAAAGCGCAGCAGGTCAGGCAGCATCCAAGGAACAGGAGAATCGATGTTTCGGGCATAAGCCCTTCTTCGATTCTCCTGTTCCCTGGATGCTGCCTGACCTGCTGCGCTTTTCCAGCAACACATTTTCAGCTCTGATCTCCAGCATCTGCAGCCCTCACTTTCTCCTCGATGAATTTAAAAGTTCCCATGGTGCTATTTGAGAGAACCAAAGGCATTCTGACCAATATCATTCACTCAACTAATGCCAACAGTCAATAGTGAAGGTTCAATATATCACATGCAAAACTGATGGACTAAGACTGCTACACAGAGACACATAACTGCAAACACATCCCCTTTAACATAGGACTTATTAAAAAGAAATAAAATTAGGGTCAGAAACATAGGACCTGGAGGAGAAATATCTGTGCTTAAAGGGTTGTGACTTCCTTCATTTCTCAACTGGAGAGATCAGTGGATGCTCGGTCATTGTGTACATTAAAGTCGGAGATTGACAGATATTTGGACACTAAAGTACATCAAATGGTCTTGGGTAGTATGCAGCAAAGTATAACTGAGGTAGGATATCAGCTAGACTCTTACTGATTCCCGATGCTGGTTCATGAGGCCTACTCCTGCTCCTATTTCTTATGTTACTCAGTAAGTGCTGATACAGAAAGCAGGAAGCATTTGAGAGTTATCAAGTTGTGAAGCCTTATAAACCAACTGTTCAGTAAGATGAGTTTTCAGCTATTTTCTCTGTGAAGTAAAGTTCTCATCACCAATTCTTCCACAGTGCAAGAGACAAATCTGGGAATAATAAATCAACAAACAGCAATCTTTGCTCCACAATTGAGGAGTTAAAATGAAATCACATTCTTTCAGGTCACATTGTAAACTCACTTATGCTCTATGATCTCTCGTGAATAAATGGTTGAAAGTGTACAAAATATGAATTTCCTATTCAAATTCCCCCTGTACTTCCCCGCACTGCCACCATACTATACATGCAGATCCTACAGACAGGCCTGTGCTACTAATGCACAACAAAGGGCTGGATGATGGTGAAAGAGGAACTTGAATATGGTGAGGGGAGTGTGTGGCTTGTCTCTAGCAGTCCAATTTTGGTGAAAAAAATATTAATGTGAATATTGTTTTGTGGCAGGGTCATGCACATTCCAACTGAATCAGGCCTTTAACACAGATCATCAGTGGGCAGGATGCAGTACAGCCACACCAACCTCACTCAGGAGGAGAGCAGCGGAGGGATGTTTTGCTCAGCAGCTCTGTGGTCTCAGCAATGGCCACCAGGAGCAGCGATCATCACTGGAAACACAAGCAGGCATAGGAGGCTGGGTGCCAAAGCCAAGGTGGAGATAAATACAGGGGATGTGTTGCTGGAATAGCGCAGCAGGTCAGGCAGCATCCAGGGAACAGGAGAATCGACGTTTCGGGCATAAGCACTTCTTCAGGAATGAGGAAAGTTTGTCCAGCAGGCTAAGATAAAAGGTAGGGAGGAGGGACTTGGGGGAGGGGCGTCGGAAATGTGATAGGTGGAAAGAGGTCAAGGTGAGGGTGATAGGTCAGACGGGGGTGGGGG
>NC_057711.1:22950120-22957905 GCF_004010195.1 Chiloscyllium plagiosum | reverse complement strand
TCAGCACTGCCTTCCTAACCTGCAATCTTCTTCCTGACCTCTCTGCCCCCACCCCAGTCTGACCTATCACCCTCACCTTGACCTCTTTCCACCTATCACATTTCCGACGCCCCTCCCCCAAGTCCCTCCTCCCTACCTTTTATCTTAGCCTGCTGGACAAACTTTCCTCATTCCTGAAGAAGGGCTTATGCCCGAAACGTCGATTCTCCTGTTCCCTGGATGCTGCCTGACCTGCTGCGCTATTCCAGCAACACATTTTCAGCTCTGATCTCCAGCATCTGCAGACCTCACTTTCTCCATAAATACAGGGGATGTCATGAAGGGACAAAATGGGGAAGTGGATATGACGAGAGGTGCTGGGGTCCTTGAGGGAGAGATCTATTGGATGAAGCCTGAAGTGGGAGACAGTTCTTGGTTTGGGGAAAGGGGTGGTGGGTGTGGTGAATGGGAATTGGGAGAGAGGTATAGGACCCATCCAAATTCCTCAGATCTGACCAGGCTTACTTGCCAACTGACCCTCCCCACCCCCAAGCCTGTTCCTGACCTAGAGTTAAAGAGTCACAGAGATGTACAGCAGGGAAACAGATCCTTCGGTCCAACCCGTCCATGCCGGCCAGATATCCTAACATAATCTAGTCCCATTTGCCAGCACTTGGCCCATATCCCTCTGAACCCTTGCTTTTCATATACCCATCCAGATGCCTTTTAAATGTTGCAATTGTACCAGCCTCCACCACGTCCTCTGGCAGCTCATTCCATTCACCACCCTCTGCGTGAAAAAGTAGCCCGTTAGATCCCTTTTATATCTTTCCCCCTCACTCTAACCTATGCCCTCTAGTTCTGGACTCTCCCACCCCAGGAAAAAGACTTCACCTTTTATCCTATCCATGCCCCTCATGATTTTATAAACCTCTATGAGGTCACCACTGAGCCTTCGATGCCCTAGGGAAAACAGCCTATTCATCCTCTCCCTATAGCTCAAATTCTCCAACCCTGGCAACAAAATCTTTGTAAATCTTTTCAAAACCCTTTCAAACTTCGCACCATCCTTCCGATAGGAGGGAGACCAGAATTGCACACAATATTCCAAAAGTGGCCTAACCAATGTCCTGTACAGCCACAACATGACCTCCCAACTCCTGTACTCAATGCTCTGACCACCAAAGGAAAGCATACCAAACGCCTTCTTCACAATCCTGTCTACTTGCAAATGTACTTTAAAAGAAACTATGAACCAGCGCTCCAAGATCTCTTTGTTAAGCAACATTCCATAGGACCTTACCAAAACCCCTAAATCCTTCACATCTCGAGCCTCAATATTTTGGCCTGGCACTGAGGCAGCCATAAGATAGTCTACCGCCCTGGTGACCTCTGCTGAAAGGTACATGCATGTGGACATCAGGTTCACTCGTTACCATCACATTCTGTTAGTTGGAACTTACTGTGCATTATTTACCTACCGAGCGTCCTGCATGACAATAAGTGCAACATTAATCAATGCTACTTAAAGGCATTCTTTGTAAATGAACATTAGTCTTAACATACGTCAGGGATAACTCTTGCCTAACTTGCGAACATAGATTTCAGGACGGGGCAGGAGTTCAGAGGGGATTTGAGGAAGAATTTCTTTACCCGCAGGGTGGTGGGGTATGTGAAACTCACTGCTCAAAGGGTGGTAGAGGCAGGAGCCATTGCAACATATAAGAAACATTCAGATGATCACTTTGAGCACACCGTTGTATAATGTGACAAAATGGGTCTGCAGTAGATAATTACTTGATGACCATCATGGACATCTATGACTCTATAGCGGATTCAACTTGTTTAGCTTGTAAGCATTCCACAGTCAAGTGGTCCCATGAGATGGTTCCTCAGAAGAGTTTGTGGTCTGCTGCGAGCATGAGTCATTGCCCTCAGGAGACAAGTGGATAGAAACAAAAGTGAAAGTGAATTTATGTAGTATTGAAGCCTTAAGAATTGCCAAGAAACATCATTTCCTTTAAGAAGGATATTAAGCATTACGTATAACATAGCCTGTGCACTGTCTTACTCCCCCTCAAGGAATGAATATGTGTAGCTCACTTGGCTTTGAATCTCTTCAGTTAGTGAGTGAGATTGTTTTATCAATTGTATCGATAAATCTGCATTACCCGTTAACCAAAGCAGTGACAAACTGAGTATGGCCAATGCTTAAGTTGCTGAAGCTTCCATCCCTGTCTTTTCTTGATGATAGGGGTTGGGGAATAGAGGTTTTTGGGGTGGGACAAAGCAGGGGACAATTTTTCACAGAGATGCAGCTTTCAAATATTCAGCATGATGTATGACAGCCAGAGCCGTTCCTGGAAGAGGAGCAAAGAAATCTGTGCAACAAAGCAAAGCATGAACCGAGACAGGCCAAACCAGTGATCGCTGACATTTTGCTTCAAACTCCTAAATGACAATCAACAACAAATTGCATTTATATAGCATCTGCAACATTTAAAGACACTCATAGGTGCTGGTAGTGTTGTGAACGAGACTTTGTGAGGACCTGTGTAAACAACACTCCACATATAACTCTGTAAATGCAGCTGAATTGAAGAGTCATGCTTGCCAACTGAAGATTCTTGGCAGTGACATGTAATTACTGTAAATCATTTTTATCAGGAGGTCCGGGGGAGATAGTGGCTGGTACATTATGTTGATTAATGTCATTTTCCAGCTAGGAGTGGTATTTAAGCTCACTGCATCATTAAGGGAAAACTTGCTGTAACATATGGAAAGGATTGACATAGCAATTTGATGATCCTACTCTCCAAGACATGATGGTCATTAGGCAACAACGACCCTTCAGCTTCTGAACAAGCAGGACAAAACTGTGTAAAAGTATAAATCCTAAAACAATAACAACCAATATATCATATTTAAAGTGGCATACTGCTTTTAAAATGTTCACGTATGAAGTACTTTTTGGTCGCTGTCGTTGACTATTCCACTCTGCAATTCGATATGGTGTTCGTGGTAAGCATTAAGACAATCGAGTAATGTCAAAAACATGAATGGCAAAGCTTAAGTGGGCTATCATAGTGTCTATTTCCGTCTTTAACTCTGTTATGGGGGGATGGCCTACAATTCAGCTTCAAAGTAGCCTAGTAAATGTGGTGGTGTGATCCAATTTACCTCGAGGTTCCTACACCAAAAATCCAATACACTTCAGATGTTGGGTCATAAAATCAGTCAGTCATTCTCTTTGTCTTACACTGTGATATTACTTTCATCTTCAAACAGTATTGGAAAACTATCACAT
This sequence comes from Chiloscyllium plagiosum, assembly GCF_004010195.1. Classification (NCBI taxonomy): domain Eukaryota; kingdom Metazoa; phylum Chordata; class Chondrichthyes; order Orectolobiformes; family Hemiscylliidae; genus Chiloscyllium; species Chiloscyllium plagiosum. The sequence goes on along the minus strand of NC_057711.1, from coordinate 22,954,619 downwards.
TAAACAAACAGACCACACAATCACATCAGCACAAACCATTTTAAGGTAAAACTAATGTTGCTCATGGCATAGTTGGAAGAAATGCCACATGCTGCTGTGTGTGTTCTGTTAGTTGGATATTCAAGAGCAGCTAGTTGAAAAACTTGGTGTTCATGTAAGGATATATATATGTGTGTGTGTGTATGCATACGTGTGTGTAGGTGTGTGCGTGTACATCTTATGCATGTGTGTGTGGTCTCCCCATGTTGAAATCATATCTTTGTGTTTAAATAAAACAGCCTGAAGCCCTTCAGAGGAATGCCATTAAGCTAAATTGGACACAGAAGCATACCAGGAGAAATAGGGCAGCTGCCCAAAATGCTTGGCTCCAAGCTACGTCTTAAAGGGGTGAAGAGCCAGAAAGGTGGAGACGTGAGTGGAGGATTTTCCAGAGTTTAGAGCTTTACACCTCAAATCACACCAGCTATGTTGAAGCAATTAAAATCAGAGATGCTCAAGATGTCAGAATGAGAGAATGACGAATAGCTAAGTGGATGGTGGGGCTGGGGAATTTACAAAAATGGCAATGATGACAACAGCAGCATTGTGCATTGAATGCAGTGCCTTTCACATGACAACATTTCCAAAAGCACTTCAACAGAGCATTATCACACTTCACTTGACACTTTGCAACATGAGCCAATAGTCAGACAGATGACAAAATGGTGGGACAAACAGGCAGTATTAACTGTGCAGGGACTACATAAAGAGTAAGCAATCGAACAGAAGTCAAAAGGTGATAAAACAATATGAGAATAACAATACTCAAGCACAGGTTCGGGCAATGGTTAGCACTGCTGTCTCGCTGCACCATAGATCCAGGATTGATTCTACTCTTGGGTGACTATCTGTGTGGAGTTTGCAACTTCTCCTCCTGTCTAGGTGGGTTTTCTTTTGGTGCTCTGGTTTCCTCCCACAGTCCAAAGATGTGAAGGCTGGGCGGAATGACCATGGGAAATGCAGGGTTACAGGGATTGGGTGGGATGCTTTTCAGAGGGTTGGTATGGACTCGATGGGCCAAATTGCCTTCTTCCACGCTGTTGGAAATTCTATGACTCATTGAGGTCAGAACCTTGAGAGAGACCAGGAGAACATTTGGAAAAGTGGCAAAGAAGATAAAGTTGGTGGCTCATATTTCTGTGGTGGAACTGATTCATAGAAACCAATGGGTGAAATACATGAGTAGCTTGGCAATTTTAGGAGACATTAGTCATCACCATTTGAAGGGTCATCTGAGCACGCTCACAGCAGTGACCTTTTAAAAACTACAACTCACTCAACAGAACGTTGGCTTGCAAATAATCAGCTGTTTGTCAGTAAGGCAAATAGTGATGCCTCAATTTTATGACATGCAACTATTCTTTTATATTAACAGGAGAACTATCATTTAAACAATAATACAGGAATGCATAGTAGTGCAAAGTCTTTTGGTAAAATATCAAAGAGTGCATAGATCAGCATTCTGGCAGTTTTGGAACTGGAATCCAGCACTCACAATGCTTTGAAAGGCAAATGTAGTCTGTGACACAGAGATCTACAGCATAGAAAAAGTCCCTTTGGCCCACTGAGCCTGCAACAATTAAAGACAACCACCTAATTATTCTAATCCCATTTTCCAGCAATTGGCCCATAGCCTTGAATGTATTTGCGGTACAAGTGTACACCTTATGTCTTAAATGTTACGGGGGTTTCTGCCTCCACCACCCTCTCAGGCAGTGAGTTCCAGAACCCCACCACCCTTTGGGTGAAAAGATATTCCCTCACATCTCCTCTAAGCCTCTTGCCCCTACCCTAAAGCTATACCCCTTGGTCACTGATCTCCCCACCAAGGGGAAAACTTCCTTCCTGCCTACCCTATCTAAGCCCCTCATAATCTTTTACATCTCAATCATGTTCCCCCTCAGTCTCCTCAGCTTCAAGGAAAATAACCCCAATTTGTCCAAACTCTCTTCATCAGTAAAAGCCTCCAGCCCAGGCAATATCCTGGTAAATCTCCTCTGCACCCTCTAACTGTAATCATAGCCCTGCAATTATGCTCCAAATAATATAAGCTTTCAGTCAACATCTTACATTTTGTAAAACTTCTCAAAAGGCTGCAAAAGGTGGCTGTCCAAGGCTCGTGTGACTACTTTTATGGATTGAAACCATCCCCTCTCTCAAGAGGGAAACAAATTGACGTGACGAACTGATGGCGAATAAGTGCTTTACCTTAAACAATTTCAAAACTGCAAACCAATAGACATATCATAGCACAAGAGCTTGAATACTGTTGGAAAAAATACATTCTGTTTGATTTTTTTTTGTATCTTGCACTCATCAGGACATTTTGCAAGAATACAAATCTAGTGGAAAATTACTGAACATTTATCCTGCATGAGGGGAGAATGCTGACTGGTTGCTCTGTGAACTCTGATGGTAGACATTTTGCCATGGAGAATGCATATGTTAATTGTGATTGAGAGCTAACAGCTAGGCTCCGTTTAAATTTTAAATGGCATTGCCCGAGGAAATGAACAAGTAAATGGTCTGTCAGCTGTTTTGCTGAGTTGAAGGTGCAGTGGTATAAAGGCTCTTTCAGTTTGCGAAGGACAGGGCCCTGTGGATGTAAAAAATATAGCCTCCATCATATGTAAGTATGAGGCTCAATGATAATGGTAAATTGGCTGTCTCAGTCCCCGAATGTGGCAAGCAACATCATGAAATGACTGGAATCAACAGACACCTCACCTGATGTTTGAAAAAAAGACTACTTATATAAATCACAGGCATGCTTTTTTTCTCTTTATTTTGTGATGATACTATGTCTTTAAGAGGTATATTTAGTCATTCCTTTCAATGAAGAGAGATTGAGAAAATGGTGGCAAGCCATCTGTTTTAAGCCAGTAATGTAAACAGCTTCTGAGGCCTTGGGGTATTTCTTTAAGTTGGAACAATAGAAGCAGCATGAGTGGGCAGCGTCAGGCTTCCACACAACCAGGGTTTTAGCTTTCAGCAGTTGCTGGGGTTTTTGAAGCTGGGGTGTGGAAGCTGCTGTATCTCTCTGTTACAGCTAAAAGCTTTGATTCTCTTTCTGCTGCAAGAATAGCATGTGAAGCAATCTATTTTACCGAACTTGCCTTTGCCAAGGGTGTGTTTATGGGATGTTACTATATTGGAACCATTGCTGTTAAGCAGTTAAGTAATCTATGATGCTGTTAAGTTTTCTGATAGAGTTAAAGTTACACCAGTTCTTCTTTATTTAATTTGTATTTTAACTGGGGGTAAGAATAAAGTGTGTTTTGCTTAAAAAAGACCAGTGTGACCAATCTGATTAGATCTGGAACAGAGCATTTTATACTTGCCCTGAAATAAGATAAAACCAGCAGAAAGCATTTGAAAAGAAAAATCCTACTGAGCAACTAAATTGGCCACAAGCCGTCGAAGCAGCCAAGATAGTAAAATACAATACCTTAAAATGAAGAGAAGAATTCTCACTCTGCACTAACACACTAGTGCAACCCCTCACCCTTCAATCTAATCCAATTTCACATTCATCTGAGAATCAACATTCTGGAACCTCAATTACGAGAAGCTCCGACTGAGACACCTTCGCTTCAGCGGATTTTTACTTCAATTGTAAAGCACCACATTCATTCAAGAAACTGCAGGCCTGCCATGAAAATGATAACTATAAGTTGGAAGCATATCACTTTTCTTTAGCTGTATTTAATCTTTGCATGTTAGGGAGGTGAGTAAATGAGACACCACAGTTTAAAAGCTGGGTGTGTGTGATAAGAAATAACCTTTTTATTTTAAAAGTCACAAAAAGCTTGGTGGTGGGTCATTATGCACTTTCAACTTTCCAGGCTATGTCTTTGCAACCATGTCACTGTCTTGATTACTCCTTTCTTTCCTCATACTTCTGTCTTGTCTTTTAGGCTGGACGTGAAGGCAGCTGGAACCCTCCTTGCAGATGCTGAATTAGTCTTACACAGTTATCTACCATAAGAAGACATTCTCAAGGACAAAAGCCCAACCTTGTAAATGCATGAAGGGCTTTTGCCTGAAATGGCGATTTTCCTGCTCCTTGGATGCTGCCTGAACTGCTGTGCTTTTCCAGCACCACTCTAATCTGGACTCTGGTTTTCAGCATCTGCAGTCATTGTTTTTACCTTGCAAACACATTGTTGTATTCATCAAGAATCTGTTCCACAACCAACATGCTGCAAATTTCTTTTGGCACATTCCCACCAGTTCAAAACTTAGAATCGGTCTGACAGGGATGAGCGGTTTTTATTTGCCATCTTTGATCTAGAATTCCAGAGCTTCATGCTTGTCACTGTATTGGGCAGGTAAAAACAATGACTGCAGATGCTGGAAACCAGATTCTGGATCAGTGGTGCTGGAAGAGCACAGCAATTCAGGCAGCATCCGAGGACAGGCAAAATCGACGTTTCGGGCAAAAGCCCTTCATCAGGAAT
>NC_057711.1:22922875-22947005 GCF_004010195.1 Chiloscyllium plagiosum | reverse complement strand
GTTTCCGAGGCCAGGGGAATCTTCTGGAATGTTCGAGGAGCGCTGGTTATGGAGGTGGGTAGATAAAAGTTTGTTGTACTTACAGTTTTTGATGTTTGAAATGGAATTGAAATACTGTTTGTTGAGAGTATGAATTCTCCTGAGGATGTAGTACAGAGTGGGTCCTCTGTATTGGGCAGGCAGAGTAATCTAGCATGAGAATAGTGCCATCACAAAGCCTCAAAGTTACTTTTGAGGGCTTTGATTTTTGTCTCATCTTGTCGAACCACTTCACACAAGTATGTAAAGGTCAGGATATTGCATGATGGACTGATGATTTATCTTGACAAGATGTTCTCCTTCTGCAGTCATTATTCCTAAAGTCACAAATCACGTATCACCTGTCAATGTGACTGCACCAACCTGTTGTAGGGTGTCGAGTGATTCATCCGAATCTTCAGTTGTCTGCTTTCTGGTCGCTATCCGTCCCTGCTTGTTGTACTTTCTTCTAGCCATGCACTTGTGTGCAAAATGATTTCATTTCTTGCAGTGAGAACGCTGCTTTCCCGAGGCTGAATGTGTCTTCTACTCCTTTGCATAACGCCGTCTGCACCCAACATTTAATCCACAACTGGTTTGAATTTTGGGACTGCAGCATCTATCTGCATAATGTAAAGTCTGATCTTTTCTGCCATGAATGTGTTTTAGCTGCTGATTTTACAACCTCAGTGCTTCCCCAGATGTCAATTGCTTTTCTAAAACTGAGTTTCTCCTCTCTCGGTAGATGTGCTTTCACGTGGGATCTCTTATGTCTAATATCTAATACAATTTTGTCTTTAATTAGATGGTTTTTTAGTTGCAGAAATTCAGAGGATACTGTGAGCTGAGCCAAAGAAATCACACAGTGATCACAGGATGCTCTCTCTTCAATCTTGTGCCCTATCACTGCATACGTACCATGTATAAGTTACTTCAAAGCCAGCCTTCAAGGCTTTCAAGATTTCATTATTCTGTTTTTATTTTCATTAGAGAGGTTTAACATGGAATACATTCTGAAACAATCTCTTTCCAAAACTAATGACAGTGTAGCTATATACAAATGCTCTGACTGATAAAGCAGAACTGTCACAGTTTCATCATTCTTTGAAATATTAAGTGGAGAATCAAAGTTATTTTTTAACATTATCAGTTTCTGCTGGGATCATAACAAAAGAATTATCAGCCAGGATTTCTTCTTTTTTGAACTTTCAATCAATCTGTTTAGACATTTTATGACACATCTCTCAAGCAGGTCGGACTTTAACTTAGCCTTTCCTGGCCCAGAGGCAGGGGTACTGTCGCTGCACCACAATTGCCCCCTTAGCCAGGATTTAGAGATGACAATTCATTGCACATATGAGAACAATAGTGGATAAGAGTGTCCTAAAACAGAGTCAAGATTTGGGGGCCCTGGGTATTGAGAACCTCTATATTGCTCCACACAGGCTTAGACTGAACTGCATTTCAATAAAGTTCAAACGTCATGTAATATTTATGGAGAAATAGGCTGCAGAAGTTGACAGTAGCAATAAACTAAATTATACAACAATGTACAACACTTAAGCTAAAACATGGTTGTCTGGAAATCTTTCGCCTCATGCTGTATTTAATTAAGGGCTATGTAATTAGCGGGACTCCTGGGGATAAGGCACACAGCCACGCTTTGAAGCCACCTCTGAAACTACACTTTGCTCATCTTGCCTTCAAGAGGGGAGGCAAGAAACACAGAGGGGAAGGAAAGGAAACAACAAGGTTGGAATATTTACATGTAACAGAGAAAATATACAATCCAGAAAATTAGATTTTATTACCAGGATTATCACTAATCACATACAACAAGTCGAGATTATGGCTACTGTGCAGAGTCAAAAAGGAAATCTTTGTTTTTTGAATTTGGACTTACTTAATTAAACGCTTCACTGTCAATTGCCCCTGTGCTATAATAAATAATTAAAATACTCAACTCACCAAATATAAACTGAGCTTGTAGAGAGAGTTGAAGTTGCGACTTTTTTACATTTTCCAAGAGAGATTTCAGACACGTCAAGTGTTTACAAATGTCATGGGTGTCGATCTATGCTGTCTTGATTGGTAGAATCTAGTGTCACAGAATCAATGCTGCCATCATTTGTAAACACCATAATCACTAGCTATCTCAGTTCTGGAGAATAAATTAATAGATGGGATCAAATGTGGACAAGGAAACCACCCAACATCCTTTCAGCTGAAGGTTTACTGTGCAAACTGCTAAAGTTCTGTCCTTAATCAATTGCTCAGGTATATTCCTCACTTTGCTTGAAGTCCGAATGGGTTCACAATTCAAGTCCATGCACTGGATCACAGAGCTTCGGAGTGCTCATTCATGAAGATGGTCTGGCTTCATTTTGAGATCTCCTTCCTGACAGCTGCTTCAGTTTGTTGCAGAATATTTTGCCAATCACTTCTTCAGCATTTAACAACAGGACCATTTTTGAAACATGCTCAGCAAACACGGAAGGTTACTGAGCAAAATCAGCTTGTGAGCAGCAGGAAACGACCAAACAGTCCCTGACTCCCTAGTACAGGCTATCGTCCAATGCTAAATATTTTACAATTATATTCCAGAATTAGTTTATTGGCTATAAAACATTTTAGAACATTTAGTTGTCACGAAAGAACATGAGATACATGGCAGTTTTTTTTGATTGTCTCTTCCATACCTGCCAGGCTAATATCCTGGGCAGGACGTTATTCAGTATCATTAAGGGTCAAGGCAGAGTAAATGGGGATAATCTGTTCCCAGTGGTGGAGGAATCAAGAATGAAAGGACAGGGATTTAAGATATTTGGCAAAGAAGCATTAGCGACTTGAGAAAATGTACCCAGATAGACAGTGATGTAGATTTGGAATATGTGATACAAACTGTGGCATTTAAATATATATTATTATTGTAAGTTTTGGTTTTGAGTTAGTAATCAGTGAGTTTTCTGTGTCTCTGAAATTAATGATTAACACGCAAGTATTCCTGTAGCCTTGGTGATTTATTTTTCAACAGTTTTTGAGGCCTTGCTTTGCAATAAATTAGTGCGTATGCGCAACTTCTGTACTTTTATTTACTAAGTTCACTTTGCAACCCAGAAAGGTAAATAATGGGGCCACCAGGTTTGTTAGAGACTTCTCAGTTTGTTAAACAGAGATGCTAACCACTGGGATATGTCTATCCCTGCGTGAAAGCATACTTGTGAAAGCTTGGGGTCAACCAAATCTCCAAAATATTTAGAAATATTGAGATCAATAGTTCTTGCAGAAGGACACCTGAGAAGTATTCGATGCAATACTGGAATATATTTCACAACCTTGCCTCAACAGCACTTTCCGCAAATCCACTACTCTCTGACAGGAGAAATTCCTCATTTCTCTTCTAAAGGTGTTCTCAGATTATGCCTTCTGATCTTAGACTCTCCCACAAAGGGGCCAAAAAGTGTGGAGAAAGCACAGCAGGTCAGGCAGCATCCGAGGAGCAGAACTCTCCTGGTCCTCGGATGCTGCCTGATCCACTATGTTTTTCCAAAGCCACACTTTTTGAGTCTGATCTCCAGTATCTGCAGTCCTCACTTTCTCCTGTCTCACAAGGGGACACATCTGCACATCCAAGCTGTCCAATCCTTGAAGAAACTTGAATGCTTCAATAAAATTGCATCTCATTCTTCTAAATTCCAATGAGTACAGGTCCAATCTCTGGCTCTATTTGTTTTTCCCAGCAATATAGACAATTCTGTGACAATTATCTCTGGGATCTAAAATGTAAATCAAAATGTTTCTCCTGCTATATATTTGGTAGTATTTTGGGCCATTTGGCTAATGTTGTGCCATGGAAAAAATCTTTCTCACCAATGTGCAAATGTGAATTCTCTACCACTGCTGCTTATCAGTCGGTTTGTTCTTAGCACTGTGTAAGAACGATTGGAAATGTTAAGGGATCCATTTGATCCAGAACAGGCCATAGGAATTACATGAAAATACTTCAAAGAACATAGAACATAGAAATATAGAACAATACAGCACAGAACACACCCTTCGGCCCTCGACGTTGCGCCGACCTGTGAACTAATCTAAGCCCATCCCCCTACACTATCCCATCATCATCCATATGCTTCTCCAAGGGTGTTTAAATGCCCCTAATGTGGCTGAGTTAACTACATTGGCAGACAGGGCATTCCACACCCTTACCACTCTCTGAATAAAGAACCTGCCTCTGACATCTGTCTTAAATCTATCACCCTCAATTCGCAGCTATGCCCCCTCGTACAAGCCGACGTAATCATCCTAGGAAAAAGACTCTCATTGTCCACCCTATCTAATCCTCTGACCATCTTGTGTGTCTCTATTAAATCCCCTCTTAGCTTTCTTCTCTTCAGTGAGAACAGATCCAAGTACCTCAACCTTTCCCACAAGACCTACCCTCCAGACCAGGCAACATCCTGATAAATTTCTTCCGCACCTTTTCCAATGCTTCCACATTCTTCCTGTAATGGGGCGACCAGAACTGCACACAATGTTCAGCGTTAGAAAATCAAGGCTTTAGCTAACTGAAATGAATTTTTAATGGATAATAAACCCATTCAGTCATTTGATTTCAAAAACAATTATTTTATTATGATCCTCAAAAAAAATGAATGTTTAACTTTCAGGTCCATTCAATACTAAGAAATCATCAGCCGTGAGCTCCATATATCCCCACTGCTGTCTCAATAGGTGAGGCACAGTTAGTAATAAACTCAGGGCCTATTGCATTTAAAACTATCTCCCCAATGTTAAGAATGACATTTTTTTCAACATTTAGGAAAGATGGACAAGAAAGAAAAAGAGGTGTAATTGCGCTAATCATGGAGCATTGGGATAGTCCATTCGTAAGGGAGGGTTCCAGATCAGAGGGACCATGTCTAGAATCTGGATGGGACAAAGAAACACACTTTACATTCCTACAAGATGCCAAAAAAGCAAAATCAGAGTCACATGTGAATGGTAAAGGGAATTACAGATTGTGTAAGGTTAAACAAAACATCTGATAAAGTGGTTAGGAATAGCAGTAAAGCTGAGGAGTTTTCAAAAGAATTTAGCAAGGGAGGATGATGTAACTGATAGGGAAAGGATAGAATATGAATGCAATCTCGCAAAAAATGTACAGATGGACTGCAACAGTATGCAAAAAGGAAACATTTGGTTCAGGCAAATCAGAGTCAGGAAAATTTACATGGGTACTAGAGAAATGGGCACAGAAACTAAATGATTGATTCATGTACAATACAATTATACAATACAATTCAATACAGCACAGGAAGACTCTTCATCCCACCAAGCCTGCGTCGATTCCTACCTCTCATTTGGACCCACTATTTATTGCCCATCTCCCTGTTCGCCTCCTATTCATGTGTCTACCAAAATATGCCTTAAAGGTTGTTAACATGCCTGTGTGTTTTCATTTAGGAAGATACAAGAAATCTAAGTGATCAAGGAGAATGAGTTGAAGGAAATTAGTATTAGTGACAAGATTATACTGGAGAAACTAATGGGGCCAAATGTTAACAACTCTTGATGGAGTTCAATGTAGCTAAGTGTGAGGTGATTCACTTTGGTAAGAGTAATAAAAAGATGGGGTACTGGGCTAATGGTCGGATACTTGGTAGTGTGGATGAGCAGAAGGATCTTGGTGTCCATGTACACAGATCTTTGAAAGTTGCCACCCAGGTAAATAGTGCGGTGAAGAAGGCATATGGCGTACTGGCTTTTATTGGTAGAGGAATTGAGTTCCGGAGTAATGAGGTCATGTTGCAGTTGTATAAGACTCTGGTGCAGCCGCATCTGGAGTATTGCGTGCAGTTTTGGTCGCCATACTATAGGAAGGATATGGAGGCACTGGAACGGGTGCAGAGGAGGTTTACCAGGATGTTGCCTGGTATGGTAGAAAGATCGTATGAGGAAAGGCTGAGGCACTTGGGGTTGTTTTCATTGGAGAAAAGAAGGTTTAAGGGTGACTTGATAGAGGTGTACAAGATGATTAGGGGTTTAGATAGGGACGACAGTGAGAATCTTTTTCCACGTATGGAGCCAGCTATTACAAGGGGGCATAGCTGTAAATTAAGGGGGGGTAGGTATAGGACAGATGTTAGGGGTAGGTTCTTTACTCAGCGAGTCGTGAGTTCATGGAATGCCCTGCCAGTAGCAGTGGTGGACTCTCCCTCATTATGGGCATTTAAGCGGGCATTGGATAGGCATATGGAGGATAGTGGGCTAGTGTAGGTTAGGTGGGCTTGGATCGGTGCAACATCGAGGGCCGAAGGGCCTGTACTGCGCTGTATTCTTCTATGTTCTATGTTCTTCCTCAGATCTCAGATCTCTCCAGAAGAAGTCATATCAGACTCAAAACATTAACTCTGTTTCTCTCATCATGGATGCTGCCAGGCCTGCCGAGTCTTTCCAACATTTTCTCTTTACATTGGTAAAGAATCTTGGACTATCCAGCAATGTCTCAATCCCATGAAAGCATATGATATTACTGTTTGCATGTTCAAGTGCAAAGTGATTGAAAACCTCTTGTGGCCACTGATATTTTCTTTTCTACTACTTTTACAGATATGAGTACAAGCCAGTTTAATCACTTTCCTGTGAAAACTAATGTCTTGACTGGAGAATTACGCCATATCTGGAGATGCCACACTATTGACATCGAACAGAGGTTTGCTCCAAGACATGTGAGGAACTTAAAGAAAGAAATTTTAGGTTCCTGCCACTTAACTGCATAAACTGTAAAGGAGGCAATTTTTCAGCTCCGTTGCCTGTCAGATGATCCAGTATTAAAACACTGACAAAATCAAAATAAGCCGACTTGTGTATCAACTGCGTTAAGATAAGGCTGTCGCCAGTGGAAATGTTCTGTATTTAGAAAACTGCACAGCAAAGCAGCAGCCACTTTGATCCCAGAGGAGATTCACTGAACAGTGGGGTCAGTTAATGATACAGCTGTCAGAGGCCTGAGCAATTTGACATTTCCAGACTTCAAGCCAGCCACGCTGCCTCTGAAGTTGTCACTACAGTTGAAGGGATGTTTTGAGACAAGCATCATGCCGCTTTTACTCATATACTTTACCAGTTTCCAGGAAGGAGGGAGGGAGAGAAGAAGTGCAAGAAAACAACATTTAACAAAACTCATCAAATGAATTCCAATTACACAGATTTTTATAGCTGCAATAGTCTAATAGATTAAATTGCAATCATGCTGGCTGCCACAGCATTCTGGTTTACTATCAACTAGGGTGCAGGTTATCATGCGCGTTTGAACTGCAATGTATCTCATCAAAGCTCAAATAATGTAAGCCACAAAGTACCTGTGTCCCACTTGAGACCTTTTCATGGAGTTTGAATACAGATTGGTAACTGTTCTAAAGGATCACCCAACAATGTCAATTGCCAGCTCCTTTACACAGCCACCCACCAACACTATGTTTAGGACCTGCTTGAACTCAGATTGTTCACAAACTTTCCCAGCTTTCATTCCATACCAGAGGACAGTTGTAGGTAGCTGGCCCAGCAGTTAAGACCACACCCCGCCATGTGCTACATTCGGCTCAACACTACTTCCTATTTTAATCTCTGGCCCCAGTGAATTAGGTTGAAATGTTGCAGCGCTCAAATTGCTGCTGTCGTATTAAATGATTGAGCGAGTGCTTGGAGAATTGTAATACCAGTGATTCTGCTGTTTGAAGAATTGAAACATTAGTAATTAGATTGCTAAGGCCACTAGTGTAAAGCACACAGTTCTTTTCAAGTTTAAAGAACACAGGTGATACACCTACATATCACTGAGGACCCAAGCTGTTCACAATTATTTCAATAGACAGAGCAATAAACGATCAGATGCTCCATTAGCAGAACAGAAAGCTCTTCCTGTTCAATTGTTCTTAAAAATACAACAGAGGACATTACAAACATACAATTGTTATTACTTCTGATAGCTTAGAATGGTAGACAAGGCTAGTGACAGTCTTCCACGAAAGGGAAGACTTGCTTGGATTCTGATATAAGGAACTACTGACAGAAAAATAAAAGGGTCAAGTGTTGGAAATACTCAGCAGAGAGAACTTGAAATGTTAACTCTGTTTGCCTTGCCAATGGTTATCAACACACCTGCTGAATTTCTGCAGATACTCAGCATCTGAACATCTGCAGTATTTTCCTTTAAAGTAATTGAGAGAGGGCAATTTAGAGTTGTCTTTTAGTGACTGAAAACCAGCCAGTACATCTCCAATGTTGATATGAAATCCTATTTAGTTCCAATGTTAAATGCAAGTGCACTGGGTCACATCCAAGTAACACCATCAAGGAGGTCGAATTCACCTGAGTGATGGGATACTGAGGCTTATAAATATCACAGCATTTTCCTGTTGTTTACCATAAACAGAAACACAATACCATTGGACAGAGTGGTTCAGATCAATGTTTTTCCTCAACATAAGCCTCCTACTACTTCTTCACCAAACCCCACCAGCTTTTTATTCACTCGCTTTCGGCTTCAGGTGTTTTTCTAGTTTCCCCTGAATGAGTCTCTTTTGTGAATGACCTCAGCCACTCCTTGTACCCACAAGTTTCACATGAGACAACTTGCTAGGTACAGAAAAATTTCTCCTGAATTCCCTGTCGGATTCACGTGCGACTAACTTATATTTACCAGCCCCTGGTTATGGTCTCCTCTGCAAGGGGCAACACCTTGATTTCTACCCTAACCAATTCTTTCACAATTTTGAAAGCTCTCTATCTGGGAACTCCTCAGCCTGTTTGAACTTTCCTGATCGGTACAGCCAAATTGCTTCAGCTCCATGGTTCAAAGAATGAAATTTGTTCCCAACTTGAACTACCATTGCCTTACCTCTCCACGTACTCACTCAGACCATTCTTCCTGCCTGCCGCTGATCAAATGTGCAAAGGTTTCAGCTTCACTGGAGCCCTTTCTGCCATGCCTTCATGCCAGCTGTGAAAAGAAATCTCATCTTTGTGCTGATCTGGAATCAGACCTCAGTTCTGCTGACGCTTTCTGAACTCTTCGTGAACCAGCAGTGTTGTAGAACACATTTTGCCAAATGTTCCTTTTGTTCAGGTGCCACAGCTCTGTGGGGGTGCTTGAAATGAGTCTGCTGATTGTTGCACTGACGCCCATGATTACTTAATGGTGCAGTACTGTACATACTAATAATAACATGACAGTTTTCTGCACTCACATTCAGAATGGCAGCTGATTGTTAGGGATAAGGACATGATTTCCTCTGATGTGCAATGAGCACGTGCCTCTTTGCTGTGCACACAAGTGCTAAAATGGATTGCATTTAGGCATTTGACGCACTTTACCATTTTTGGGCTTTGTGAATATATCTGGTAAGGGATCTTTTGGGCTATTTCTGGACACTGTCACGACCTGATAACTGAAGTATTATTGCCATTTTGAAGGGGCACTTTTGAAACAATAATTTTCTAAAAGAGCTGAATGCTGTTTTTATAATCACTTGTTAATATGACTTTGCAGAGAAGAACCATAATGATGATATGTGCCCTTACGAATATTTTTTTTAACAGGGTGTCTTATTGGTAAATGCCGCAGCCACATTTGCATCCAGTAGTCCCGGCAACAGGACTGTTTCTGTTCTGATGGCTCTGGCTGAGGACTAAATGTTGGCCAGGATTGCAGGAAACCTGAAAATGTTGGCAAAACATTGTTTTAAAATTCTGTCTGAAAGACACTGCTTCTCGCAGTGCAACATGGTTGATGGTCGGAATTTTTCCCACTAATTTGTCCAAGTGTGGGATCAGCATGTTCCTCACAGCCAAGATAACTCACTGACTAACCTTGGATAGTAAGAGTTTCTTTCCCTATCATGCTGGGTCACCAGAAGCACCAGCTCTTAAGGATCATTGGTCGAGGGCTATTCCACGGTTAACCCAAAGGATAAGCTTTTCCTTCTTGTGGGTGGGGACTGAAACTGGGAGGAGGAAAAGGGGGATTCAGAGCAAGGGCAGATGAGAGGTTTTCTGACGTCACTGCCATACGTCTTCAATTGTACCATTCCCCCTTTTCAGAATTGCACAGTTTTGGAGGCCCCTCCCAAAAAGAAACTTACAGGCAGGTCACCCTGGTTTCTCAATCAGGAATCTAGCCACAATTCCCATCCGCTGGTGAGGGAATTGATCTGTGAAAAGGAAATTGAGGCCATTAAGTGACTAATAATTGACCATTTAAAGGCCTTAATTGGGAGCAAGTCAAGAAAGACTTCAATAGAGTCGCTCGCCTGACATTTACGAGAGATGGTAGGAAGGGGCACATTTCTCTCTGAGGAAAGATCACCCAAATATTTCTCCTTCTTGTTGCCTCTCTCATTTCTCTAGGAATGGAAAAATTCTGCCCAGGGTGTTCTGCCAATCCATGTGAACACTTAGTAGTGAAAAAGTGAAAAGATCGACACAGAAAAACTGCATCACAGTGGATTTTGTCACAATCCTAGCTGATGTTATTATTGGGACAAGTCAGATCCCAGCCTGAAACCTGGCTTGAGAGCTCACACTTTTTCTTTTGTTTTGGCTTTAACAAAAAGGTCTCTTGTTGATACATAAGCACACAATGCTGCAGAGTTTGCTTTAACAATAAATAGAAGTTTATTAACAAAAAAAAGATTAAATGGAATAAACAAAGCTACTTATAACACAGATTCAAATATTTTTAAATGGAGTAGCACTTGCATCGCACTAGTCCCAAAATACTCCTTTGTAAATTGAACAAAAAAGCTTTTGTGTAGTACCAAAGGTCTTGTATAGTCCCCTAAAACACACCTTGTATTGTACAAAAAAAACTAAAACATTTCTACAGTGTTCACACCTTAGTCCCGACCTCAACAGATTTGAGTCACTGGAATTACAGATAGCTTCTTCCTGATGCTACTCATGTACATGACCATAAATGATTAAGTAATCTCTTTCGGGCTTTGTCCCAATGTTTATGGTCTGGGGTTAACACTAACTCTTTACTCTCAGGTAGTCTGGTTTTACTATATCTTTCCCTTTACAAGAGCATCTTCATCAAAGGATTTGAAAAGGTTGCTTAAAACTTTGAAACAAAAATCTCTCTCTTGCTAAGCTATGGATGTTTCCCTTAAGATTAAAAATGACGTCTCCTGACCTTCTAAACTGGAGTTTCTTTATCTTGTTTATCAAAACCCTATTAATGTACAAAGATTCAGTAATTCTAAAGTTAGGTCTCAAAAACTGCTTCAAAAGAAGTCAGAATGGCTACTTGCGGAACGTTTCAGAGAACACCTCTGGGACACCCGCACTAACCAACCCAACCGCTCTGTGGCTGAACACATTAACTCCCCCTCCCACTCCGCCAAGGATATGCCAGACCATGGCAACACGACACCTGGAGGAAGAGCGCCTCATCTTCCACCTAGGAACCCTCCAACCACAAGGGATGAATGCAGATTTCTCCAGTTTCCTCATTTCCCCTCCCCCCCACCTTATCTCAGTCCCAACCCTTGGACTCAGCACCACCTTCTTGACCTGCAATCTTCTTCCTGACCTCTCTGCCCCCACCCCTCTCCGGCCTATCACCCTCATCTTGACCTCCTTCCACCTATCGCATTCCCAACGCTCCTCCCCTAAGTCCCTCCTCCCTACCTTTTATCTTAGCCTGCTTGGCACACCCTCCTCATTCCTGAAGAAAGGCTTATGCCCGAAATGTCGATTCTCCTGCTCCTTGGATACTGTCTGACCTGCTGCGCTTTTCCAGCAACACATTTTTCAGCTCTGATCTCCAGCATCTGCAGTCCTCACTTTCTCCGACTGAAAAACTTACAAGTATTGACTTCAGACTCACATGAATCCGACATGGTCCGAACTCAAAACCGAAAATACCAAATGTACAACAAATTATATTTCAGAACAAATCAATCATACAGTCGACATCACTTTATGCAACAAAGCTTCAGCTGATTAATAAACTGCACAGCAGGCACCAAGAAAGAAACCCTACAGCAGGAATCTATGCAATATGTGCTGGATATATCTTCCCCTTTTGGCTAATGATAGAATTCGATGTGGACAATTCAATCATTTCTTTCTTGACCCACAGAGCTATTGAAGATGAACATTAATTTATATACTCTTAAATAAATCAGGCATGCAGAAGTTCACAAATTACCTATGTTCTTCAAAGGGGGTCAAAGCGAGAGCAAATTACTGTAATAATGATGATGTTATTTATGCCTATGATGGAGTTGAACACTAATTTCTTTTTGTTGTGCTACATTTGTAGTTAAAAGATAAGTTTACTCAAAGAAAATGCACAGCATGCACTGCGACGCATAAGAACAAGAACTGATATTATTTCAGTTCCAAGAATCTGATGGAGAGGCTGCAGCATTCAATTGAACGTCAAGCATCCAATGGGTTTTGCCACATGATTGGCAGCTTTTCATTTTCACATCCTTGTGACTTCCCAGAGCACTTCACCAGCGACAAAGTATTTGTTTTTAAAGTGATAAATAGTTACCTGTTATTTCAAGCAAGAGGGGAGGCAGGCATTGTTAAATCACTGGGGAGAGAAACAGCGGAATGTTTCAGGCTATTGTCGACTACCTTTGAAACAATAATTATTTCACTCCACAGATGCTGCCTGATCTACTGTGTTTTTCTGGCTTTTGCTCATGCTTATTCAAGGAGTCAGTACGATCCTGCTTTTTTTGGGAGAAAGTGAGGACTGCAGATGCTGGAGATCAGAGTCGAAGGGTGTGGTGCTGGAAAAACACAGCAGGTCAGGCAGTAACTGAGGAGCAGGAGAGTCAACATTTCGAGCATAAGCTCTTCAAATTCCTGGTGAAAAGCTTATGCTCAAAATGTCAACTTTCCAGCTCCTCGCATGCTGCTTGGCCAACTGTGCGTATCCTGCTTTTGTACGAATGTTACACCGAGCCAGGCTGATACTTTGGGCAGCACCTTCCTTAACACTTATTATGCTCGGATCTGTTTTTGGAAATTTCTCACCCAGATTTTCAAATTGGTTCATCATTGAGAAGCTTTCCAGCTGGGATAAGCTGGGCCAAAGTGAGGACATGAAAGCTCAGGAACAGAAAAACCAGATCACGAAGTAAACATGTGTATTCAGAAACCATGACAGGGAAGATTCCTTGGAAAGGTTCTCAGTCTGCCACTATCACAATAGGTAGACAGGCTGGTGAAAAAGGCATTTGATATATTTGCCTTTATTGGTCAGTGCTTTGAGTAGAGGAGTTAGGAGGTCATGTTGCAGCTGTACAGGACATTGGTTAGGCCACTTTTGGAATGCTGCATTCAATTCTGGTCTCCCTGCTATGTGAAGGATGTTGTGAAACTAGAAAGGGTTCAGAAAAGATTCACAAGAATGTTGCCAGGGTTGGAGGGTTTTAACTATAGGGAGAGGCTGAATAGGCTGAGACTATTTTCTCTGGAGTACTGGAGGCAAAGGGGTGACCTTATAGAGGTTTATAAAACCATGAGGGGCATAGATAGGGTGAAAAGCCCAGGCCTTTCTCCCAGGATGGGGAAGTCCAAAATTAGACAGCATAGTTTAAGGTGAGAAGAGAAAGATTTGAAAGGGACCGAAGGGTCAACATTTTCACACAGAAGTGCATGTATGGAATGAGCTGCCAGAGGAAGTGGTGGAAGCTAGTATAATTACAGCATTTAAAAGGCATCTGGATGAGTATATGAATAGGAAAGGTTTGCCAAGTGCTGGCAAATGGGACTAGTTTAGGTTGGGATATCTGGTTGGCATGGACGAGTCGGAATGAAGTGTGTTTCCATGCCATATAATTCTATGCCTCTGTGTCATCACTGCTCTTCTGGCAAAGTTACCCACCAAGAAGCTCTTGGACAACTGAATGTCATGTCTCACAGTCGGGTATGGAGTAAAGTAAAGATACTGTCATCCTGCCAGGCCATAGGCTGCTGGTGGTTTAACCTGAAGGTCACCATGCAAGCGGAGAGGCTGTGAAGGAGAATCTATCATTTAATCAGTGCAGGGTGTGTTAGCATTACTCTGCATCACAAGTTAGCCATCCAGTCAAGTGAGCTAGCCAACCTTCAAGGGACATTATCATTTCATAGACTATGCTCTTTGGGTCTCCATCCATACTGGGGACACTAAAAGCATGACACACTGATGGAAACATGCTGTTGTTTGTAACCAAACAGCTCGGTCCAGCCCAGACACTGAAGTACGTATGCCGCTAAGAAATGTATTTATAAAGCATTGTAATAAGCCTCTATGGAATTGTTCAGTGTTTCAGTACTCATGTCTAGTTCTTACATTACGGGAGAGAACAAAAACACTGCTTCCTCAGGTACAAATACCTTGTTGAAGGCAAAAGGCCATGCCAAGTTCAATCTGTGCCATGTCCAGTTAACACTGCAGCTCAGTAGAGCAGGTGCAACTGTTTATTATTTTTTACTTTCCAAAAAGAGATGGTTATGCCAGTAATTACTGAAAACTAACAACATGTCATTGCTTTTGTTCGCTCATCCACACACTCTTTAATAAATCGTGTTGGCAGACTATAGCTGAAGCCGTAGTCTAATGGAGTGTTTATAATCTGTACTCTGAAGGCCGAGGCACATTATGCAGCAGTTGGATCACATAACAAAGCCACTCATCTGAAGTACAGTGATGGGCCTTTCCATTGAATCCTTTGGTGACTGAAGGAAAATATGCAGTTTAGAGAACATGCCATGGATCCTAGGGGACACTGAAACCAACAAGTCTCCAGTAAAACCCCATAAGAATAGTCACAACCAAAACTTTTCATTGTACTTAGGGACATGTGACAACAATAAATCAAATCAGATTGCAGTAGGAAGGCGACAGAGTAGGACGCTCAAGCCAGAGCTCATCCACTCCGTCTGGTCTTTTTCTTTCTTTCTCCTTTTTTTCTCTTGGCCTTGAACAACGGCTACAGCCTCCAACTCTCAGCCTCCAAAGTGGGGGTCAGTGTTCCAAAGAGGGGATGCCAGCGACCAGCAGCCCAGTGCGGAGCTTGGTGGCAGCCAGTGCCCAGTGCTCTGATGACATGGAGGCCTGCTATGCTGGTCTGCTGTGGACAGCCTTGGAGAGGAACTTTGATGTTTGTCTTTTCATCTTTGCTTCATGTTTTTCTGACCTATGGTTAAATTGTGTATAGCTGTAATGCAACTTTTGTCTCTTCACTTCTCTATTCTGTAACTAAGGATTGTACTGAGGTAGCACTGTACCAAAGAAAGCACAATGTATTGGTGGCATTGTTACACTGTCACTATTCTGTCACTGAAGAAGCTAAACTAAGGTACCTTTTTACCTAAGATGGCACTGTAAGTGGTGACCTATAAACTTTTCACTGTACTCATTTGAGTATATGTGACATAAAGCTAATTCAATTCATAAAGAGAACAATGTTGTTACCTGCTCAGAAGATCAGATTGGAACAAATTATGGTGAGATGTCAGCACAACAAGTAAGTCTCTTGACTGAATATAAGTGCAAGGAGAAAGTGAGGACTGCAGATGCTGGAGATCAGAGCTGAAAATGTGCTGCTGGAAAAGCGCAGCAGGTCAGGCACCTTCCAAGGAGCAGGAGAATCGACGTTTTGGGCATGAGCCCTTCTTCAGGAATCCCTGGTGATGGGCAATCCCTGGTTTTCAATGTTGTGGACGTGCTGATGTTGGGCTAGGTGGACAAAATCAGAAGTCACGCGACACTATGTCACAGTCCAACAGGTTTATTTAAAATCACAAGCTTCCAAAGCATGGCCCACTTCACCTGATAAAGGAGCAGCACTTTGAAAGCTTGTGATTTCAAATAAACCTATTGGACTATAACCTTTTATTGTGTGACTTCTGATCGAGTTTCTAACAAACTTACCGACAAAATCACCCCCAAGAAGAACACTCTTCTCAACTAAAGAATTAAATCAACTGTTTTAGATTACAACACTGATAATTAATGCTTATACATTTAAAGATCTGGCACAGTCCTGAGATCACAGGAGTTGGCATGCTGCAAAATATTCCGATAGACTATTTTTCAGTAATCTTCTCACTTCTTCTTCTCTTCTGAATACATTGGGACTTACTGGACTTGGTCAGGAGCACTGAGGTGGGAGATTCACCACGATCTTATCCAATGATGGAACAAGGTGCAAGGGTCAAATGGTCTGCTCTTCCTCCCAGTTCTTACATTTGCATGTTTAATATTATCTTCTTTACAGTAAATCATTCAAGACCCTTCGCGTCTGCTCGTAGGTCAGATGTCTTGGACATGGTGTCAGTTTGGCTTGTGCTTTTCTACACACCCTCCAATGCCTGACCACCTTTTCTAGAGTTGAAAAATGTGGTGCTGGAAAAGCACAGCAGGTCCAGCAGCATCCGAGGAGCAGGAGAATTGACGTTTCGGGCATAAGCCCTTCATCAAGAATAAAGATGTTATGCCCAAAACATCAATTCTCTTGCACCTCGCATGTTGCGAGGTGCACCACACTCTAGACTCTGATCTCCAGCATCTGCAGTTTTCACTTTCACCTTTTCTATTGTACAAGGTGAGAATTTGACACAGGGTGAGTCCATCATTCCCTTCTCAACACTCAATTTATGAGGGCACTCCAACTACAGTTTGGCCCTCTGATGCGATCAATACTGTACTCCAGTGGATTGGTGTAATTTGGCAAACATTGTCCCTCTTCTACTTTCTTTGCTTTGTGAGGTGATCTGAGTCTCAATAAACTTTCAGTAAGAAAGTTCACAGGCATCATTATGTGTGGTGATGGATGGGGTACGGAAGTATTTGTCAACTCTGTTGCAATAATAACACATTCACACATTGTAGATTTGTTAACTTGCAAACCGTATCTTCAAGACGTCTTCTCACACGCTATATAAATAATTGACGCACATTGGATGATGTCATTCCAAACTCTATCTCCGACAATGAGTGCTATTTCTTCATCTCATCAACTAAAAGTATATCCTGGGGATCATTGCAATGAGTTTCAATCCAAATACACAGCATGTAGAATTCTGACAAGTGCATCAAGAAAATAATGCTTGCAAAATCCTGTATCAATTACTTCAAAAATGCTAAAAAAGCTCTTTGTAGTAACTGCATATGAAGTCATTTGCAATAAAGTAATGTGGCCAAGGCTCTTCTAATATGAATGAGTGAGCGACTTGAGAACACGAGGAAGGGCCCAGGTTTAAATTCTAGGCTGCAGCATGACACCTGCTCTGAGCTGGGCAGGTCATTCAGATCTGTAAGCTCTGCTGGAAAACAGGTGAGAGATTGAGCTGCAAGTGGCTTCCATGGTCAAACAGTTTTCTCGCATTAATAATGTTCACGTATGATGGTTGAGCACTTGATTTAGACTTTGGTCCATTGGAAGTATCATTGCTAATGTTAGCCTGTGCAGCGAGGGAATGATTTGCAAATTGTGAGGAGGAATGTTTTGGGTGGGGGAGTGGTTTGCAATGTTTTGAGGGTGCAGGTTGTAAAAGAAATAGCTCTCTGAATTCGTTTTCAATTGTCCCTTCAATTCTTGGCATAAAACGCTTTAGGGAAGACTCCTTACTGCAAGTAGGAGAACAAAAATCAGATCTAACTGTATGTAGACATTTTTTCCTGCCATTTATATCGAGGACTATCTTTGTTCACAAATTAGTCCTCGTGACACAGGGAACATTGAGATAACAGGTTTGGGTTATCTCAGGGATTTCCATGCAGTCATCAAAATGGAAAACCAGACAGGATGCATTGGCCTCAGCATAATCCAGTAGTCACTCTTCTGGCAAAATGTTGGCTGGAAGTGTTAATTTATGAACTTGTCCCCATGTAAACAGGCTAATTGGGATAAATCAACCATTAAACATAACCTCCTGACATAACGTCTGATGCTGCTTCAAAAATATTTAGTGCTATACATTTGAGGTAACTCCAACAGAAATATGGAAAAGAAAACAAGCAGCACACTATTCAGAAGGGGTTTCAATGTACGAAAAAGAAAATAACGACACTCAGATGCTGAAAATCTGAAACAAGAATAGAACATGTGAGAAATACTCTTGCAGTATCTGCAGTGCAAAGGTCCACACCCGAACTGTGAACTCCTCTGTTCCGTTTTCTGTGACCAGCTGAGCGCATCCAGCATTGTCAGTTCTTGACTTGGACACTTATGTGAGTTGGACAATGATGTTAATACAACATGGAGTTACAGTTAATGAAGTCAATTCATGCCCAGATAAAGCTGATCAGTTATCTCCATGTCTGTTGCGCTTGGCAGTGAAGCGTGCACCGAATTTTATCTCAGAGCCAGAATGTGTTCAAAACAGAGCTGGGAGCCAAAATCCAGAGGAATGATTTGTTTGATACCTTCTGTATATTATATAAAGCTAAAGTGCAAATACTTTCAACTCTGCTACCCCAGCTTCAGTTGTTGAGTTTCTAATCAATCTCAGGCAGTGGGATTTGTCTTGATTGAGGACACAGCTCACATCCCCCAAACCCACAGCTGACATTCAACCAACTCAGTGATGATGGGTCTCCCCACGAGGTGGCCATGAATTCTCCAATCACGTTCTCCCTCAGTGGCATGATCAGGCTTTTGGTGGGCCTCCTTTTTTAATCTCATTGAAGTGTCACTGGCAGAGATCACAGCGAATTCTGAACGGAAAGTATCCTGCCTCCTCAGAAAGAGGCCCATTTGATTTTCAGTGGCATTTTCTGAAGGATGGTAAGAAAAACACACTTGTATTCAAGTAGGACTATTTTTATAACAAAATGTGCTGTGTTTTGTTTTCCAGATTTGATTTATTTCCATGTTTGAGTTTGTGTTATGAGGATTACCCTGTTTTCCAAATTTAAGAAAATATTTTTCTATGGTGATTGGGAGATGAGCGCAATAGAAGGTGCTTTTTGTTTGCTTTTAACACAGGGAAATTTGTTCACAAAATCACGACATTGAGATTGATTCATAAGTGAAGAAAATAAATGAAGTAATGGTTTATGATTCAACCATCAAACAATTTCACACATTCTCATTTTTTAACATATCACTCGTATGCATTTTCTTCGTGTTTACGCCTTTGAAAGCAATGCTCCCCACTATTTTGATTTTGTGCAGATGAACCTGACCTTAAACTCAAACTAGCCAATTAGAAGGAAGGTCAGCTTCAAAAATATTGTTCCGGGAAATGACCTGCGTGTTTAAATTTTTGCTGATTTTATCTTCAAAGTTTTTCTAAGTGCACAGTAAAATATTCACTGAAGCAATCCCAGCTTCCTGGAGGGATTTGCTTGTCATCCATTATAGTCTGTAAACCTATGCATTCTTCTTCTACAAGAGATTAGCAAGTATAGCCTCAGGTTGGACGTGCTCTGGTCTTATCAGCTGCCCTGGCCTAATTCAATCACAATGGGCTCTGGCTGCTCACACATATTTTATTGAGTGTCATTCACAGGGCAAGCAAAGCTCTTTCATGACATTTGCGCTCAAATGTCAGAGACATTGGTCCTAGATCTTTGTCAGTCAAAAAGGTTGTCAGGTTCCTTAAATAAGACAGTGACATCTTTGGCCTCTTCAACTCTGCATAGTTGACAGCAGGTTTACGGCAGTCTGTCATGCCAAACTACCCCTTTATAGGTTGTGATAATATTGCAGCAAATATGCCATAATGCCACAAGGTCTCTTGACTCTATAATCATAACAAATAGGCCAAGCAGACCCCTCACTCATCTCTGACAGCGGCGGCCTTTATTCTTCAGCGCTCTCTCACTTATCACCTCTTTGGGAACTTGTCTGGAGTCCTGTACTGTATCGAGAGGTTTTCCACACAATGGTGCGATACACAAGTCAAAGCTCAAAGTTTGAAATGAGGGACCACAATAAGTACTGACATTGCCAAATCATGGAAGGGAAATGACCACACAACTGTGAAGCTATATTTCTTGTTAAATAGATTGCAAAACAATTTGCAGTGTAACACAATGCCTTCAAATAAGATGTGCAGTCTTTGCATTGCATGTACACAAACACTTGATGCACTGGTTACAAACTTGATATAATAGAATTGTCTCTGATGGATATATAAGACTTCCTACCAACTGGCCTTTTGAAAAATAATATGCCACTTTGTGAAGTACTTTCTCTATCTCAACATACTGAGTAAACAGAACCCACCTGGAAATATCAGACCTAACCTTATGGGGAAAATCAACCCCATTGTCCAGGCTGGGGATGGGAACCCAGTTCCATGTAGCACCAGCTGCGTGTGCAATTTCACCCATGTTAAGAAGTGGATATGCATTACCATAATTGTAAGTTGCACAAATGGCCTAAAATTCAACTCATCACTGACTGGAGCTCTATTCTTTCTAGTTCGTTCCATGGATTCTGTCTGAGCTCCCATTATAAAGGCTCAGCATCACGGTTCAGCAAAAGGGTCAGCAAGGGTTCTGATATATGATAACAGAATAATGGGCTGAGCAGGAAAGGCATGCCTTAATCCACCATCTGTTTCTTTACTGAGAGTCCGGAACTAATAGGAGGGTATCTCATAGCTGGACAGGAATTTCTCCAGTCCAAAGAAAAATTGCTACTTTTCTCCTGTTTCACAATTCTGTTATCCTTTTGCTCAAAATAGAAATTTGTTATACTTTCCTATTTCCTTTTGGCACATTTAGGTTTAAGTGGTGTCCTCTGAATGTGAATCCTGTGCCTGACAGAGGTATATTTAGATTCTAACCTTTCCATATTCACAAAAAAAGTGAACTGGCCCCTTTTAAGCAGCTATTAAACTTTACTAACTGCAAGCATCAGTTTCTCAGTAAAGATCCTATCTCACTACTTTCTACACCTTTCCTGTAATCGAGACCAGAACTCAACACAATACCGCAGATCCAATCTAATTAACTACAATATTACCTCCTCAGGTTCATGTCATGATGTCTGAAAGTTTTATTTGTTTTTCCACTGAGCACTGAAGTAATAGTTTTAACGAGGACCCGTCAAAGCATTGAAATCTCGTTCCCTGCCTGTTCCTTCAAGTAGTCTGCCATTTAACAACTAACGCACATGCACACTCCCATAGATCGCCTTCCGAAGACCAACTCATCTCCCCGATGCTGACTGCCATATAGCGACCATTGCTGTAAAGAGCACAGAGTAAGATTCACTTTGATGCTGATGGTCCATTGATTGAAGGGCCTACCTGCAGTCTGGGTAACCAATGGGACTTATTCTATGGGCACTGCTTCAATTTGTAGCTCACTGCTCCCTGGACTGTCACCCTCAGGTAGACATGTTTCTCTTGGGCTTCACTCAGTCCTGCTTTGGAGAAGTAGGTTTTCAACGTTAACACATTAAGTAGAAGGTAGCAATCAGGTTCGTTCTGTTCATTTGGGGTGACACAATTGCCCCATTTACTCCTGAAATATTGGACAGTCCAAACTGAGGCAAATATTCAAGTGCGCTTTGGTCATTTCCGTAAATCTACAGAAAACAAGTTGCCCAAAAACCCTCCATGGACAAACAGGCTCTCCACCCTTTGTTATTTGTTGGACATGAATGAAGCAGAATGACCACCAAGATTTCTGAGCTAATAATTGCTAATAACCTTCAAAAAAAGTGCTCAACGTGTGAAATATTTGATGACATGTAATCAATAGACCATCAGCATGAAAGTGAATCCTCTATTGTGCATTTTACAATAACACTCACTATACAGCAATGGCCATGGTGATATGAGTTGATCTCTTGTTTCCCAGTCAGGTGAACCACAGAAGTATGTAGTAAGCCCCTTTCCTAAATTGCAGTCTTTGAAGCCTCCTATCAATTTAGAAAAGATTCCTCATGGTCTGCCTTTCTGACCAATCTTCCTTCAGGTCTGTCTCAAATCTTCAGCTTCTCTTATGTTCTTATTGCATGAAATACTTTTAGGATGTTACTTAAGATAACAGCAGCTTATAAATAAAAGTTGTGGTTGTAAGTAATCTGGAGTCAGCTGTTCTTTTAATATTTGACAGAATCCCAAACCCATCGGAGCAAATGCCTTATCCAGTTATACATGAGCTGACCACCTACAAGACCCACTGGGAGTGTTCTGATTGCCTACGAAGGAGACCAAAACTATTCCGGATTTATTAAACTGATGAACCAACACAATTGGATCCAGGCAAAAATGTGCTGCAGGGTGAAAAATGGACACAAACAAAACTGCCACACATGGAGGAAGTCTTCCATCGACTTCTAAGATACCAATGTTTTACCTCAGCATTCTGTTATTCACAGATCCTGCTCCCATCAGAATGCAACATAACATTTAAAAGCAAGTTAGCAATGACAATGCGCTCATGGCCTCTGTGGGAAAGAAATGGAGGAAATGACACTTCCTGCAAGTACCTGTAATATGTCTGGAAAGATGAAAAGTGTGTAATCTGAGTTGAAGAGAACAGCCACTTAACTGAGTTGGGTTTTTTTTTGCAAATATAAATGACATGTAATATAAACAGATGTGAATTATTTACTTTAAAACAGACACTTCATTTTGCTTTGAAGAGACAGAAATTTGATCTCCGAACCCAGCCAGTCACACCTGGCTGTGTAAATGTTAGGCAATTTGTCGAGCTGGTTAATGCTGGCTGTATGCTGGACTGAGAGGCACAGTCTGCAAATTAAATATTCCCCAAGTTTCTTTGATTGTTCTGGTGCCTAACCAACATTCGGGTCTGAAGTTGTATGTTAGAATCAGGACATAAAATAGAGCAGCTGTAGCCACCTTGAATTTCAAGGCTGGTAGAGGCAAAGTAAAGACTGATGAAGTGAGAGGCAGAATTTCTAGTTGTACTTGACTGCTGCTAGAGTTGTGATTGACTCTTGGAATTTCTCCTTTATCCCCCTCATAAAGTGTTACACAAGATGCTTTGTCTGTCATCTCAGTCAGCTGTAAGCAGTAAGTCACTTCACTTTGAGAATAGTCTACCCATGTTGGTGAGATTTTGCAGTGGGTCTTCCTGGGTCTGAAAGGGCTGAACCCACAATTCTTAGGCATAGGATGGGGTTGGTGGTGGTGGTATTTGGGGAACGTGGTTTGGGGAGGTGGATTTCTCATGTGGGTAGATCTTAAGCCACAGGATTTAGTTTCTGCCACCACTCTGCCTCATTATTAAAGCATGGGGGACCCAAAGTGTGAAGTTTACTTGATTGAGTTGTCTTCACTTTCAAAGACAGTTGCTTCTCCCATCATTGTATGTCAAAACACTTCATGGAGAACATTAGTGTTTCTCTTTTTGCTCTCCAGGAATTTGATCTCATGAGATCTGGGAGAACAGGATCTGGTAATCAGATGATTTTCAGTCACTAACCTATCTGAGTTGATCTTGCATGAGTCTTGTCTGAATTTTTGTGTACCTGGCTTTTAGATGGAAATTAGCATTTGTGTGACAGTCCTCCAACTGAATCTGCAGGATGCAGCAGAGGCAATGCCAATGGAATTTCTCGAATGCTCTTATGTGTCTCTGGTACAGTCCAAATCTTACTGAAGTGCAGTAGCATGATGGCAACAAATGTTTTGTACACTAAGACTTCTGTCGACTTGCAGGTACCTTTGTTGTCAAACGTCTGTGGCCAGGAGAGAAAAAGCAGAATGGTGTGTTGCTTCCCTGGTGCCAGGATCAAGGATGTCTCAGAGAGGGTGCAGAATGTTCTCACAGGGGAGAGGGGCCAGCAAGAGGTCATTGTCCACATTGGAACCAACGATATTGGAAGGGAAAGGTATGAGACTCTGAAGGGAGATTACAGAGAGTTAGGCAGAAATTTAAAAAGGAGGTCCTCAAGGGTAGTAATATCTGGATTACTCCCAGTGCTATGAGCTAGTGAGGGCAGAAATAGGAGGATAGAGCAGATGAATGCATGGCTGAGGAGCAGGTGTATGGGAGAAGGATTCACATTTTTGGATCATTGGAATCTTTTTTGGGGTAGAAGTGACCTGTACAAGAAGGACAGATTGCACCTAAATTGGAAGGGGACTAATATACTGGCAGGGA
>NC_057711.1:22746469-22919674 GCF_004010195.1 Chiloscyllium plagiosum | reverse complement strand
CTGGATGGGTATATGAATAGGAAGGGTCTGGAGGGATATGGGCCGGGTGCTGGCAGGTAGGACTAGATTGGGTTGGGATAACTGGTCGGCATGGATGGGTTCGACCGAAGGGTCTGTTTCCATGCTGTACATCTCTATGACTCTATGACTTGCTGGATTGTCTATTGAACTGACATAACCTATCAGTTGCTAAATCTCCTCAGCAATGGTGGCTTCTTGAGAGAGGTGACAGTCATAGGATCCCTACTGTGTGGAAACAGGCCATTCTGTCCATCGAGTTCACACCTACCCTCCGAAGAGGATCTCACCCAGACTCAGCCCTCTACCTTATTGTTGTAACACTGCCATGACTAATCCACTTGACCTCTCCATCCCTGGGCACTATGAACAATTTAGCATGACCAGTACACCTAACCTGCACATCTCTGGACTGTGAGAGGAAATTTGGAGGAAAATCACACAGACATGGGGAGGACATGCAAACTCCACACAGACACTTGTCTGAGCATGGAATCGAACTCTGGTCCCTGGCACTGTGAAACAGCAGTGCTAACCGCTGAGCCACTGTGCAACCCCATCACCAAATGAGAAGTGCTAACAAGTGTAGCCTTTTCACAGTTCGCCGTAAATGCTGACCTATATCTTCCCGTCCTGATAGCTAATGATGACACTCTGTATTGCCAACCTCTTCCTATTTTATTTCTGAAACACTTACAAGGATAAACCAGGCATGCTTAATTAATTAAAAGGGATTGAAGATACTGGTCCTAAGCCTTTTAGAGTGGTGCATGAGCAGTGATCATGTGAACCTTACATAAATTCTAAAGGGCTATACACGATGGGCATAGAAGGGATGTTTCCACTGATTAGGGGGTCTAGTCCCAGGGGACGCAGTCTCAGAATAAGGACTTTCTTCCCTTACAGGGTGGTAAGTTTCCAGAGGATTGTGCAAGTGCAGTCATTGAGTATGTTCAAGATAGTGATTGATAGCATTGGAGATAATAATGATATCAAATGACATGGTTGATACAGATGATCAGTCATAACCTAGAATGGCAGAGTAGACTCAAGGGGCTGAATGGCCTACTCCTGCTCCTCATGTTCAGAAGCCTACTTTTTTCCAAACAAAATTGCAATATTAAAAATAAGAATTCAATTCTAACGGCCAGAGTATTGAGTACAGGAGTTGGGAGGTCAAGTTGCGGCTGTACAGGACTTAGGTAGGCCGCTTTTGGAATATTGCGTGCAATTCTGGTCTCTTTCCTATCAGAAGGATATTGTGAAGCTTGAAAGAGTTCAGAAAATATTTACAAGGATGTTACCAGGATTGGAGGATTTGACCTTTCGGGAGAGGCTGAATAGGCTGAGGATGTTTTGCCTGGAGCGCAAAGGCTAAGGGGTGACATTACGGAGGTTTATAAAATCGTGAGGGGCATGGATAAGAAAAATAGACAAGGTCTTTTCCCTGGAGTGGGGATGTCCAAAACCAGAGGCCATCGGTTTAGGGTGAGAGGGAAAAGATATAAAAGAGACCTAAGGGTCAATTGTTTCATGCAGAGGGTGGTGTGTGTAAAAAATGAGCTGCCAGCGGAACTGGTGGAGGCTGGTACAATTACAGCATTTAAAAGGCATCTGGATGGGTTTATGAATAGGAAAGGTTTAGAGGGATATGGGCCAAGTGTTGGCAAATGGACGAGATTTGGTTCACATATCTGGGCGGCATGGACGAGTTGGGCCAAAGGGTCTGTTTCTGTGCTGTACATCTCCATGACCCTATGACTGCTCTCAGAAAGATGTCTAACTAAATAGAGACACTTATGAATGAATTGGGTCACAGGAGCCAGGTGTTCATTTCCAGATGCATTAAACTGAATTTAAGTTCTGAAACTGCAATACAGTAGTGGGAAATTGAGCTCAGATTGCCAAGATTAGTCCAAGCTTCTCGTCTGGCAACATTATCATCACACAAACTGCACCTACTGAGCTGAGGTTATAGTTCTATTTTTTAAAAAGAGCACAATAATTTATACAAATGTGTTAATGCAGCAATAAAAATTGTGCGGAGAGGAAATTAAACCTGCAGCTGGTTAAATAAGAAAGGTGAATGTCGTGACAGTAAACTAGATGAGCATGGCTAATGCTTTTATAAACACACTTCATTCCCTGCTGTGCACAAGGAAACAACTGTGGAAAAATGTAGGAAGCAAAATGTTTTCCCTGCACTTCAGCCACCTTCAGTGTCACAAATATCTGAAATGCATTCTGCAGGTGCTGACTCAAACAATGGTGATTATGAAGCGTATTTTCCACGGATGCATTTGGTGACGTTAGTCAAGCAAATGTGATTTATGGACAGCATCAATGAGCCCTAATGGAAGTGTCATACACCTGAAGCTAGACACAGGAATTATGTTGTGATTACACTGGATGTACAGATCGTGACAAGTGATAAAAGAAACTAAAGCCGAGACCTGCCTCAATTAAACGGAAGCAATTCTTTGGTCATGGAATTTTTCTTTGTTCTCAGGATGAGATCGTCGCTGGCAAGAACAGTGTTTCTTGTCTGTCTTTAACTGTCCTTCAGAAGGCCACCTTCTTGAATTGCTGCAAACCCTGTGTTGTCAGTATTGTTAGGGAGGGGCTTCGAGGATGTTTATCCACTGGCAATTAAGCAACAGAGATAAAGGGCTGAATTTTTGTGGACTCAGGGAAAGTCCATGGACCTGTGAAGATGATGACTGAGGCCAATTCTCGGATTCCTCGCCCCCATTCACAACACTGAATATTTGTCAAGGTAAGAGAAAGACGCAGGATGATAATAAGGCTTGCTTACTAGTGAAGATGCCCATTAGTTTGTTCCAGCTGCTGTGCCCAAGGGAAATCATTACTTAATGGTCAACTCGTTCTCTGTGATCTATTATGTCAAATACGCAATAATTATTTGCACACAACAAAGAGATGTCAAGTGCTTATAGTTTTTACTATTCAGATTTAAAATCTGGATGACTTCCACTTTTACTGTGTGGTAGTTAAGGCCGGTTTGTTGTTAGGAAGTTTATAGTTTGGAATGAGTGACTTTGAAACCAGACTTTAAACACACACTACTCTTATCTATGGTTCATTGGTTTTGTTTATTGGAAAAGTGACTGTTGAAGTGCCATGGACTAACATGGAGAGTAAGAGGGGTTAGAAGGGTTGAGTAGTGTGGCACAGCTTTGTATACAGGGTGGGCGGGGCACAGGGTTGGGTGGAAAGGCATGAGTTTGCAATGGAGGATACAAGGATTGTGTGGAATATAGATATGTGCATGAAGAAGCTTGAGTTGGCATGGATAGTTAGTGTGGGTAGTGATGGGGCTGATTGATGGGTTGGTGGAGAGCAAGACTACTTTCCTTTCACTGTTCCTGTTACAACCAATCCAATGCCATGGTTTATTTGAAATCAGAAGCTTTCGGAGCATTGCCCCTTCGTGGGTGAAGTTAGGGAGAGGCACACAGGCACAGAATTCATAGACAAAGACACCAATGGGCAAAGAGGTAAAAAATCAAAGAAATAGTGTGAGTGGGGTAATGAGGAGCCAATTTCTCAGCCAGAGGGGAGTGAATCTGTGGAACGTACTGTCACAGAAAGTGGTCGAGGCCGAGTTATTGAATGCATGTAAGACAGAGGCAGATAGATTCTTGATTGGAATGGGGGGAAAGTAGGAGAACAGGGCTGAGAAAAATATCAGCAATGATTGAAGGGTGGGGAAGACTCAATGGAGTGAATAGTCGAATTCTGCTCTGATGCCTTATGGGGGCGACAGAAAAGGCTAGCTTCTTTCCATTGGATGGTGCAGAGTTTCCTGAGTTTAGTTGCAGCTGCACTCATCCAGGCAAATGGGAAGTATTCACCACACTCCTGACCTGTGCCTTGGAGATGGTGGACAGGCTTTGGGGACTCGATGAACTAAAGTAACCATGATTTGCTGCTGGCACTCAAATTAGACAATCCCTGGCGGGGTGCAGAAATAAAAATGGGCAAGGGAAACTAACAGAACCTGAATATATCAAAATCAAGTCAAAATATTGTTACCTCAGGTTAGAATTCAGACCAGCTCCTGTGGTGCCCATAGGTACTTAAAGCCTCTACTCTGTTCGTGGATGCTGTGACTAGCCCCCCTCCCCCAAAAAAAACTTCTATATTGGATCTAAGGGCCTTATTGGCACAGATTGAATCAGTTATCAGTCAAAAGAGAAGAGGAACATTGTCTAAACCTGAAGAAGGGCTTATGCCCGAAACGTCGATTCTCCTGTTCCCTGGATGCTGCCTGACCTGCTGCGCTTTTCCAGCAACACATTTTCAGCTCTAAACAAGATGTAGCTTACTGCAAGATAGCAACAACTACAAATGACATTGGCTAGTTAGATATACTAAGTAAGACATACTCTATTCCTGATGAAGGGCTTTTGCCCAAAACATCGATTTTCCTGCCACTCGGATGCTGCCTGACATGCTGTGCTTTTCCAGCAAGACTCTGATCTAACTCTGGTTTCCAGCATCCGCATCCTCACTTTTGCCTATACTAAGTAAGACTATGAGGAAACAATAATGAGACATCAGTCTTCATCAGGATAATGAGCTGGACTCCCCTTTTCCCAAGCCTGTATGACACCCTCAGTTTGGTGGACACGTGTGCTTAACCCTTTCAGAATCTTGATTTTGTACAACAGGAATGCTGAGGAATTTAAAAGTTCTTGCGGCTTTTCCTGAGATTTTGTGCTTGTTTTATTTACTCTGCAGATTCCAGCAGCAAACTGACAGACGAACAGGCAAGGACAGAATGTTCTAGAAAGTCATAGTTTGCTCTGAGCATGGAACTGGAAAATAGTGGAAGCACAGAGGCATACTGGGCAACAGTTGTTCTCCTGTCATGAGAAAATGGAATTGCTTAGCTTTTTCTTTAGTTTTATTTATCGAACTTATAAGCATTCAATGGATCTGAAGAATGTTACATCAGGAGATCTCACCTCACAGCCCCTCAGGGACTACAGGACCTTTGGGTTAGAACCTCAGAGCAAAAGACAGGAGGAACAGACTCTAAGATCCCTTCTCTAAACCGGTGGTAGATGAAACCTGAAAAAATCCAATTGTCGGTGAGCATTCCCGACACATGTCACAGTTCCTTTATAGAAACCATTTATCTAACAGATGAAACAGACAAAATTCTTCAGAGACTTGACAGTGTGGTTGTCGAAAGGTTGTTTCCTTTTGTGGGAAAGAGGGCATAATCTCAGAGTAAGGGGCCACACATTTAAGACAGAGATAAGGAGGAATTTCTTCTCTCGGAGGGTCATGTATCTGTGGACTTTTTGCAGTGTCTGTTTGCTATAATCAAATTGGTCCAAAAACCCATCCAAGCCAGACCTTTCAGAATCACTGCTTTTATGACCTCTCTGACAAAAAAGCCAAGGACAGCATAACCTTGTTAAAGGAGTCCAAACCCTAAAGTGACTCCACTAAAATATCAGGGACGAAGGTAGTCGGAATCTAGCCAAAAAGAGCAACCCAAAGTCATGCAAAAAACATGAGTTAGCTTTGTGTGAATAATTCTACTTTTGCTGAGGATGGAATCACATAATATGGATGAATTCTGTCAGTCAGCAAGCTGAGAGGGGAAACTGATATTGACCCTACATAAAAGGATCCTAAAGAAATTTCTCGGAATGAAAATTCACTAAGGAGGTACATAGAACATAGAACATAGAATGTTACAGCGCAGTACAGGCCCTTTGGCCCTCGAAGTTGTGCTAACCTGTGGATCCAATCTGAAGCCTATTATCCTACACTATTCTATTTCATCCATTTGTCTATCCAATGACCATTGAAATGCCCTTAAAGTTGACGAGTCTACTACTGTTGCAGGCAGGGTGTTCCACACCCCTCGTGTTCTCTGAGTAAAGAGACTACTTCTGACATCTGTCCTATATCTATCACCTCTCAATTTAAAGCTATGTCCCCTCATGCTAGCCATGGAAAAAGGGTCTCACTGTCCACCCTATCTAACCCTCTGATTATCTTGTATGTCTCAATTAAGTCACATTTCAACCTTCTTCACTCTAACTAAAATAGCCTCAAGTCCCTCAGCCTTTCCTCATAAGACCTTCCCTCCATACCAAGCAACATCCCAAAAATATTTTCGCCGAACCCTTTCCAAAACTTCTACATACTTCCTATAATGCGGTGACCAGAACTGTATACAATATTCCAAGTGCGGCTGCACCAGAGTTTTGTACAACTGCAACATGATCTCGTGGCTCTGAAACTCAAACCCTCTTCCAATAAAAGCTAACACACTGTATGCCTTCTTAACAACCCTATCAACTTAGGTGGCAACTTTCAGGTGTATATGGACACCAAGATCTCTCTGCTCATGTACACTGCCAAGAATCCTACCATTAGCCCAGTACTCTTTATTCCTGTTGCTCCTTGTAAAGTGAATCACCTCACACTTTTCCACATTAAACTCTCAGTCCAACTCTGCAGCTTATCTATGTCCCTCTGTAACCTGCAACATCCTTCGGCTCTATCCACAACTCCAGAAACTTTAGTGTCATTCACAAATTTACTAACCCATCCTCTCCGCCCTCATCCAGGTTATTTATAAAAATGACAACAGATCCTTGCAGTACACCACTAGTAACTGAACTCCAGGATGAACATTTCCCATCAACCACCACTTCTTTCAGCTCACCAATTTCTGATCCAAGCCACTAAATCACCCTCAATTCCATGTCCCCATATTTTGTGCAATTACCAACTGTGGGGACCCTTATCAAACACCTTACTGAAACCCATATACACCACATCAACTCTGTTACCCTCATTCACCTGTTTGGTCACCTTCTCAAAGAACTCAATAAGGTTTGTGAGGCATGACCTACTCTTTACAAAACCGTGTTGACTGTCCCTGAACAACATATTCCTTTCTACATTATTATAAATCCTATCTCTTTTAACCTTTTCCAATACTTTACCCACAACCGAAGTAAGGCTCACTGGTCTATAATTATCAGGGTTGTCTCTACGCCCTTTCTGAACAAGGGAACAAAATTTGCTATCCTCCAGTCTTCTGGCACTATTCCTGTCGACAATGACGACATAAAGCTCAAAGCCAAAGGCTCTGAAATTCCCTCCCTGACTTCCCAGAGAACCTTAGGATAATTCGATCCAGCTAAGGGGACTTATCTATTTTCACATCTCCAGAATTGCTAACACCTCCGCCTTGTGAACTTCAATCCCGTCTAGTCTAATAGCCTGTATCTCAGTATTCTCCTCGATAACATTGTCTTTTATGAGTGTGAATACTGACAAAAAATATTAATTTAGTGCTTCTCCTATCTCCTCGGACTCCACACACACCTTCCCACTACTGCCCTTGATTGGCCTTAATGTTACTCTAGTCATTCTTTTTTTCCTGATATACCGATGGAAAGCTTTTGGGTTTTCCTTGATCATATCTGCCAATGACTTCTCATGTCCTCTTCTGGCTCGTCTTAGTCTTCTCTAACTGAACGTTCATGTCTCATCCTCATATAAGCCTCCTTCTTACTCTAGACAAGAGATTCAACTTCTTTAGTAAATCATGGCTCCCTTGCTCAACCACTTCCTCCCTCCCTGACAGGTACATACTTATCAAAGACACGCAGTAGCCGTTCCTTGAATAGGCTCCCCATTTCAGTTGTGCCCATCCCCCGCAGTTTCCTTCCCCATCCTATGCATCCTAACTCTTGCCTAATCGCATCATAATTGCCTTTCCCCTAGCTATTGCTCTTGCCCGGCATTATATACCTATCCCTTTCCATTACTAAAGTGAACATAACCAAATTGTGGTCGCTATCATCAAAGTGCTCACCCACCTTCAAATCTGACACCTGGCCAGGTACATGTCACCTGCACAATATGGAGGGATACTTCCACCTGGACTATCTTGCAAAAGTTCAGAGATTCTGCATTCAAACACCAATGCTTGCTGCTGAAAATCACATGTTTCTCAATTCCCTCTTTCCCTCAGTCAAAGGCCTGGATATTGCTCAAAAAAACTAATGAGTGATAAACTGCCGAGTGGGCCCTCACTCAAAAAAAGACATTGACCACAATGAACTGTCTCAAAAATGGTCCTAGCATACGACATGCAAGTCCTGTTCACAAACCTTGCTCCCTGAGTCAAAATTCTGAGCCACACTCTCTGTGTCAATATTCATGCTGTGAAGTCCAATGTAATCTTCTAATTGGAAAATCCTATTGAATTGATTCAGCGCATTCCATGTAGTAACAGGCGCTAGCCACTCAGTGGCAGTGTGAACATGTATCTCAATTCCCTCTTTTCTTCATCATGACAGCCATCTTAATTACCAATTGACCATTGGCTGAATGTTTGCTTTCAATGTGTGCAGTTCATCTTATCGTCATTTTTTTCAAAATGGCTTCCATCGCCATCAAGCATCTGACCAAGAATCAGCTTATCTCAGTTATCTTGTATTTCTCAAGTGCTGTTCCTCAAGACTGCTCCCTCTCTACACAATCGTGAGTCTTCCACATTTAAGTTAGATTAGATGAGATTAGAGGAAACAGGCCCTTCGACCCAACAAGTCCACACCAACCCTCCGAAGAAGAACCCACCCAGACCCATTTCCCTTTGACTCATGTACCTAACACTATGGGCAATTTAGAATGGCCAATTCACCTGACCTGCACATCTTTGGACTTTGCTTCGCTGCTGAGAATCTCACAGACTGAAAGCTCTCTCCATGGAGTCCAGGCCTTTCTCCTCTCCCCTCTCTCCCTTCCAGTTGTGAAGCTCACTTTGTGCAAATCACCCGAAAAGGAGCTTCTGAAAAGCTCAGGGTTCCCATAAGGGTTTGTGCAAGACCTTAGGAGAGAGTCTGTTTCTGAATATATTTTAGGCAGGCAAACTCTTCAGGCTCCAGCCCCTTCCATTTTCAAACATTAGTTTTTAGTCAAGCTTGGAATGGGTTTTGATAAACAATTGAGTGACAATTCCTTCATGGTTCACACAACTTTAGGAAAAGTGACTGTTTTCTAAAGAGGGAGTGGCTTTCAATAATAGAGGTACCCATAAATCTGTGGAAGCAAGGGGAACTGTGTGCCCATGTATTCTCACTTCCACAATGAAGGTGTATTTCTTTTTGTTACTTTTGCATTGCTCTACCCTGTGACTCCCTTCCTCCTTGCATGACTGCTTACAGGCTCCAATTGCATACTGCCATTTGCTCTTTTGATCTCCTTCCGGAACCTTCAAATACCTACTCCTTCCTGCCTACCTATCCTTCCTCCCTATATCTCCACCTCTTGTCATTCGCCACCTTGTATTTACATCAGGACACAGAGCACACGGCCTTGTCGTTGAGAAGGTGGGCATGACCTGCTAACTCCACTGGCTGGATACTTCCTTCACCTCACTGCCCTATAGTCACCGCCAATACTCCCCTCTAAGCTATGCAGCTCTGCAGTCAGCCAGCCAGCCATAGCATCCTGATGCAGGCTCTTCACAGACTGGCACCTCCAAATTACCCAGCAAAACAAACTAAAGTGGCCACATTGCTCAACAAATTAACTGCACGCTTAAAAAAAACAGAGAAAATGTAGGTCATCCTGACTAAATTCTGCCTTCTTGCCATATAAGTCACTGCTTTCCGCAAAGAAATTAAATGCAGAAAAAGAGTTATAGGAATGGCTGCAGAGAATCTGGGGCATTGTGGTATTGTTCCAAGATCAGTAATTCAGAGGCCCAGATTAATGCTCTATGGACATAGGTCCAAATCCAACCACAGCAATTGCTGAATTTACTTGCAATTATTAAGAGCTGGTATTGAAACCTTGACTTCTTAGTGGTGACCATGACACATATTATTACAAATAATGGTCTGAAAGACCCACTTGTTCAGTAGTATTCTTTCAGGAAGGAAATCTGTAATTTTTTACCAGGTCTGGCCTACATATGACTTAAGACCAACAGCAGTGTGGTTGACTCTTACCTACTCTCTGAATTGGACCAGCATTCCAGTCAGTTCAAGGTAAATTAGGGATGGGCAGCAATTGCATCCATCTGATTGAAAGGATAAACATAAGCTCCCGTTCCTATGTTCCCATATAGGAATAAAAGGGAGCAATTGATTGTTTTAAGAAAGAAATAGTGTAAACAGGCTGAATGGCCTCTTTCTGTGCTGCACTTTTCAACAATGTTAAACTCTTGACTGTAAGTCACAGAAGAGAAGCCTAAAAAATTACAAATCAGGACAAAAAGCAAAAGGGAGGACAAACTGCAAAGAAAAAGGACAGAGAACCTGAAGAAAACATGCAAATGGATGAGGAAAGGAAACAAGAAGTAGCGATGCAGCAAAAGAGAAAATGTATCCTCTTGATGTTGGATGAGCATCACCACAATGGAATCATTAGTAACATTTAAAACTTGTTTGTACCATGCACTTCTCTAAGCGTCACACTTAAGTATATTTTCTGACTCATTCCTAAGCAACACCACAGGAGGTGGTGTAAGTGGATCAAAATCAAAACTAGCTGTATGTTACTATTCGAATTTAAAAAAACGTACTCCCTGATTGTGATGAGTAGAAAACTGCAGAAATAGAAATTACAAGTGACGTACACTTTTGCAAAATGGATGCACACAGCTGATGGCTTGGCGTGAGACCCTGGTAAAGATTGTCAGAATGCCAATGATGATGAAGCAACAGCACGTGTGCACAGCTTGACAGCATCAGACCCAACGTCTGAGCAGCGATTGGGGCAAATCAGGGAGGAGGCTGTTGAGAAGGCTGCAAATACACAGATTCTCCGAGAGACTTGGCAAAATGGAGCTATCCTGCTCGAAGGAAACAGTGGCCTGGACAGCATTACAGAAAGAAGCTCCGCGAGCTCAAGTATTTTGTTTTCAGAGGGAAGGAAGTTGTCATTTTATTTTGCAAGCTGCATTCAAAGCAGTCTGTGGGGTTTTGTGGCATTGAGAATTGCAAGCAGATCCTATAAGATTGAGGTGTTGGCCAAGACAAGAAGCACAAGCAATCCAGAGACTTCAAGTCTCATATATCAGCCAGTGGAACTCAGGCCTGAGTCCAGTTAACATTAGACCATAATAATAAGGTGCTTCAGTCCTCTCAGAGTGAAAGAAAAAAACCAATGGGTAGTCATGGACTGTCACACTAATTATCCAGCAGTCTGCTTTTGACAAATGTCAGTCAGAAATGATCCACTCAACTATTGAAATTACCATTCTGGAAATGAAATGATAAAACAGAAAATCTAAATAATAGTGGCACTGTGATAACATCAAATGTATCGTGTATGTGAAAAAGCTGAAATAATTCCACTCTATCTACTTTTTATTATCTTTTTACCTTCAACATCTCAATTACAACACTACATAATCTATCTTCAAGGAAATATAATCCTCATCTATGCAACATCTTCTGATATATTAATTCACAGATTAAATTTGCCTTCAGTCCGGAACCAAATACAGGACCCAAACCTAAACTATCCATTCTGCATGACATCAACCTCGGTGTATTCCAGCTCTCCTGAGGTAGCCTTCTTCCCCTCATTCAACCTGTCTCTCTGCTGACATTGGCTGGACTGGGTTAGGGCCAAGGATCCATCCTGATCCCATCCGACTGGAAGTAATAGAGGTGGATGGGATTGAGATCTGCTCAAAGTGCTCTTATGTGTATCAACCATGGGTCAGCTGGTAATGTGTGATATAGGAGCTTTTGTGTTCAAAGACAAAGGTCTAGATTGATACTCCAGTGTACTGAGAGAGTGCTGCCCTATTGTGACATTTTGTCATTTGGATGAGACATTAAGGCAGGTGAGTACAAAATATGCCATGAGACTACTTTGAAGAACAAAGATGTCAACCACAGTGTCCTGCCAAAAACGTGCCCTTCATTCATAGGTTAGAACAAGATTAGCACATCATTATCACATTGCTGGCTGTGAGACCTTTTCATTTACAAAATGGCGCCATCAATAGGGACTAAACTACAAACCACTTCATTGGTTGTTGTCACGATTGGGACCATGTGGATCTTGTTGACCACAAGATTCTTGATTGGGGTTGCTAACCTCAGCCAATCAGGGATCTCGTAGTCAATGAGATCCACCTGGTCCCAATCACTACAGTTGTAAAAGGTTTTGGGATAGCACCCGGCCATGAAAAGTGCAAAATTACTGACGGTCTTTCTCATACTTTATGAGTTGCTTTTGGTTAAGATTGACATAAAAACATACTGTGCAAGTGCCAAGTTCAAGCTCTTAAAGGTAAATATTTACAGGTCAAACTGACAAGAATCCTACCTGTTTTGTGTCTGAAACTTCTTCATACAACTTATTTTCATCCTGCTGTTGCCTGCGCTCAAGGAGTCAGTGAACCCTGCAACACAAAAGGAAAGGCATCTTAACTAAAAACCATTTTCTATCTCATTCTCCACTCTGCTTTATCCCACTGAAGGGAAGCAGTAAATAACAGGCTATTAAACTGACACTTTTAAAAAAAATCTTCCATTAAATTTATCTCACGGTTGTAATTTTGTAAAGTGGCAATGCTTACAATGAAATAAGCATTGCCACTTTAACATGATCTAATGATTCTGAAAGCAGGTGACTAGTGAATGAGCAACTCTGACTGATGTTGATGGAGTTGATATGGTAGCAAATGCAAGTTCCAACAAAAAGCTGACTTAGTATAGCTGCAGTTCAATCTTTCCATGTGGTGAGGTGACCTGAAATGGAGTAGGTGGGTTGTGAACAGGGCTGTAAGTTCCAGCCTTCATTTCTGTTGTAGGAGCAGAAAGAACATTTTTGAAAACTCTAGTTCAAGGAGTTAGTCAATGAGTGAAAACAGGTCAAATGCTTTGCTGTTCAATATATAGTTTTGCATCAAATTAAAGGAACACATTATGACTCTATGACTCCTTATTGACCAAGACGAATGCTCGAATGTTTCACTGATAAAGTTTCTTTTACTTAAGAGAAGTGTTCTTTTCAATTCCCTTACTGCTGAAGGGGTAAACATTGAAATCACTCTGCTATCTGCAGGTTCTTGACTTGCTGCTTTAATAGGACTTGTTCCTATTCTCGGCATTGGTCGTAATATTGAGAAATGAAAGGTACCGTCCCTGTGCATGAAAGATTGGAGTAATTCTGCAATCACCTAAAGCTCAGTAGAAAGATTCAGTTGTAGTTCTTCCCTTCCTATTTGAAATCCAGGCAACACATGGTACAGACCTGCTGTAAACTAGCAATTATTGTTCTGACCTCAGAGTGTAGCACAAAAGTACTTTTGAGATCAGTGAACTGCATGACTTGGAGGGTCAATTGTTTGTGTTGCTGTGAGTCCTGGAATCCTTGTGCTACCCCAATAGGCAAGATTAAAACTAATCAATTCAAGCATACTGCCACCATTGGTAATCAGCCCATGTCTCTTCATTTTTGATTCTTTCAGCTGCAAATTGACCCACAAACACATTGAACTAGAAATGGTGTCAGGTGAAACACTAGCTCAATCTGAAATGTAATGTGAACTGTGATCACCTTAATTTGGTGGTAACATTCTCCCCTCGCAGTCAGTAGAACACGCAGTCAATTCCAGCTGCACTCTCAAGTATTCAAGCACATAATCTAGACTAACAATTCAATACAATCAGGCTATGCACAATCATGTACACCTTTTCCTTGAACCATCTGCCAGGTCAAGTGGGTGTTGAAGATCCCACAACACCATTGAATGAAGGACAAGGGAGTTTTACTGTTGTTGTGGCTAATACATATCCTTGAACCAGCACTGGCCCTTGACCCATGATACCAAAACATGGGCCAACTGGCCATAGACATAAGAAAAGAAATAGACCATTTCGCCATTGAGTCTACTCCATCAATAAATGAGAAAACAGTTGATTTGAAAATTCTCAGTTACAATTTCTTTCCTTTGTCCCATAACCCTTGATTCCCTTGCCAACTAAAAATCTGTCTATCCAAACCTCATAATATACTTAATGATCCAGCTTTAACCGCTCTCTGTGGCAATGAATTCCACAAATTCACAAGCCTCTGAGATAAGAAATTCCTCATCATCTCTGCCTTAATTGCACCCCTTATTCGAGATTATACCCTGTGGTCCTAGATTCTCCCACAACGAGAAGCAATGACACCATTGGTCCATATGAAATGGCCATTACATTCTGTCACATATACCAACAATGACTACATATCAAAAATGTAATTCGTTGACTGTGAAATGTTAAAAGGTATGTTAGAAATACGAAAGGCAATACATAGCTACAACTGGTTGCTTGGTCATTTGGTTCTTAAATAAGTTTGCAAACTGAAGAAGATGTCGCTGCATTGTACCTTTTACAATTCAACATGAGGCTGGAGAATAGCTATTACTTGGTACAATTCCCAAGGTCATGTCTTGACCAATTAGAATTGGCTTGCTTATTCATTCATGGGATCTGGACATTGCTACCTCGACTAGCATTTATTGGCCATTGCTAATTGCCCAGAGAGCAGTTAAGAGTCAAGTGTATGTGGGCTTGGAGTTACATGTGGGCCAAACCAGGTAAGGACAGCAGATTACCTACCTGAAAGGTCATTAACAATCCACATGTGCTTCTGCATCAACAGTAGTTATACAGTTGCTATTCAACTATTTTCCTTTAATTTCAGATTTCAGATTTTTGATGTTGTGACTTGAACTCATGTTCCCATAACATTAGGTAGAGTTCTGAGGAAAAGTCATTGGACTCAAAATGTTGACTCTGTATTCCCCTCCAAAAATACTGCCAGACCACCAATTTCTGTTTTTGTATCAGGCTGGGATTCTTGATGACCAGGCCACTGACATTACCATTATACCAGCACCCACCACTTTCCTTGCAGTTCTCATGACAATGCTTCTGGCCTACCAGAGTCCACTTGTCAAGCAGCCACCACCCTTTACCCTACAATAAAAACTGTTGTTCCTTTTTCAACTTGGTACTTTTGCAATTATATCGTAATGTGTGCAAGATGATAGGCTTAAACAGGCACAAGTTATTTTCTTCACAAACCAACACCAGTTTTGGTACCATGTTCCCGTGGGGGTAACTAGATCTGTTTAAATGCCATGGCTCAAGGACATACATTTGTCTGTCATAGATTCATACCGCATGGAAACAAACATCTCGGTCCAACTTGTCCATGCTGCTAGGTTTCCCAAACAAAACTACTCCCATTTGCCTGTGTTTGGCCCATTTCCCTCTAAGGGGTAAAACCTTTCCTGTCCAAATAAAGTTGTTCCACACTATAAGCCGTATAGGGATACATGTACCCGTCCTGCTTAGTCAATGAAAATTAGAATGGCCTATGGGTTGGAGGATGGGCATGCCTATAATTGTATCTGACTAGTCAGGTCCTGCATACTGTCGTTTCATGTCAACAGTCAAAATATTACTATGCTGCTCAGAAGCTATTCAAAATCGTGAGGGATCTAGCCAGAATACACTGACAGAAATTATTCCCACTGACAGAAGGCTCGAAAATCAGAGGACACAAATTTGAAGTGAGTGC
Organism: Chiloscyllium plagiosum; assembly: GCF_004010195.1. Taxonomy (NCBI): domain Eukaryota; kingdom Metazoa; phylum Chordata; class Chondrichthyes; order Orectolobiformes; family Hemiscylliidae; genus Chiloscyllium; species Chiloscyllium plagiosum. Next base: position 22,904,050 of record NC_057711.1, on the reverse strand, counting down.
CAGATGAATCAAAGGCAATATGGGGACAATCGTTTCTGCATGGTAAGTGGTTAGGATGTGGAATGCACTGCCTGAGATTGTGGTGAAGGCAGATTCAATTGTGGCTTTTAAATGAAAGTTGAGTAATCATCTGAAGAGCGAATATTTGTGTGTCTCCGAGGAAAGGGCAGGGGAGTGCGGCTAGCTAAACTGCTGTTGTAGAGAATTGGCATCAGGACGACAGGCCATATACTCTCCATCTGTGCTGTGCCCAGTGTATGAATCTCAGCAAAAAATCAATGAAACTTCAAACCATGAAGCGAAACATCTTGAATTCTCTACTCTATATTATACTGAATGCATTTCTGATATTTTAAAAGTATAGGTTGTATATGAAGCTCACCCTTCTGATTCTTACTATTGTGGAATACAATAATTCACTTTTTCTGTGCTCGGTTTCTTTGCCCATGTTTGCCATTTTCAGTTAGTTTGTGGAACTTAGCACCTCAGTCACGGTTGGGTGTTCTTTTACTTTCCTTTGTGTTCTGGTGAAACATTAGTTGCGATTCCCTCTCAACAGACACTTCCCCTGACATGCTTAGTGCTTTCCAATTCTCAGGAAGGGTCACCGGACCCGAAACGTTAACTCTGATTTCTCTTCACGATGCTGCCAGACCTGCTGAGCTCTTCCAGCAACTTCTGTTTTGTTAGTGTTTTCCAGAATTTCCTGTTTGACTTCAGATTTCTGGCACTTGCAAGACTATAATGCGGAGGGGGGGAACTGGGGTGGACAAGGTCAGAAGTCAGATGACACCAGGTTATAGTCCAACAGGTTTATTTGAAATCAAATGCTTTCAAAGAGTTGCCCCTTTGTCACCTGATGAAGGGGCATTACTCCATAGGCTTGTGATTTCAAATAAATCTATTGGACTATAACCTGGTGTCGAATGTTTTCTTACCTTGAAAGATTTAGGGTGGCATGGTGGCCCAGTGATTAGTGCTGCTGCCTCACAGCGCCAGGGACCCACATTCGATTCCAGCCTCAGGTGACTGTGTGAAGTTTGCACATTCTCCTCGTGTCTGCGTGGGTTTGCTCCGGTTTCCTCCCACAATCCAAAGATGTGCAGGTTAGATGACTTGGCCTTGCTAAATTGCCTACAGTGTCCAGGGATGTGGAAATTAGGTGCATTAGTCAGGGGTAATGTAGAGCAAGGTAGACTAACCCACCAATGGGTGGATTACTCTTCGGAGGGTCAGTGTGGAATTGTGGGACTGAAGGGCCTGTTTCCATGCTGAGGGGATTCTATATAAATTATAGTTTTTGTTTCTTTTCTTATTTTGCACGTTTTACATTTCCATTCAGTTGACAAAGGGACACTAGGTCTCACTTCACAGCTCATATATTCCACAATGAAAACTAATCTGGCTTCCTCATGCAATAACAAAAACTTTCATTCATAAAACACCATTAGTATAGTAACACATCCAAAGGGACTGCAAAAGGTCAATTATAAACCAAAATTTGATTCCAAATCATGTACGGAGATATCAGGACATGTGACTGAATATTTGGACAAAGAGGTGAAAGTGAGGACTGCAGATGCTAGAGATCAGAGCTGAAAATGTGTTGCTGGAAAAGCACAGCAGGTCACGCAGTATCCAAGGAACAGGAGAATCGACGTTTCGGGCATGAGGGCGGAAGATGAGGCGCTCTTCCTCCAACCGTCGTGTTGATATGGTCTGGCGATGGAGGAGTCCATGGACCTGCATGTCCTTGGTGGAGTGAGAGGGGGAGTTGAAGTGTTGAGCCACGGGGTGGTTGGATTGGTTGGTCCGGGTGTCCTCTGATATGGCTAGGAAGAACTGTTTGTTTAGTGTATGGATTCTTCTGTGGATGAAGAACAGTAAAGGTCCTTTGCAGGTCTATGAGAATGTTGTCCTGAGCTGGGGTAGGTCTAATTGCAGGGAAGGTAGGTAGCGGCGCATGGCTGCAAGCGTGGAGCAAAGGATCCGGAGGGAGGTCTGTTGCTGGAGGCTTTCCGATACGGCTAGGGAGAAATGTTTGTTTCCGATATGGCTACGAATAACTGTTTCATAGAGGATAGAGAAGTGAAGGTTTAGGAGCAAATTCAAGAACGATTGGCCTTAGCAGCTGAAAACAGATTTGTTGCTAGCTGAGTCAAGAAAATAGAGAGTGCACAAGAAGTGAGAGCAAGTAAAGTGCAGTCAGCTCAAAAACTGATCATTTATATATCGACCTATAAACGTGTGGGGGTTCGGTTAGCTTGGATGGCTGCTATATGATTCAGAGTGGCTGAGGTTACCACGAAGGTCCTACCTTCTCAACATAGCTCCTCCCTGAGACACAGCGACCTTCAGGTTAAAATCACAACCCGTCGTCTCTCTCTAATGAGAGAGCAGCCCGATGGTCCATAAGGATTATGGTGACTTTACTATTCAGTGCTGGATTAAGGGAAACATTACATATGACTCAGGACTTCATATCTCAATTGCATAGGCATTGAGAGTTGGTGCTGGAAAAGCACAGCAGGTCAGGCAGCATCTGAGGAGCAGGAAAATCGATGTTTCGGGCATACGCCATTCATCAGAAATTCAGCAGGAATGATAAACAAGGGTGCTTAAAGCTTAGCAGTGTTGTTTTACCTCTGCTTCATAGTACTGTATATGACTTTGAACAAAGGGATTAAATTTGGCCTTGCACTTCTAAACGCTGTATCTTAACAGCACTTTAGTGAAGTGTGTTTAGTGCAGGTATAATTACCTCTGAAGCAATACAGATTGAAGGCAACGACACATCCACTCTTCAGTAGTTTCTCCCCTTTGGCAAGTGACCAGATTTGAAATAATGAAAGCTCTTATATGCAGGTTCTTTAAATGTTTATCCTCCAGCCGAGACAGTGAAGACAAAACAGATCTCACATACTGAAGGCGTGGCATTTCTGCATGCGTTATTGTGAGGCAGTATTGTCATTCTTGGGTTGTGTATTCACACATGTCTTACAATGCTTTTCTTTGTAACAAAACTATTTTTTCTTGTACATTAGTTTGCAGCAACAAAGCCAAATACCTGTTGGAATAATTTCTAGTCTTTAGGGCATGAGAATAATTGCCATATGGATGAATGATTTCCATTGTTAACAATGATTGCACAACTACATGGGAGCCAAGTAATGTGCCGTAGCAACAGACCATGCCTTTCTGTAGCCCTCAGTGACAGGCTACTCCTGAAACATTCAACATTCATTTAACACAATGACATACAGGGACACCAGCAGCGTTGCAAGAAATAAAAGACATGAATGGAAAGGGTCTAATTGTTGTACTGGCCTTGGCATTGATCACTTTAAAGAATCAAGAACAAAACATAATTCAATTTCTTTGACTGATATAAATAGTTTGAAGTATCTGGATTTGGCAGCACATTTATTGATTTGAAGCTCAGGATGGCTACTTGTTTTGTGGAATATATCAATTTATCCTTGCCAATAATTTGAAAATCAACTTTCAATATAAAGCAGATCTCAACTTTTACATTTCATTCACAGGATGGAGACATCATTGGCTAAGCCAGCAGTTATTGCCCATCCCTAATTGCCCAGAGGGCAGTTAAGAATCAACCACACTGCTATGTGTCTGGAATCACGTGTAGGCAAGAACAGATAAGTATAGCAGTTTCCTTCCCTCAAGGACATCTGTGAACCAAATGAGGTTTTTCTCAGCAATCAATTCACAGTCCTCACTCAACTTTTAATTTAAATTTTTCTTTATTGAATTCAAATTCCATCATCTGTCATGGCAGGATTTAAACCAGGTCCCCATAATATTCGGCAGCATCCGAGGACCCTGAATTGCTGTGCTCTTCCAGCACCACTGATCCAGAATCTGGTTTCCAGCATCTGCAGTCATTGTTTTTACCCCATAATATTAGTTAGGTCTTAGGATTAACATTCCAGCAATAATGCCACTAGGCCATCACACCTAGTTTCTACAGCTGTCGTGCCTGAGTGACATAGTTATGAGTTCAAGTCCTGCTCTATGCCTTACGCATAAAAGACCCCCCATTGTGGTATGAGAGGAGGGATCCATTGCTTCAAGAGCCAGCTTGTGGATGACATGTTAAACTGAGGACCTACTGCCCGTTCAGGTGGATATAAATGATTCCATGGGAACATTTTGAAAAAGAATAAGGGAGTTAACTCTAATGACCTGGCCAGCATTTATCTTTCACACAATATCATAGAAAGGAAAAAAGAAATCTGGCCACTATTGTCAAGCTGCCTTGGGGATTGTAGAAAATTAAGAGCTGTGTTGCCAATGTTACAACAGTGATTGCACTTCATGGGCTGAAAAGAGCTTTGAGATGTCAGGTTATTGTGTAAAGTGCTGTGTAAATGTAAGTCTTTTCTTTTGAAAACAGCAACCAACTTATAACTAAAGGTGTTAAGGTTATACTTTACTATACAAGCAATTTGAAAGCAATAGCAGAAAGTATGTACAGAAAATACACAACTGAGAGTGGCAGTGGAGCTCAGTCATTGGCAATGGTGCCTCACAGCACCAAGGTCCTGGTTCAATTCCACCCTAGTGTGACGGTCTGCATGGAGTTTGCACGTTGTCTGTGTGTTTCCTCCAGGTTGTCCAGTTTCCTCCCACAGTCCAAAGTTGTGCAAGTTAGATGGACTGGCCATGCTAAATTGCATATTGTCATGGGATGTGTAGGCTACGTGGATTAGCCTTGGGAATTACAGGGTGGGAGACAGTGAGGACTGCGGATGACGAAGATCAGCATTGAAAAGTGTGGTGCTGGAAAAGCACAGCAGGTTAAGGAGCATCCAAGTAGCAGGAGAGTTGACGTTTCAGGCATAAGCCCTTCATTAGGAATAGCGGGGATGGGTGGAGTTGGTAAGGAGGCTGAAAAGGAAAGGGGGGAGTGGGATTGGGAAGGAATTAGGTAGATGCAGTTGGGAGGTCATGGTGATAGGTCGGAGCAAAGGGTGGAGCAGATAGATGGGAAGGAAGTTGGGCAGATGGGGCAATTCAAGAGGATGGTGCCGAGTTGGAAGATGTGATGAGGTGGAGGGAGTGGCGATGAGGAAATACACAATGGGTCTGGGTGGGATGCTCTTCAGAGTGTCAGTGTGGACTCAATGGGCCAAATAGTCTGATTCTACATTGTGAGCACTCTATGGTGGAATATGAAGGCAATCCTGACATTTAATTTCCCATGAGTCTCTGGATTGATTGAATATGCATAAATTACAGGCAACACCATATGAAATATGTTTATATCAAATATAAAATTGAAATGCATGGCAAATTGTAGGCTTTTTTTCTTACCTTGATACCACTAAATTTTAATGGCTCAATAGACAAGTTAAAAAGGACATAACAAAGCTCTTTGATTTGTGAAGTAAAATTCCAAGGAAAGTTATGTTTTTTAGAAGCGTCATGCTGAGATGAATCTCAACTGACATAGAATATGTATCAGATAAAGGAATTCTTTCTCTGTTTCACTCCATAACAGTACGATCATTTTGGAAGTCAAAGGTCGAACAATATTCACTAAAGTTTCTGCTTTGAATTATCAAGGACAATGTGAATTAGCAAACCTGATGTGACCTTATATTGAATGTTACAGATACAAAAACTTCTAATTTGAATTCAATTCATAATGCTGGAATGTGAAGTTAATCACATTCACGGTGACCACCAAACAATCATCAGTTGTTGTAATTTCTGAGTTGTTGTAAGTTCCCCCGTGTTCACTTTCGAAGCTCAGTGAAATTCCCTGTGATATTCCTTAATCAATAGATCACCCAAGTCACTTAGCTTGTCAATTTGAATAAAAACTTCTAAAGTCGTATTCAAATTGCCCCTGACCTCTCCTTCAGCTATACAACCTTTCAAGAATACCGCATTATAAACATAATTACCAAGGCGTTCTCATAATGCTGTGAGTAGTGTGCCTGTTTCTGAGTGTTTCAGCCCCATTCCATGATGACCATAAAATGTAAATTCGCAATGTGGTCAAACAGGCTGATTGCCAAATCCACAAATCCTTCGAACATATCAATGGCTGGGGGAGAGGTTTCTGCTCTGCCATGTTCCTCGTGGTGTGGCATCCCTCAAACCTCAACGTGACCTCTGATTTCAGTGGCGTGATCTGTTCCAGGAAAAAAACTACTGAAAAAAGGCATTTTGCATGCTACATGTATCTCAGGATGCAGAAAGTCTGCCAAATCTGTGATTTCCCTCCTAATTAGAACTAGAAACAACAAAAATAGAAGGATCACTGGACTTGAATTGTAAACTCAGCTTTCTCTCCATGGGTGCTGCCAGACCTACTGAGTATCTCCAGCAATCCCTGCTTTTGATTCTGGTAAGCCTTTGTTGCAGTCCGTCCGCAGCCAGAACATCTTTCTGTTGTTAAGGAGAGCGAAACTGCACACAATACTCCAGTTGTGGTCTCACCAAAGCTCTATAAAGTTGCAGAAAGACATCCCTGTTCCTGTACCCAAATCCTCTTTGTACGAAGGCCAACTAATCAACAGAAGTAATATTCTTAATTCCCAGACCATTCTCATTTATGGATGTACTTTTTTCTTCAAACATGTTGACATCAATATTAATAAAATGTTACCAGAGCTAATAAAAATATTTAACAATGAGGGATGCTGCAGATTTCCCAGATCTTTGGAGAATTGCAGCTGCCTCACAAGTAATCGTCGACTGCGAGACCATTTAATTTGCCCCACTGCTTTTTTATATTAAAGTACTTACGGATCTGAACATCTGGTCTGAACTACGTGTGCACACACACAGCAACCATTCCATTTATCAGTTGGTGTGGCAAATATTTTTCAATTACAAGTCCCACATCTTCAGTTTGCAATTGCCCTGGTGACAACCTTGAATTCAAGAGACGATGGGGACTTGTTAACATGCCACCCATAAGTGACCTTTTATGTGTGGCATTCTTCACTTTCAAGGAGGTTTGGAAAGCAATGCCACTGCTCAGTTGCTGACAGAATTAAGGTTTAAAAACCGTGTTTAATGATGAAAACTATAATCTATCTCACATGTATTTTTACAAAAGAAAGGTGAATGGTTTCTTTTCAAGGTCTTCACTCAACAAAAATGCATGATATTTGTGAATGGGTTATACATGTTTTGGAAAAAATATTGTATTGAGCAATGTGACCTGTTAGTCACCAAGACTATTTTATATTGTAGTGAACATTATTTTGCCTCAATAGAGATTAAGTAAGAGCTGACTGTAATGGTCCAATTTCGATACAGCCACAAACGTTAACAATGAACTCGCAGAAATTGCTGGATAAACTGAGCATGTCTGGCAGCATCTATGGAGAGAAACAGAGTTAATGTTTCGAACCTAGCAACCTTTCTTCAGAACTGGATTTAGATGCAATATTCAGAAGTTGCCTCTCACTCCTTAAGGAAGCCTCAATATGCCCCAGAACAAACACTTTTAAGTCCAGTTCCATTTTTTTCAGGAAACATGATAGCCAAATTGTGCATATCAGAGTCCCGTAGTAGTTATAAAACAGTGTCCAGATAATTTGGTTTCATGATGTTTGTTCAGGAACAAAGATTGGCCAGATTGCCTATGAGTTAACAGCATGAGAGTGAGACTCATGGATAGCCCATCAAAGAGACAGCACAGGTATAATGGGGCTTGTTGCATGCATGGTTCTTGAACACTGTGGAGATTTTCCCTGCTTTTCTTCAAATAGGGTCCTAGGATCTTCTACATTTACCTGAGGCAGGAGACAGAGCCTTGGTTTAATATCTCATCCAAAGGATAACAAGTTGCACAGTACAACACTCCCTCAGCACTGCACACTGGGGCATGAACCAAAACGTTCAGCGCCGAGGGTGAGAGTGCTGACTCTGACCAAGTCTTGAACTTTCAGTTAATCTATTACTTTGCAATCACACTTGATATCTAATCCTGACAAACAACAGGAGGTTTTAAAAGGAGTTACATGCTGTGCTGGCAGTTACAGCCTAAAACAGACCAAGGTGTGTGATGACAGAAATGTTGGTTGTGCTATTGAAGGAAAATAACATGAAACAGTTCTTTGCTGTACTCCTATTGCTCAATTGTCTCTCACTGTCACTTTCCTTGCTGCTCGTGGTTTCAGCCTCAATACATGCAGCGCCACATGATGTGCTGTTCCCTTTGACATTGAATCGGTTAAAACAGTGCGCTTGAGACAAAGGGGAGGTGTGGGTGGGAGCTGTGTGGAGGAGAAATGAGAAAATTTTCAAAGCTGATTTTAAGATTGCAGAATGACTGCATCCCAAAAGATGTGGATGTCCCAGTGTAAAATTAATGACCACACATCCATTCCATTTCAGAAAGCATGGTTATTTGGTTTCTTCTTGCAGCCTTACATGATTGCTGCATGCAACTGGTGCTACCTGCAGCATTAATCCAAAGGAGTTGCCTTTTAGTGATAACGCCACTGAAGTAGTACTCCGGAACACCAGGCTAATGTTCTGGGGACATGTGTTAGAACAGCAGGTGGTCAAATTTGAATACGTTAAAATCCAGGATCAAAATAAAGACAGTATAACGCCAACTATCAAACCAATGTTGATGAAATGAAATATCTTGCTCACTCGTGTCACATAGGGAAGGAAATCTCCTATCATTACCTAGTCTGGACTAAGTACAACTCCAGATCCAGAACAATGTTGTTGACTGTTAACCCTAGCATGCCATTCAGTTGTATCAAATCACTACAAAGTGTAAACAACCAAACAACAGCAAACGCAGACCTGTCAACTCTGCAAAGTCCTCCTTCCCAATAGCTGGGGGCCTGAGCCAAAGTTATAAGACTAATCAAGCAACAGTTTGACATTGCTACATTGACAGAATTATGCCCTCCAGGCAATCTCTCAGACACCACCACCACTTTCTGAGGGCATGACCTGTCCCACTGGCTCGAAATACCTACTTTAGGTGGTGGCACCTTGGTATACAGTTGGGGCAGAGTTGCCCTGTTTTTTTTCAAGATTTACGCTGGGTTTCATGGGATTGGGTCAAACATGGGAAAGGAAATTTTCTACTGGTGGACACCTGTTCCCACCATTTTGACAGATGTTTTCCTAATTCACCATGTCAAATACCATTTGGAACAACACTGAGGGTGACAAGGGCACAAAATGTACTCTGGGTGGGGAACGTCAATATTAATTACCAAGCATCACTACTGTCTGAGTCTGCCATGTCCCAAAGGGCATAGCTGTTAGACTGGGACAGCAGCCAATAGTGAGGGAACCAACCAGATAGAAAAACTTACTAGACCTTGTCCTTATTAATTGATCTGTTGCTGATGTGTCCATTCATGAAGGTAAAGATTGGTGGGACTACTGCACAGTCACTTTGGGGACAAAGTACCCTCTTCACAATGAGGATATCCTCCATTGTATTGGGTGGCACTACACTGTGCTAAATAGGATAGACATTTTTTAAGATCTAGCAATTCAATACTGGACATGCATGAGGCAGTGAAGGCCATCAGCAACAGCAGAATTGTGTTTAATGTTAAACCTGCATATCACCAACTTACCATTACCAATGAAATGGGAGATCAATGATAATTAATGAAAAGTACAGAAAGGCATGCCAGAAGCAACACAAAACAAACCAAAAAATAAGTTGTTGAACTGTTGATGGTACAATGCAGAACTACTTGCAATAGGCAAAAGTTGGGACTACATGAAAGGATTGGATCTAAGCTCAGTACTGCTGCCAGACCTAAACATGAATGGTATTGGTCAGTTAGATAACTAATTGGAGGTGCAAGCTGCACAAATATCCCATCCTCAAGAATGAAGGGAGCGAGCATGTCTGTGCAAAGTATTTGAATTTATCTTTAGTCAGACATGTCAAGGAAATAATCCATCTCAGCCTCATCCTGAGGACCCCAACATTTTTCAGACAACGTGATTCATTCTGATTCCATGACAGCTTTAATCCAAAAAATGACAGAAGAGCTTAACTCCAGAGGTGGACATGCAGAGAGTGTTTGTCCAAGTGTGGCATCAAGGACCCTGAGCAAAACTGGAGTCAATGCAAATCAGAAGAAAAAAAGTCTCTGCTGGTTGGAGTCACATTTAGCACACAGGTCAAAGTGTGCACACACATTTCCTGCAGCTTTTCTGGACATTAAGTTGCTGGGTAGAACCTAATAGAGTTACCATTAAAGAGCACAATTTGTCAGCTGAAGCTCAGTTAGAAGCTTAAAATCTGAGATAGTCTTCCCGAGTCCTGAGGTCAGGCTATTGCTCTGTCAATCACACTTATTAAAGCTGTCCTATCTGACTTTCCCAGTTCTGGTATGTGTTCCTCTCCGAAAGCTCCCTCTCAAATCTTTGCCTGCATTTGGAAGTGTTCGTGTATCGGGTGATTAATTATGTGAGTCTGTGTACTACTGACGCCCACTGTGCTGGAATGGTAAAGCCCCTGTGTACACTCAGAAGAAAACTCTGCAAACTGTTACATTTGCTGGAAACCAAAGCAGAAATATGGGGTAGGTATTTTAAAATCCTATGAATGGAAACTGTTACACACATTGAAACTTTTATTATCCCTCCATCGATCCAAGATACTATACACAACAATCTCCAACGTCCCACAGTTTATAGTGATCATTCTTCCCTACATACCCATTCAGGTGGCACACTTTCCACTGTCACGTTCACAAAGATATTCTACTCTTACCTTCACGTTGTCAATCTGATTTGCTCTTCTTCCTTAGTTGATTTCATTTTGGCATTCTCCTCCTCTATTCATCATTGCTGCTTCTAACTCGAACACTTTGCAGTTCAAAATAGTTTATAAAATCCCTATAATGTGGAAGCAGGCCTTTCAGCCCATTGAGTCGGCACCGACCCTCCAAAAGGCATCCCACCCACACCCACCCCATCACTCTATCCCTGTAACCCTGCATTTCCCAGGGCGAATCCAACCAGCCTGCACATCCCTGGACACTACGGGCAATTTAAACATGGCCAAACCACTTAATCTGCACATCTTTGGACTGTGAGAGGAAACTGGTGCACCCGGAGGAAACCCACGCAGACACAGGGAGAATGTAAAAACTTCACACAGACAGTCACCCAAGGGTGGAATCGAACCCGGGTCCTTAGCGCTGTGAGGCAGCAGCGCTAACCATTGAATAACTGCCCCGTGGGTGGGAATTTCTGCCCCTCCTAGCTGCTGCAAGCATTCTCCCCCATAGCATATACAGCATTCGATCTGCTGCAGCTGCAGTCAGTGAACGAGGAATGTCATTGGGAGCTACACTAAAGAGAAGATGTGCAAATTAATTGGTCTTGGAGGAAATTGGCACTGCCCTCAAACATCTACACATTCTAATGAAACCTGCCGAAGCAGGTTGCTCTTGTATTGTTAGCCAGGCAACTACTGAAGCTGTTTCAAAAATGAATTAAACTCGACTTGATAAGAATCTTGAATAGTAAAGGAAATTTGGTGATATAGCTACGACTGCTGTCTGGTATCCCTGGGAGTTGACTGGACGTGCCTGGTCTTTCTGGCGAGCTTGCGACAGAAATATAGCAATGAGAAAATTCAGGATCCAACTTGTACTGACAATCCCCTTAAACTGAGTTTACCTTCAGCAGTTAAAACTGCAAAAGCTTTAATGTGATGCAAAAACAACAGGAAGCACCTTTATCTCAGAAATATCTCTTGGCCCTGCGTATATTCAAACTGACAGGACACAAAGTCTCAGAGGGTGAAAAGTCCCTGAGTGAATCCTCAAACAACAGCACTTAAGAAAATAAATCTTCTGACAACTGTCTCCTAGTAAGAGACAGTGTTGAAAATACCCTTGTCTCAAAATGAATGATTTGGATATGTTGCTACTTCCCCATCACTTTGTTTCAAGTGCACTTGTTTCGACAGACAGAATCAAAGCAATTTTGTTTTTTTTGAAAATGTAGCAGGGTCACAGCCAACGTGGCTCAAATTCAACCGCGATGTGATCAGGAAGCACGGAGTTATCTTCAAGCATTTTCAAAATTATGTTCAATATTTAACCCCCAACTGATGTTGATACATTACTCGGCACAATTCCTTCAATATGTGAAGCTCTTCAGTGATCTAACCATAGAATGTGAGTGTTGGCAGCCCATTCAAATATGGAGGAGTATTAAGGTGGTAAATATTGAGGGTCTGGGAATGACAGCAGATGAATTAAAACTTCAAATGTGGCCACTTTGTGTTACCTTCTCCCTTACCTTGTAGTTTGCCTCAATGCTAGCAATGAGCAGCAAAGCAGCCAGGATCTCAAAATTGCTGTTCATTTATGGGACCTAGATGTCATTGGCTACATCAGTGGGCATTCATTTCCCAATCCTAATTGCTCAGATGGCGCTTAAAAATTGCTGTGGGCCTGTCGTCACCTGTAGGCTGGATCAGGTAAGAATGACAGATTTCCACCTTCAAAGAGATCTCAACGAACCAGATGGGTTTTTAAGCAACTAAAATACAGTGGGGTTACATGGCCACCTTTAGGCTAGCTTTATATTAATTCCAAATTTGCAATGAATTTAAATTTCACCATCTGCCATAGTGGGATTTGAAACTCTGCCCTCTGAACATTAATCTGGGTTGTGGATTGCTAGTCTGTCACCATCCTATTGTCACCTGCCATTTCTCATTGAGTTCCCTGTTCAACCCAAAAGAAATGAAGGAAGAAGGGCTAAATGAGCTAGCTGCTGAAGATGCAGTACTCAGTGCCAGTGTCCATTCTAGTTCCAGCTAAATTGCTCTGTAGTGTCTGGGGCTGTGCAGGTTAGACGGATTAGCCATGGTAAATATAGGGTTATGGGGATAGAGTTGGAGGGGTGTGGTTTTGGGTGAGATGCTCTTCAGACCCAGTCGGTGCAGACTTGACTAGCCGAAAGGTCTCTTTCCACACTGCAAGGTTTCAATATCTATTAAAGGAAAATTTGTAGGACCACCAGGATAGAGCGAGTGAGTGGGTCTTCTTGGATAACTTTCTTAACAATGGGCCCAATAGTGTCTTTCTGTGCTCTACAATTCTATGATCATTCAACCAACTGATTAAATCACTAAAGAGAATTGCACCCTCAGGGCAAAAGCTGAAATATTCTCTTAGGAATTGGGAGTTTTAATTTCACTCTCCATGCAGATTTGCCTATAGCTCACATACTCCAAATCATATTGGGTATCATGTTAAAGTTCATCAAAAACAATTAATCCAAAGTTATCATATGCGGCATCAGGATAGAAACAGCACAGACTCCTAGTTCTGTTCTCACTCTTTCTTACACTCACAATTCTATACTGAACGTTATAGTCTAAGGTACTCACAAATAATCAAAATCTTAAGAAAGTTATTAATCATTCAGCTTGGGTAACACTTTATCAGAAGCTGTCAAATCCAGACCTCTCTTTGGCCCTTTGCACTCTATCTCTACCAGTGTGATGTGTGAAATCTTTCATTCTTAATTTTGTACATGACCAAAGCTTTATGATTTTCATCAGTTTTGTTGTATTAATGGTTTGCAATGATTCAGTTAGTAAGGAACCCTCAATAATTGGTAACTGATGAATGACTAATTTTTTTTTCCACCAAGCAATGCATAACCTTGGATTTTAAATGCAGCGGAGTCTGTGACCTTCTCAATGGGAGGGCAATCAATGGAGATTGGTGAGAAGGCACTGGAATGAGACATGATAGGAGAGCGCACAGAGGTACAACATTTTTTAACTACTTAACATATACCTCAGAACATGAAATACTCCAGATATACCAATTTTTTTTTCAATAAATAGCACAAAGTTGAAATAATTACTTGCACTTTATAAATTGTGTAAAAGCAGCAAGAGGTGCATGTATTGTTGTGGATTGTTTTTAACAAAGACAGTCAAATGTATTTGCTGCCTTCCTGGCAACTCTACAACTTTACTGTGATGAGTTTTTGTAAACCTTGCTGCACTGTGGGTTTGCAGGTTAGCTATGTGACCCTTCCAGCATGCAGTCTGCATTAAAAGCTGCCACACTCCTCTCCTCAGGCCGTATTTCTTTCATGGAGCAATTTAGTGATGCATTCCATTCCCTCGTCAGACTATAATCAGACAGAAACATGTCAGGAAAAAGACCTTTAACCCGTTTCGTTTTTTTCTACATTTCAACTACAAGCCCTCCTCCTCCTCCATTTCACATCCTTCAGATTTCACAATCCGAAGCTCCACTTGAACCACACAAAGTTTCAAACCCTTTCCATTCTCCACACCAGACACCACATCCACCCCCTCCTGACAAATTAACGTAATCAAAATGAAAATGTGGAAGAGTAGTTGATAGCTTGAAAGAATAATTTCACTGCTGAGTTTTAACTCCCTTAATAACTAAAGAATATGATGTGGGTGTTGCAAATTTTGAAGCAGCCATGAATTATTTTGATGAAAGGTTTAGTTACCTTCCTAATTCTGGAAAAAAATAAAATCATATGAATAATTTAAGGATATAAAGTCAGACGTAAATAAGTAATAAGTCAGCCTTTTCTGTTGATCAATGTATCCGGTATTAGAAAGGGTTTGGCACTTTAGATGAAGGCAATATCCTTTAAGTAGGCAGATAGATAATGGCAATATTTATAACAGATTGGTACAGTCAGTTTCGAGCCAAAAAAATAAGTTTTTCATATGCTATTGTGTGAATTACAAAATTCTCATCCATTTAAGTACTTGAGAGATTGTACGTCAAAGTTCCCAGCATTGGTGACTAGAATTTAGAAACTCTCAGCACTACCCTGGTGATAGCTGCAAATTCTTACTCCTTCATACTGAGATTCATTTAAGATTTTTCACTCAGAGGGTGGTATGTGTATGGAATGAGTTGCCAGAGGAAGTGGTGGAGGCTGGTACAATTGCAACATTTAAAAGGTATCTGGATGGTGGTCGGCATGGACAAGTTGGACCGAAGGGTCTGTTTCCATGCTGTACATCTCTATGACTCTATGCTCGATGATCACGAAATCTCCCCCTATTTGACCAAGTATTTGGTCATCTGTCCCAATCGCTTCTTCTGAAACTTGGTGTTGAAATTGCTTTGAGCAGGCTTTTGTGAAATATCTTGTGGCAGTTCATTACATTAAGGACTTATATAAATGCAATTTATTGCAGCCAAATCCTTTAAAATCTCAGGGATGTGATCAATAGTTTGGTACGATTTATCGATTGGCTATCTGCAGACCTAAAAATAGACTTGATTCAGAATAGTAAGTTTGTAACAAATAAATTTTCATTCAGTAGCTGTGTTGGACTGCAAAGCATCAAGCATATAGGCTCCATCGATAAAGCTGCCTGACAGTTGGAGAAGGGACTGAGCGGAGTGCCCAGAATCGATCCTGTTGAATGAGACCTCCTTTGAGGAATCCGGGGTAGAGGAGAAAGAGGAGTTCTAAGGGCTCAAAAGTAGTTCAACATGCAGTGTAACTCAACAAATGAATTACTCAGCTTTAACTATAAAAACCACACATGACATAAAATGCTGACAACTGTGCTTTTCCATTGCCATTTATTCGAAAATGCATTTACTGAGAACGAATTTACACAAATAAAGATTTTCTTGTCAAATTGATTTCATGCCATTTGTCACCCAAACTGAATTTCTTGTTTGGGAGTTTGACAATAATTGTGAAGTAAATGTACTTTACCAATCAGTTGTAGAGGGTGAGAGCGGAAATATGCTATTTTCTTCACATCACTAATTTTCTCACAATTCCTATTATACCTTCCCTTCTCTCTTAAAGGCATGACTCTTCTTTTGTGTATGATGTCCAGGTAGACATTTTTCAGTTGCAAATCATGTTATTGTGCATATACCATATGTACTCATGTAAAAGTCGAAGTTTCTCAACTACTTTTTAAGGTTACATTTATGGGGTCGACTATTACAAGAATACTACTTTTGAGGGGCTGAAATTCAGCCGTGAGAAATCGTCAATAGCTGCATGAAGCAAGGAAGATCAGGGATAGATCGGGGATACAGTAATTATAGTGAAGGAAATGCATATAGGCCTATCTTGTATAGGGAATTACGGTGTGATAAACTTTGTATCACACCAATTATACTAATTATAGTGCTCATTCAATAATGAACTTAAAAAAGCCTAATGCTGGTGTGAATTGTACATCAAAACACATAACGGCATGAAAATAAATCATTTCCTCACTTAACATTTATATACAGGATAATACCCTGACTCATAAATGTTGATCTGTTAACTGTGAAGAACTGGGGTCGACTTTTACATGAGATATATGGAAAACTCCAGATTTTTGGTGAAAAATAGGAAGTCGACTTGAACAGCATGGATAGGGTAAGGGACAAGGTCTTTTCCCTGGGTTAGAGGAATCCAGAACTAGAGGGGATAGGTTTAGGGTGAGAGGGGAAAGATTTAAAAGGGACTTAAGGGGCAACATTTTCATGCAGAGGGTGGTGTGTGTATGGAATGAGCTGCCAGAGGAAGTGACAGAGACTGGTGCAATTACAGCATTTAAAAGGCATCTGGACAGGTATATGAATAGGAAGGGTTCAGAGGAATATGGGCCAAATGCAGGCAAATGGAGTTAGATTAATTTTGGATATCTGGTTGGCATGGACGAGTTGGACTGAAGGGTCTGTTTCCATGCTGTGCATCTCAATGACTCTACGATTTTTACATGACATTGACTTTTATTCGAGTATATATGTCAGTTTTCTGCATCCATATTATTGAAACAGAGCCTCAGACACCTGCAGTGTGTATTTTTCAGGAGGCTTTGCCTTTGATTTTCCATCTAATAAAACTAATGGGAGTGCACAGCTGCTGAATGGCACTGGCTTGATTCATCAATGAGCCACTATCTGCTTTGCTTCCACAGCTTACTGACAGCATGGTCTTTGTCTCCTGTAGCAAGACTGTGCGAGTGGCAATGGTGCCCCTTTCAAGCCAGATCTCCATCAAAGCTAAAATCTTTTTAAATAAATACTTTTCCTAAGAGTTAGATGGATTTACTGAAGCAGCTGTGTGCCTGATGCTTTGGAAGTCCAGCAATATAGTATGAATGAGAAATTACATTTATATCAAAGTTAATCAAAGTTATATCAAAAAGTACTTGGTCACTCGTGGTTGTGGAGAGCGCTCCATGAAGGCAGGTTTTACTTGACTTTTTTTTAAAGCACCAAATGTTTGAGGATAGTGACCAATACAATTAAACGTTGATGTTAACTTATGGAACCTTTTGCCTGCCAATGGTAAGCGTCTTTTATGAAATAATTTTCAACAGCTTCAATACATTCTTCAGTTGACATTATCCAATAGCATAAAGTGGCTCGGTGGCTCAGTGATTACAATTGCTGCATCACTAAACCAGGAACCTGGTTGATTCCACTATTGGACTGTCTGTGCGGAGTTTGCACGTTCTCCCTGTGTCTGTGTGGGTTTCTTCCAGGTGCTCCAGTTTCTTCCCACAGTCCAAAGATGTGCAGGCTAGTTGGATTGGCCATGCTAAATTGCCCACAGAGTCCAGGGATGCTCCTCGGTTATGTAGATTAGCCATATGGAAAATGCAGTATTACTGGGATAGGGTAAAGAGTGGGTCTGGGTAAGATGCTCTTTGAAGGGTTGGTGTGGACTCGATCGGCCAAATGGCCTGCTTCCACGCTGTAGGGATTCTACAGCTCTATGAAAACCTCATCTCATTCGTCTTGTATCAACTAGATTGTCAGGTTCCTTTTTTGACATCATAAGACCATAAGACAGAGGGGCAGAAATGAGGCCATTCAGCCCATCGAGTCTGCTCCACCAGTCAATCATGGCTGATAAGTTTCTCTACCCCATTCTCCTGATTTCTCCCTTGATCAGATTAGATTAGATTAGATTAGATTACAGTGTGGAAACAGGCCCTTCGGCCCAACAAGTCCACACCGCCCCGCCGAAGCGCAACCCACCCATAACCCCACACTTACCCCTTACCTAACACTACGGGCAATTTAGCATGGCCAATTCACCTGACCTGCACATCTTTGGACTGTGGGAGGAAACCGGAGCACCCGGAGGAAACCCACGCAGACACGGGGAGAACGTGCAAACTCCACATAGTCAGTCGCCTGAGGTGGGAATTGAACCCAGGTCTCTGGCGCTGTGAGGCAGCAGTGCTAACCACTGTGCCACCGTGCCGCCTATCTATCTCAGTCTTAAATATACTCAATGACTTGGCCTCCACAGCCTTCTGTAGCAATGAATTCCATAGATTCACCACTCTCTGTCTGAAAAACTTTCTCCTTCTCTCCTTTCTAAAAGATTTTCCTTTTACTCTAAGGCTATGCCCTTGGGTCCTACTCTCTCCTACCAATGGAAATATCTTACCAACATCTGTTCTGTCCAGGCCATTCAGTATTCTGTATGCTTTAATTAGATTCCTCCCTCATCCTTTAAAGCTTTTCTGTTCACAACCTTGCTCCTCCATTTGAATCTGAGATGAGCTTCACAAGTTCTTAAGTACATTATCACGAAGACAGCTATGTCCATCTCCAAGACATTGTTGAACATCACCCCTGTTTCAGCTCATCTGCAACTAAACAGTCGTTTATGCCTTTATTACATTCAGGCTTTTCAATTCCAACATACTCCTGGTTCATTGTCTTAAACTCTGTTTCCCATGTCTAAGCTTACAGCAAGTCCATTTCTCCTATCACTCTTGTGCTTGCTGATCAACACTGGCTGATTTATAAATTTATATCCTCATTTTCAAACTCTTTCAAGGCCCTCTTCATCTCTCAAGAAGTGTCTTCAGTCCCCCAATCCTTCACGATATCTGCACTCCTCTGATTCTTATGTGCAGTCCCAATGTTTCTATTTATGGCTGTGCCTTCAAATGTGTGCACCCAGTGCAGTATCCTCTCTGCATCTCACTACCTCTCCTTCCTTCTTTCAGACACACCTTCAAACCGGTTATTCTGCAGCTCTATAAAGCCTTGGTTAGACCACACTTGGAGTATTGCGTTCAGTTATGGTCACCTCATTATAGGAAGGATGTAAACGCTTTAGAGAGCGTTCAGAGGAGACTTACCAGCATGCTACCTGGACTGGAGGGGATGTCTTCATGAAGAAAGGTTGAGGGAGCTAGGGATTTTCTTACTGGAGTAAAGAAGGATGAGAGGTGACTTGATAGAGATGTGCAATATGATGAGAAGCATATAGAGAGTGGATAGTCAGAGACATTTTCCCAGGGCAGAAATGGCTATCATGAGGGAGCATAATTTTAAGGTAATTAGAGGAGGATTTGGGGAGGTGTCAGAGGAATGTTCGTCACACAGAGATGGTGGGTGTGCACTGCCAGCAGTGATGGTAGAGTCAGATACATTAGGGTTATTTAAGCGACTACTGGATTGGCACATAGATGATAGTAAAATGTAGGATGTAGGGTATGTAGGTTAGTCAATCTTAGATTAGGATAAAAGGTCAGAACAACATCGAGGGCCAAAGGCCTGGACTGTGTTGGATTGTTCTATGTTCTAATACTTTGGACATTTGACCCAATAAGTTCTTGTGGCGCAGTGCCTTAGTTTATTTTATAATGTTTTCGGGATGTTTTATTTGAAGCATCTCGTGATGTTTTATATATACATAACTAAATTGTTGCAATCCAACAAGTTCAGCATTTAACATGAAACCATTCCAAGGTGATTATTAGGTGCACACAGAGACCACAGGCACCAAGACAAGAGAAGATTCTGAAGGGTGACCACAAGTTTGGTTTAAGATTTGAACACAATTGAAGTGTTTCAGCAGGGTGAGGTTAAGAATTTTAGGAAAGGAACTCATAAAGCAGGAATTAGCTGGAAGTAAGTGGGGGCACGGTAGCACAGTGGTTAGCACTGCTGCTTCACAGCGCCAGAGATCCGGGTTCAATTCCCGCCTCAGGCGACTCTCTGTGTGGAGTTTGCACATTCTCCCCGTGTCTGCGTGGGTTTCCTCCGGGTGCTCCGGTTTCCTCCCACAATCCAAAAAATGTGCAGGGGTTAGGTGAATTGGCCATGCTAAATTGCCCGTAGTGTTAGGTGAAGGGGTAAATGTAGGAGAATGGGTCTGGGTGGGTTACGCTTCGGCGGGTCGGTGTGGACTTGTTGGGCCGAAGGGCCTGTTTCCACACTGTAAGTAATCTAATCTAAGTGGTGGAGTCAACTGGTAATGTAACAGTGAGGGCAGAGTGGGAGAAAAATAGACTCATTGAAACGGAGTGCTCAGTCGACAAGGGGCAAAGAGGTCTGAAAGGACTGCACAGAGTAAAGCAAATGGGTGAATTGAGAGCTGAGGATGAGGATTTGATATTTAATAAAAAGGGGAGAGAGCAAGGCACTGTAGCTTAGCAAGGTCGGGGTGAATTTCGTGTGAGAAACTTGGAAGATACAAAGAGTGGACGGTGTGTTCAAACAACTCTGTTGAAATGCATTTCCGTAGGATGAAGGTGGAGCTCAAAATTGTGGTGGTGAAAGGGTTGCAGTGTGGACAGCAATAGGCAATGCCATCTTTCAGATGGGAATGGGTTTGTGGTTGAAAACATCTTAGCTCAGCATGAAACAGCCTGTGGAGGTTTCAGAAAGTTCAACTCAGTCTGAGACTGTGTCCAGGAAGGGATGAATCACTGGCAAGTTTGTCACAGATTCAGAAGATAATGGCTCTGAATGTTTGGGCGGGAGAAGTTATGACTCACCTAAGGCAAGCTTCCACACAAGCCTTGCAGCACAACACAGGAATTTGAGTGGTCAGTGTCATGGTGGAGAAGGAAAGCTCAGTTTACTGGCAGATAACTAGACGTTGATACCACCGATGTGGAAATTCATTTGCATTAATCAGATACCACGAAGTGTGGTAAATACAAGATTGTGACAATGGTATCATAACAATAACATCATTGACATATGTCTTTGACTGACTGAAGGCAGCTTATCTTATATAGTTGTGGCACACCTGGCCGATGTGTGTTTAATGTCAGGCTCTGGGTGCCTGAAGTGGAAAATGCTACACTGACCATTCAGGAAACCTCATGAAGCCAAACACACAGAACACTATAAGGAAGGAAACAGATAATTTGCTCTAAAAGTCCCATGTCCCTTTTTCATACTGCCAGCAAAGCCACTGGAACATGACCAGTGTACAGTTGCACAGAGGTACAGAGAATTGTGTGCAGTTCTCACCACTATATTTTATGAAAGGACAGAGAAAAACGGGCTGGGTTTCTTCTTTAAAGAAAAGGGCTGAGAGGTGACCTAGGAGAGATCTTTGCAAAGCTATGGAAAGTTTTGATGGAGTATTTCCAGAGAGAATATTTCCTCTATTGCAGAAGTGGGTGACTAGAGCCATTAATATTAAAGAATCATTAAAAAAATCCAATGGGGAATTCAGAAAAAGCTTTAATAACCAAAGACTGAGATGTGGAACTTGCTATCACAGTGAGTGTTTAAAGTGAATAGTGTAGGTGCATTTGAGGGAAAACCAGACAAGCAATCAGGAGAAGGGAATAGAGGACTACAGTGGTAGATTTAGATGAAATAAGTTGCGAGGAAGTTCAAGTGAAGCTGAAACGCTGCATGGATTGTTTGGGCTGAATGGCCTGTTTCTGTGGCATATATTCAATGTGATCCTATGTACTTCAGTCTTTCCCAGAGCCAGTTAGTGGCACTAACCGATCAGTTCATTCAACAACAGAAAGGTAGTGATCATCAAAGCTCACAAATCCTGTGTGGCCCAGTAAACATAGCGCAACATTGTGCAACTAACCCATTGCTGGGCAGGAATTTCACGTCTCACTTTTTGCCGTTGACTCAATGATGCTGCTCACTTCCCTGATACAAGGGACAGCTGATTTTACCAAATTGAAACTAATTTGAAAAATCAAAACTGCAGAGAATTTCAACCTTTTCAATCATAAATGCTGAGAATACTCAGCAGCCCTTTGAACGCTGAATGGTTCCTTTACAGACTACAGACATACATCTTGTCATGAAAAAAGTCCACAGAAAAAAATGGTTATTCTGCAAATTACTGTCAGTTTGGCAGCACAAAGGTCAAGCAGAGAGAGCTGTGATGAAATAAAGCAGGTGGTAATTGATATTCTTAAAACAAACTAACATTTTCAATTTAGCCTCACACCAGCCCCACTTCCCATTTCTGTCCCACTTCCCCGTAGAATTGGGATCACAATCCTCAGAAGAATTGTTAAAGTAGGATAGCAAAAAATCTGCCTTATAAAGATTGGAAGCTTCAGGTAATATAGCACACTATGGCTGGCACTGTGGCCGACATGGAGGAACATCAAAACCAACCCTCCTGCCAGCTGTAGCCTTGATCTTACTGGCTCTCATGGCCAAGATCATGGTAATAGAGTCCATTATCAGCAGGACTCAAAATACGAAAAAAATCTTCAAACCTCTGCAATCAGCAATTGAAGCAGCCATGATGTTCTGATCCCTACAGCCTCATTAAAACCCACGCTAACAAGAACAGTCAATCTTTTGTTGTTGTTGCCAGGATCAATTTTATCCATTCAAACTCAACTTGTCATTGACTTAAAGGGGGCTGAGGAGCAAACTGGATCATCGGTAAATCCCAGCTCTTAGAAAATTCAAATGAACTTTCTGCCCAATCATCAACTCACTCCCCAAAAAGGTCACAATGAATCTGCAGTCTTCAGATGAATTATACATATATCAACGAGAAATGAAAAATTCTGGCAGTAACCTTGTCAACTTAAAAGAGTAGCAGGTTAGAGTATTACAACATTGGAGGCCATTGGTCCTTTACAATTGTGCCGGCTCTGTAAAGAACAATGCAAATACTCCTATCAGTCCACAATTTTCTTCGTAAACGTGAAAAAATGTTTCCCTTTAAGTATTTATCCAGTTCTCTTTTTAAAGTTATTACTGAATCTCCCATCCACCATCCTCTTCTCATTCTGTATATTATAGATCACAAAAATTCTCCTGGAATTACTTGTTCTTTTGCCAAATGCCTTAAATACTTATTGCCTGGAAAAGCAGATCTTTCATATTACCTCCCCTGTTTTCAGCAAGCTCTCAGGACGGACACTAAGATCTGAGACGTTCCAGCTGACTGCCCCTGATGTTCTAAGAGTCAATAGTCATAATCTGAGCTGTGGTGTTGACTGAGAGTTGCGTTAGTGCTGTGTTAGATGGTCTCAGTTGGTCACACAACTGTGGAGTAGTACAGGCAGTGACATTGCCATTCCCTGGATCATGAAGCCAAAGGAAATTAGCTTGCACGCTTGCTTGTTGCAAAGCATAGATCTCTATGAGTGCAAATGGTGATTTGTGCATGACAACAGGATCTTGATAGACTGTGAAACACCCTCACAGCCTAATACTCCAGAGATGTTTAAATGTCCAGGCTGATAAGTGAAGAAATAACTGTTGTCGTGAACAACTGAATTAGAGCATCAGGTAGACAGGATAGTGAAGAAGGCTTTCCTTTATTGGTCAGAGTATTGAGTACAGGAGTTGGGAGGTCATGTTGCGGCTGTACAAGACATTGGTTAGGCCACTGTTGGAATATTGCGTGCAATTCTGGTCTCCTTCCTATCAAAAGAATGTTGTGAAGCTTGAAAGGGTCCAGAAAGATTTAAAAGATGTTTCCAGGGTTGGAGAATTTGAGCTATAGTGAGAGGCTGAACAGGCTGGGGCTGTTTTCCCTGGAGCGTCGAAAGCTGAGGGGTGACGTTATAAAGGTTTATAAAATCATGCGGGGCATGAATAGGATAAATGGACAAAGTCTTTTCCCTGGGGTGGGGGAGTCCAGAACTAGAGGGCATAGGTTTATGTTGAGAGGGGAGAGATTTAAAACAGACCTAAGGGGCAACTTTGTCATGCAATGGGTGGTGTGTGTATGGAATGAGCTCCAGAGGAAGGGGCGGAGGCTGGTACAATTACAATATTTGAAAGGCATCTGGATGGGTATATGAATAGGAAGGGTTTAGAGGGATATGGGCCAAGTGCTGGCAAATTGGACTAGATTAGGTTGGGATATCTGGTTGGCATGGACGAATTGGAACGAAGGGTCTATTTCCATGCTTTACATCTCTATGACTCTATGACTCTATACTACCATCACCTACAGTGGATCAGAAACATTCCGCCGCACCACTTGGTTCACTCTTGCGCCCTGGTCAATATTTATCCTTCAAGCAATACCACTGAAACCCATCTTGTCTTTGCAATTTGTGAGAGCTTGCTGTGTACAAATTGGTTGCTATGTTTCTTTCGTTGCAACAGTGGCCACACTTAGAAAAATTCTCCTTGGTTCCGATGTGTTTTGGGGCATCCTGAAGTTGTGAGCAGCACTATATAAATGCAAACACTTATGGACACTGGCATAAACCACCATCAGAGAAATAGGACAAAAAAAGCGCAGCACACAAAATGGAGCTGGATAGCTCTGTACTCATAGAAAAGTGCCTCTTGCACCGGATCCGATTTCAGATCTAGCACCAGCATCCCGATCAATAGGTTTACAACCTTTTCATCTATCTCAACCTACTGCAAGGAACAGATTGCAACACGCTTGCTACAGCTTTTAGGACATCTGTTCACAATTATGTTTGACAGAGTGAGCTGCAAAACGCTAACCCATCACATGCACTATTTAAAGACTGGGAGCAGATAAGGTGATTTGGATTGCAAATGGCTCAAAGTGGCACTCACTCTGTCGGAACCTGTTCCACTTTTATGGGTCAAGAATCAAAACAAAGCCCGTGTACCTCTTTAATCAAGCAAACGCTTTAATGGTCGGCACCATAGCTCCAGCCGTGAATGCAGCACAGATTAAAACCAACAAGCTGGAGACCTAGCTCTGTGTTGTGTGAGGAAAGGGTTGTGTTTGTATGTCCCAGGTCAAATGTGATAACTTCATGGCCTTGATTATGGCTATATGGATTGAACTGAACAGACCTGTAGGAATCAATAGAGTAAAGATTGTAAAGAATTAGCAAAGGCCACATTCCTGCACCTATTATCCAAAGGGATTGTCAGTTTGAGTAGGGGAACTTGAACAAAGGTTTCTCTGCTTTCATGCTCTTCAGTATATAATTGGTGCTTGGGAGTTTGCACACAACTCCAAATTCAGGGTTTAATTAAGTCAGGGGTCTCAGAAATCTTCCTTCAATTTTTTAAACCCATAGCCATCACTGTAGGTCAGGTTTTTGTAACCGAATACAAAAGTCTTTGTTCAGTGCGAAATAAGTCCAAGGCAGCTGCAAAGGAATGAAGTTCGGCTTTGATAGCTGCCATTGAGACCTTGCAATGATCAAATTGTTCCTCTGCACCTGTCAATTGGAGTATAATGTCACACCATGTATATGACTCCTGAACAATTGCTCCAGTATGTAAAACTAAATCGGTGGCTTGGCAATAAGATGAAGCTTTAAAAAGTTCTTGGAGGTACATGCGTGCAGTAAATAATTCTCTTTAAAGTCTTTGGTCTCAGTGGACTAATTGTCACTTCCAATAGGGGCTTGTGTTTAGTAGTTTGCAAGGAATAAATCAAACTGCAAACAGAGAGTTGCCACTTCATTTTCGGAGGCAAATCTGCTCCATTTTTAAACATAACAATTATGTGCACTGAGAGCACATATTCACAAAGATTGGAAGTGAATTCCTCCAGACATGCTGAATGCCATTTTCATTGTCCCAACAGAAACGACATGCATGAGCAGAGGGACTAAATGCCCATCTGTGCATGCAGAATGCCACTTCCATTTTCTGTCACCAAGCCAGCTGGCAAACAACTGTCTTTGGATGCAACCATAGCAACTAATGTTGAGCTTGATTTTGTTTTAAAGTATTTATTCCATTTGGTGTGTGCATTTGGTGTGTGCATATGTGCAGTGTGGAAGGAAAGATATCTGACCAGCTACTTTACAATAACTTCGGCTATGTGCCAGTTGTCATTGGCAGTCCACTCAGGGCAGTGGGCGCATCCAGCTGCCTTGAATGTCTAGGGAAGCCCGCGTGCCAAATGTGGATTCGGGCATCAGACTTCAAATGTTTTCCTCCACAGCGGAAAATTAACAAATTGCCATTGCAGAGCTCGCTTTGCATGTGTAACAACAATGTGCATTTATATAGCTAATTTGCTGAATGTTTGTAAACTGCTTCACGGGAGCAACATCAGTCTGGTACATCCTTTCACTGCATTTCAAGAAATCTTCAACAAACAAGAGCCAGATAACTCCCTGGATTTGAACAGAACTGTGGAAAAGTGTTTGAGATTAACATACAAGATCCAGCCTCAAATGACAAAGGAATTCTGTTGTCGACATTGGTTTCATTCAAATCATAGTAACAGCTTCACAGTGTACCAAAATTCAGCGACTTAAGGAGAACTTGCCTTCACATGATCTTTCTTAATGCTTCACAGAGATTTAAAAAAACATATTACAGTAAAGGAGGATTGATCAGTGGCTTGGCAATAAGATGAAGCTTAAAAAAGTTCTTGGAAGTACATGCAGTTGAGAGGAAGAGGAGTGTAGGTTGGCAGTTCCGGGGGTACAATCAAGGCCGTGGTGACACAAATTCCCATGTTAACATGAGCTGAGGGAGAGGTCTTACAGACAGCTTCTGACTTGGAATTGTTAACCCTTTGGGAAAGGCCTGTGGCCTCCAGTAATTGAAGACTGATCTGCTTGGAAACATTATCAGAAAAAACTCATCGAAGTCTGATCGTGTCCTTCAAAAAAAGTCTTTCAACATTTGAATTCACTCCAAAACATTGGAGATTGAAAAATGTTAATATTGCTTGATTGTCCCCAATTTATTTGGAAAACACAACTGACTGTTCCTTCTTTTCCTGGAGAGGGGGGAAGGGATGGAGCTGAGCACCTTCAGGTGTCTTATTCTCCTGACAAATTGAAAAGCTTTTTTGGCAGAGTATTGCAAATTACTGATGGAATTCTCCATTCCCTGCCTTCAACAAAACACTGTGTGATCATTATCTTTTCAATCAATCACATAACTGGGACTCATTCTCCTGTCATTTTAGTAATATACTGTTCGTGTTGTAATACCATGGGACTACATCACTTAAATCAAACACATGTCTAGCATCAATGAGATTACAATAGTACGGTTGTGCATTTTTTAACAATGTATAACAAGTTTTACAATATTGATTTGACTGATAATGAATTAATTTGATGAGGATTAATTGCAGGGCTTCCTTTTAAAACTGCATTCTGCCACAATTAATTTCTTTAAATCACCCGAACTCTCCTAAATCCATACCACATTACAAAATTTACAATTCAAACTCATTTGCACTGCAATCTGATTGATAAAAAGCATAGAAGTGCCCTGAATAGTGCTTTCCGATGGACCATCGTATGTAGATAATAGGGCAGGGCTCCCTTTGGTGAAGGGCAAATTTGCAACAAAGTGATGGGAAACATTTCTTAAAGACAATTAATCACTGGAGCAAGAAAAGGACATTATGAGCTCTTTTAAGAAATAACTAGGTGCAGTCAGTTTTTAACTTATAAGAAATAACTAGGTGCAGTCAGTTTTTACCTTTCGTACGTTTAAAAGATGAGATTAGTATTGTGGAAGGGCTATCTTTTATTTTAATGAATCTTGTGACTAATCAATACGTTTTCAGCATATCCATAACCAGTCGACATCTTGGTGAAAAACCCCTTTATTGTCTCGTTAGTGCTTCTAAAACTTGTGTGGGCTATTATAAAATCTTTCACAAACAAGATTAAAAAAAAGCATGTACACTTCAATATTGAAAAACTGGCAGGCCATTTATTCGACATTATTTTTTGATTTAAGTCATGTTGCTATGGTAACGGGGAGGTGATGGCCTAGTGGTATTATTGCGAGGCACAGAGGCCCAGGTAATATTCTGGGGACCCACTTTGAAATTTACAGTCTAATGATGGTTAATTGTCAGAAAAAAATCAATCTAGTTCACAAATGTCCTTTTGAGAAGATAACTGCCCTCCTTAGGTGGTCTGGCCTATGTGTGACTCCAGACCTGCAATGTAGTAGATTTTCAACTATCCACTATGCAATTAAGCATCACTGGCCGAGCCAGCAGTCCATGAATAAATAGTTAAAAAGATGCCAAGTGATTTTCACATCACTTCCTTCCCATTGTACCTTTTCCTTCAGAGAAGGGAAGGGAAAATGGTTGCGTATGGTTCTTGGAAAATGGAGGCTGGCAGAGACAAGGGAGTAGGTTGTCTTCTCGAATAAAGATTTTCATAGTTGAGGGGGACGAGGGAGGAGGGGGGAAATGGAAATGTAAGGGAAGTCAATTGTGGTTCTGACAAGGTCAGGCAGCAAAGTGAAAGCAGCTTCAGAGATTTCTGACATCAGTCTCTGCCTCAGTAACTAACTCAAATAGTGCACTGCAGAGATTCTCAGCATTTGATGCAAATGTTTGGTTTCTTCCATCCCCCTATTGATAGTTCGAACTCTATTATTCTGAACTAATGCCAGGTCCTACTTCGTTAAACTGTTTGAGGTGTCTCGTTGGAAAACCCAACTCGGGCCTCCGACTATTTCTTTCAAACGTAGCAGAAATTTGGATGCAGCTCTGATGCAAAATAAACACCACTACTCTTCTGGCATCAGACACACACACACTTCACTGGGCTTCATTCCTGGCTTCCACAGCAAAGAGCACCCCCAATGCATGACTGAATTCCTCAATGCATCAATTCCTCAATGGAAATCTCCTTGACCACTCTCACCCCTCCAACCCTTCAGCCCACATTATTGTGAATCTGTCTTCTAAAAGCTTGAGGCACATAACAAAGACATTGACAGGCAGACCAGTAGCAGTTGGAATTTAACCTTACTAAGTGTGGCGTGATTTACTTTGGAAGAAGCTCAGAGGAATTCAGCGATCTTGAGCTGCTTGTCCACTGATCCTGGAAGGCGGCAGAACAGGTTTGTAGGGTAGATCGGAAAGTAAACGGGTCATTTAATTTATCAGTTGTGGCTCAGAAGATATGAACTGGAAGGTAATGATAGTGCATTCTAAAACCTTAGGTAGGCTACACCTGGAGGACTGCGTGAAGTTTTGATAATCGCATTACAAGAAGTATGTGATTGAACTGGAGGAGACACAAAGGAGATTCACCAGGATGCTGGCTGGGATGGAAAAGCACAGCCAGTCAGGCAGCGTTGGAGAAGCAGGAGAGTTGACGTTTCAAGCATAAACTCTTCATCATGGTGAATGGGGGAGGGAACCATTGGGGCTGAAAGAAAATGGGAGGTTGATGAAGGTGGATGAATCTCTGTCGGATGTGGAAGAATCCTTTGGGACCTTGGATGGAGGTAAGGGAAGAGGTGTGCGTGCAGGTTTTACACCTCTTATGGTGGCAAGGGAAGGTGCTGGGATTGAAGGGTGGGTTGGTGGGGGGTGTGGACCTGACAAGGGAGTGGTAGAGGGAATGGTCCCTGTGGAACACAGATAGGAGTGAGGAGGAAAATATATCTCTGGTGGTAGGGTCTGTTTCCAAGGCCCCAAAGGATCCTTCCACATCTGACAGCGATTTTCTTGCACCTCCACACACATCATCTACTGTGTTCATTGCTCTCAATGTGGTCTTCTCTACACTGGGGAGACAGGACGCCAACCTGTTGCACGTTACAGAGAATATCTTTGGGACACATGAACTAAACAATCCCACCACCCTGTGGCTGATCACTTCAACTCCCCCTCCACCAAGGACATGCAAGTCCTGCCCGTTCTCCACTGCCATATTTTAGCTACCCGATGCCTGGAGGAAGAACGCCTCATCTCCCACCTTGGGACCCTCCAACCACATGGGTTCAATGTCGATTTCACCCGTTCCTTCATCTCCCCTTCCCCCCCCCCCCCATCTTATCCCAGATCCAACCCTCCAACTCGGCATTGCCCTCTTATACTGTCCTACCTGTCCATCTTCCTTCCCAGCTATCTGCTCCATTCTCCACTCCAACCTATCATCATCACCCCCACCTTCATCTTCCTATTGCATTCCAAGCTACTTTCCTCACCGCCCTACTACCCCCGCCTTTTATCTCTTAGCCACCTTGAGCCCCCCCCAACTTCCTGATAAAGATCTTATGCTTGAAACATCGACTCGCATGCTCCTTGCTGCCTGATCGGCTGTGCTTTTCCAGCACCACACTTATTGATTCTGATCTCAGCATCTGCAGTCCTCACTTTCTCCCTGCTGCCTGGGATGAGGCATTTTAGCTATGAAGAGAGGTTGGATAGGCTCAAGTTGTTTTCTTTAGAGCAGAGAAGGCTGAAGGAGTCCTGAATGAAATGTCAATGATTATGAGGGGCATGGATGCAGTGGATAGGGAGCAGCTGTTCCCCTTAGTCGAAGGGTCAATAATGAGGCACATAATTTTAAGGTAAAGGGCAGGAGGTTTAGAGACGATTTGAGGAGAACCTTCTTCACCCCAGTGGGTGTAGAATTCCCAGTGGTGGTAATCTGCAATCCATTGCCCAGGAAATAGAGATAAGAAACCTCATAAACTTAAAAAATTTATTTGAATGAGCACTCAAGATGTCATAGTATTCCAGGCTCTGTGTCAAATACTGGAAAGTGTTGATAGCACAGTGCAAACTCAATGGGCTGAAAAACCTCTTCTGTTCTGTTTGGATATGACTCTATAATAAACTGGGAGACACTCTTCAAAAACAAAATAAATCAAACTTAATGTAAAAGAACCTGCAAACAATAGATAAAAAACTAGGGATGTGATTTAAATATTTTTTGGAAACATCAACAAGTACTGGGAACCTGCCCTCCCCCGCAGGGTCTCTTACAGGGTACAACGACAAAATCCTGGTAATCTGCTTCAAAATGACCTGACAGAGTGAGAGAGACACAGTTAAAGTCTCATGGAACAGTTCTGCTTGAATCACATTCAAAGGGAGCAGTACAAAGAGTGGTTTGTTCTCTGGTTTAAACATTTACCAAAAATAAAATCCATGATGAGTGAGCGGGTAAATATCTATTCCCTTAGAAAGTTGAAGAAAAGATCCGAACGTCCTTCCACACCAAAGTAATAGCAACGTCCTACATCGGACTATGATGAGGAAAAAGGAAATGACAGCAAACAATACTTTGCAAAGTGGCACCTTGCATCATCAAGTATATACATGGCCTCGGAGGCATCTGAACAGGGATGGGAGTGTTTTTACAAGCAGCCCCAGGCTGGCCAAATGACAAAAGCAAGCCCCAAACACCCAGCAGAGTGACAAACTGGGTGCACCCATGACCCTTTTACAAGGGAACCTCCGAAACAAAATATTTACAATGTTTAACAAGGTACAGAAACTGATGACAATTCACATACCTAAGTAAAACTTTGTGGGAATAAGGGATAGCCTTGTAACAAATACAGTAGTTGACTGTATTTGCACTGAGTTGACAAATTGAAAAGTTAAATTTGCATAATTCCACATTTATGCAGATCACCAACCTACTCATTAGTTTTGGCCTTTTCTTTGCTCTTCACATTTATACTATGCAGGATACAGACAGCAACATTATGATACTTAGGAAGCAAACTCAGTCATTAGTATGGTTAAACAGTTCTACACCCCACAGGATTATACTTTCTTCAGCACTGCAAAGGGAAATTTAAAAGAAAGGTTCAGTAGTAATGATTAAAAGAAAACATTCTGATGGAATTCCCAATTCACTGGATCAAACCACTTCAACTACCCAAACTCAGGATTTACTTTCATTCAAAATGAATCCCATGGGGGACTAAAGCTATTGATTGTTCGGGACTATCAATTGAGTTTAGTCAATAATACTCCAGCCCTCTGCACTGTTCAGGGAACTGAACACACTAAAAACAAATAGTATTAAATAGAAGCTCGACTAATTTACCATAGCTCACGGTAAGCAAAAGGGAAAAAGAATTGTCACATAAAGATTTCTGGTGATTTTGTATTCATCGTAGCAGGGCAAGAGATAACAGAGGAAAGGATTTAAATAGCTTTGGAATGGAAGACAAAAATAATTATTTGCACAAAATGAGGATGTCTCAGGAAAACTTACAGCCAGTAAAGTAGTTTTGAAAAGAAGCTGCTTTTGTAAAGTTAGCAAATTCGGCAGTCTATTTGTTCACAGTAAGGCCTCACAAACAGCCATGTGACAATGCACACCATATTCATCAAGTCTCATCACCAACACCAAATGGAAGTCAAGTGCCAACAGAGAAAGGAACCACCCCCTCATTCCACAAATCATTGTCTGCCCCATCTGTGAGAGACAATATGTCATGCACCAGATTCTTCAGTCTCTGAGAACTCGCTTTCAGTGTGGAAACAAGTCATCGTCAACCGTGAGAGACTGACCAAGAACGAGGAGAAAATGACCAGATAATCAGAACGAGGGACAGCAAGTAGACAGGCAGGAGGCTGGAAAAACACAGCAAGGCAGGCAGCATCAGGAGGCAGAGAGATTGACGTTTCGGGTGTAACCCTTCTTCAGGAATGGGGATGGGTGTGGGGGGAGCCGCAGATAAATGGGGTGGTGAGGGCAGGGTGGTGAATTGGGAAGAGGTGAAGACAAGCAGAGGGTACCACCTGGCTGGTCAATGGGAGGAATGAATCTGTTAGGTGATAGGGAGGGGTGAAGAGAGGGGAGGGGCTGGGAAGGGAGTCGGGAGATGGGAAGGGAGGTTATCTGAAATTAGAGAACTCAATGTTGAGTCTTCCAGGCTGTAGGCTGCCCAGGCAGAAGATGAGGTGTAGTTCCTCTAATTTGCGGTTTGGTTCATTGTGGCAATGGAGGAGGCCAAGGATGGTCATGTCAGAAAGTGAGTAGGAAGGGGAATTAAAATGGGTAATGATGGGGAGGTCTGGTTGGCCCCTGCGGGCCTGGCTGTGATGCTCGGCGAACCATTCCCTAAGTTTACGTTCGGTCTACCTTGTGTAGAGAGGACCACATTGGGAGCACCTGATGCAGTAAACTAGGTTGAAGAGAGGCAGGCGAACCTTTGTCTCACCTGGAATGATTGCTTGCTGCCCTGAATGGAAGTGAGGTGGGTGGTGTACCGGCAGGTTTTACATCTTTTCTGGTTGCAGGGGAAGGTACCTGGATGCTCAGGGGTGTGGTGTTGGTGGGGAGAGTGGTGCAAACCAAGGATTGTTGAAGGGAACGGTCCTTGCGGAAGGCAGAGACGTGCGGGGAGGGGAAGATGTTCTTGGTGGTGGGGTCTAGTTGGAGCTGGCGGAAATGTTTAAGGATGATGCATTGGATGTGGAGACTGGTAGGGTGGTAGGTGAGGACAATGGGGACTCTGTCTTTATTGCATTTGGAGGGGGTTGTTTCGATCAGTGGAATGGGGAATGGAGGTGGTGCAGTGGAGGGTTGTCTGGATGACAGAGGGCGGAAAAGCACATTGTTCGAAATAGATGGACATCTGGGATACTTGGGAGTGGAATGTCTCCTTGTCCGAGCAGATGTGATGGAGGTGGAGGAATTGGGAGAAAGAGATGGAGTTCTTGCACGATACTGGGTGGCAGGAGATGTAGTCCAGGTAGTTGTGGAAGTCTGTGACGTTTACTCCAAACTCACAGACTCTCACAAGTACCTGAACTACACTTCCTGCCACCCAGTATCCTGCAGGAACTCCATCCCGTTCTCCCAATTCCTCCGCCTCTGACTCATCTGTTTGGACGAGGAGACATTCTACTTCCAAGCATCCCAGATGTCCACCTATTTCGAATAATGTGCTTTTCCTCCCTCTGTCATCCAGACAGCCCTCCACCACACCACCTCCATTCCCCTTACAATGCGCTAAAACCCCCCCAACGCAATAAAGACAGAGCCCCTTTTCCTCCCCTACTATCCCACCAGTCTCCGTAACCAACCCATTATCCTTAAATACTTATGCCAACTCCAACTAGATCCCACCCTAGAATCAAGGACATCTTCCCCTCCCCACCCCTCTCTGCCTTCCGCAAGGACCGTTCCCTTCAACAGTCCTTGGTTTGCGCCACTCTCTCCATCAACCTCCCTGAACCTCCAGGTACCTTCCCTTGTACTGGAAAAGATGCAAAACCTGCCAATACACTACACACTCCACCCCCATCCTGGGCCCCAAAT
This sequence comes from Chiloscyllium plagiosum, assembly GCF_004010195.1. Lineage (NCBI taxonomy): Eukaryota > Metazoa > Chordata > Chondrichthyes > Orectolobiformes > Hemiscylliidae > Chiloscyllium > Chiloscyllium plagiosum. The sequence goes on along the minus strand of NC_057711.1, from coordinate 22,869,831 downwards.
AGTTCTTCCAGATGAGGCAGAGGTTCACCTGCCTCTCTTCCAAACTAGTTCCTTGCATCAGGTGCTCCCGATGTGGTCTTCATAAACTTAGGGAACAGTAATTCTGAGCAACTCAGCCAGGCCCGCAGGGGTCAACTGGATCTCCTAATGACCGCCCATTTTAACTCCCCTTGCCACTCCCTCTCTGACATGACCTCCTTTGCCTCCTCCATTGTTGCAACGAACCAAACTGCAGATTGGAGGAACAACATCTCATCTTCCACTGGGCAGCCTTCAGAACTCAATATTGAGTTCTACAATTTCAAATAGCCCTCCTTCCTATCCCCCGACTCCCTTCCCAGCCCCTCCCCTTCCTTTCCACTCCTCCCTACCACCAACTGGACTCATTCCTTCCATTGACCAACCAGGTCATACCCTCTGTCCGTCTTCACCTGTTGGCACTTCAACACCCTGCCCCACCGCCCCCTTTAGCTGCAGCTCCCCTTACACCCACCCCTAGTCCTAAAGAAAGGTTACACCTGAAACATCAGCTTCTCTACCTCCTGATGCTGCCTGGCTTGCTGTGTTCTTCCAGCCTCCTGCCTGTCTACATTGGATTCCAGCATCTGTAGTTTTTTGTTTGTCTTTTTTCAAGTAGTCTCATGAAGCTGTTTGTATCCACCTGAAAGGCAGACACAGCCTCAATTTAACATCAGTTTGAAAAATGAGCACCTCCCAGAATAAAGTATAGGTGTGTGAGTATTAGGGTTGAAACTTTATTGCTGGAACAGCACAGCAGGTCAGGCAGCATCCAGGGAACAGGAGATTCGACGTTTCGGGCACAGGCCCTTCTTCAGGAAGAAGGGCCTGTGCCCAAAACGTCGAATCTCCTGTTCACTGGATGCTGCCTGACCTGCTGTGCTGTTCCAGCAATAAAGTTTCAACTTTGATCTCCAGCATCTGCAGACCTCACTTTCTCCTCGTGTGTGAGTATTAATCAAGTTCTTGTGGGAAGCACACTGATACAGAAGTGCACAGAAGGAGGCCATTCAAGCCACTGGGTATGTATGGCTCATCAAATGTCTTACCTAACAATCACATTCTTCTGCCACTTGCCCACCCCTCTGCACTGTCTTTTGACTGGAATGATAATTTAATGCCCTCTTGAATGCCTTAATTGAATCTGCCTCCACCTCACATTCAGACAGTGCATTTCAGACCTGAACTATTCACGCGAGAAAACTTTTTCCTCACATGTATTTGCTGGTTTTGCCAATCCCTTTAAACCTGTGTCCTCTGGTGTTGCTACTTTGATAGAGATAGTTATCTCTCTCACTCTCTCTCCACTCCACACAGGCCACCTTATGATTCTGAAAACTATCAGAACTCCTTTTTGTTTTCTTCTCTCAAGATAAACATCTCTCAAGATGTCTCCAATCTCGCCTCATAAGTAACATTTCTCATCCCTGGAACCATTCTTGTAAATCTCTTCTGCAGCCACATCCTTCCTTTAATGTAGCACCCATATAATCGAAGGTCAAAGTCATGTCATATTCAAGTTCAACATAATGTCTTTGCTCTTCTACTTGATGCCCCATCCAATAAAGCAATGGAAGCAGTCCACAGTATTAACGATGATCTGGAGGTGCTGGTGTTGGACTGGGATGGACAAAGTTAAAAATCATACAACACCAGGTTATAGTCCAACAGGTTTATTCAGAAGCACTAGCTTTTGGAGCACTGCTCCTTTATCACGTGAAGGACTCCACAACTACCTGAAGGAGCAGTGCTCCGAAAGCTAGTGCTTTCAATTAAATCTGTTGGACTATAACCTGGTGCTGTGTGATTTTTAACTTTCCACTATTCCTGCCACCTTCAATGATCTATATACCCACATTCATCTGCTCCTGCATTTCTTTTAGACTGTGCCCTTTATGTTACATTATCTGCTCATGTCCAGAGGGCATCTTTTTAAGGTGAGAGGAGAAAGATTTGAAAAGGACTCAAGGGGCAACCTTTTTACACAGTTCGTGTGTGGAATGAACTCCCAGAGGAAGTGGTAGATGTAGGTACACTGACAACATTTAAAAGGCAAGTAGATAAGTACATGAACAGGAAAGGTTTGGAGGAATATGGGCCAAACACAGATAAACTAAACTGGTCTGGTAACATTTTCAGCAGGGATTTGTTGGACAGAAGGGTCTGTTTCAGTGCTCTCTAACTCTATGTTCATTCTATCAAAATGTATCGCCTCACATTCTCTGTATTGAACATCAACTGCCACCCTTTTAAAGTTTGAGATTTTCATCTTTAAGGCTTGCGATGTTTCCAAGTTTCGTATCCATCCACAAAACTTGAAATTATCCCCAACATGCCAAGATCTAGATCATTAATACCTATCAGGAAAACCAACAGTCCCAATATCAAATCATGGGAAACTCCACTTCAAACCTTCCTTCAGCCAGAAAAATATCAAATGACCACTGCTCTCAGTTTGCTATCACTCAGTCAATTTAGTATCCACATTATTACTGTCCCTTACATTTCATAAATGATTACTTTTCTCACAGATTTCTTGTGTGGCATTGGATTGAATGCCTTCTGGAAGTCCATGTACATTATATCAATAGCATCACTCTCATCGACCCCTTCTATTATCTCATCAAAATATCCAGCAGGTTGATTAAACACAATTTCCTCTTTAGAATTCCTACTCAACCCACCTCTTTCCATTTAACTACTAATTTTGCACAAATAATTATTTCTTGAAGATCTCCCATCACAAACTGCCTCATCTATAATTGCTGGACTTATCCTTATAAACATCTTTTTTGAACAGAGGTATGATGTTTGCAATTCTCCAGTCTTCTACACTTCCTCTGAGCCTCGGGAAAACTGAACGAATGTGGCCAGTATCCTTGAAATGTCATCTGGTCCTCGTGTTTTGTCAAGTTTAAGTGCCAACTGTCAATCCAAAACTTTCCCCGATATAATTTTGAATCCTTATACTGACAAAGTTTCTTTCTCCGTTATCACAGTTCGGGTTGTTATATGCGAGATTAGAGTGGTGCTGGAAAAGCATAGCAGGTCAGACAGCATCCAAGGAGTACGAAAATTGACATTTCGGGCAAAAGCCCTTCATCAGAGCTATTCCTGATGAAGGTCTTTTGCCCGAAACGTCGATTTTCCTGCTCCTCGGATGCTGCCTGACCTGCTGTGCTTTTCCAGCACCACTCTAATCTAGACTCTGGTTTCCAGCATCTGCAGTCCTTGTTTTTACCTTGTTATATGCTACCTTAGTAAGAACAGATGTAAAGTATTTATTGAATACCTCATCCACACTCCCTGCCTCTGAATGCAAATCCTCTCTGGCTTCCCCCCTCCTTTAACCACATTTTGAGCTATTCAAATAGAAACATGGAAACATAGAAAATGGGAGCAGGAGTAGGCCATTCGGCCTTTCTTATCTGCTCTGCTTTTCAATATGATCATGGCTGATCATCCAACTCAGTACATGGCTCTCACTTTCTCCTCCTTTAGGCCTCAGAATTATATCTAACTCCTTCTTGAAAAATTCAGTCTTTTGGTTCCAGCTTCCTTCTGTGCCTGAGAATTTCACAGGCTAATCACTCTCTGGGTGAAGACATTTCTCTCCTCAGTTCTAAATGGGTGAGCCCTTACACTGTGACCCTTGTTTGCTATTGGAAGACCTCTAGGTTTCCCTTTATTCTGGATGCCTATACTTTCTCATAATTCCTGTTTGCTTATTTAATATGCTTTCTCATCTCCCCTGCACCTTATGTATTCCTCTTTGTTCTCAATTGTATTCTCTACATCTGCCATAAACACACTTTTACTTAATTTCTATTCCTTTTGTCATCCAGGGAGCTCAGACTTGTTCGTCTTACCTGTCTGTTTCTAAGTGAATATTATCTTGTACCAGAATCATCTCCTCTTTGAAGAATGACTATTGCTCGAATGCAGTTTTCTCACCAACATTCTGTTCCAGTCTTCTCTCAGCCAATTGATTTTTTTCTTACTCTGAATTGACAATTACCATTCTCCACCATAAGCCTAAATCTTACGATATAATGATCACTGTCTCGGAAATGTTCCCCCATTGATTCTTAACCTACTTGGCCATCTTGTTTCTGAGAACTTCCTTGTTGGACTGGACACCTACTGCCGAATGAAATTCTCTTGAACACAATCTAGGAATACTTTCTCCACTCTGCCCCTTACAATACCAGTGTCCCAAACTATTTGTGGACAGTTAATAGGACTACAGCTCCTCTATAATGTTGGTATCTCTGTAATTTTCCAGCAGATTTGTTTTTCTATATCCTTCCCACTAGTTGGTAGATTATAGGCCACACTGGGGAATAAAACTGCCCTTTTTCTGTTCTTTAGCCCTGGCCAAATTATTTGAAGGCCATGTGAAATCCTCTTTCTTCAGCACTGCAATGCACTCCTTAACCAAAACAACTACCCCTCAATCTCCTGCAGCAGTCAATACTTTCTGCTTGTGGTCATCTGGAATAATGAGACTCTTGTGGTGCAGTTGCAGTGTCCCTATCTCTGAGCCAGGAGGTCTGAGTTTGATTTCCACCTGCTCTGGAGGTGTGTCATAACATATCTGAGCCGGTTGATTAGAAAATGTCTCTCGTCTGGAACAATAGCTGGGTCCATTGCTTCCCACACATTACACATCACACAATCCAATTCCTGTCTCTACTTTACTTCCCTTACGTTCATATTATTCTCATTTGAATTACATATGTCTCTTTAGATTGGTTCTAACATTTCCTTAAACCTGGTGTGTCTCAGTTAAATTCACATATAGCTACTTCTTTAAGAATAAGACACCTTTCTAATTTATAGCAACTTAAGGACAACCCCAAACAGTAGTTCCTGACCTTCTAATGAATTTACTAAAAAAGAATCTCCCCTCTGCCCTTCAGCAAATTTACAGTTCAGTACATTTTACTTCTTGCAGTTTCTTGATTCAGTCTTCTACATTTCTCTGTATACTCTTCATCTTTTCATTTTCCAATGCCTCACTTTCCATACATCCAACGCTGATATTTTCTTCCTTACCCTTCCTCTCTTTCCTTGAAATTTTACCTGCGTAATGCTTCTTACCAGTCCATTTTCCTTCAAATGTCCGCTACACATCCTCCCTGTCTCTTTCTCATTAAACTCCACAAATAGTTTTGTTCATTCATGCTCCACATCACTTCATTAATTGTTACTTTCTCTGGAAAACAAATGGTCTCCATTCTCCTCCAAACTCACTTTTTGAAAATGTTTCACAACTTGGCTTCTTCCTTCAGACCCAGAAATTGTCCAAGTCTCAAATTCATGTGAAAAACAGTCCCACCACGACAAAACTCACCTTACACTGTGTCTTCAGTTGACCTGTGAGCAATTATCTCTTCTGACTAAATACATGATTTCCCACTTCTAACCTTGTTCTTATTTCTTTGTCACACCTTCCATCTGTTGGCAGTGCGCAGCCTAAGTATTTGAATCTTGTCCCATTTTAGTCTTTTTCCCCATGAATAAAGGAAGATTTCATGGTGATTTTCTGATGTGCATCACTATGTTTTTTTTATGATGTCCATTTTTATTCCGAAGGTCCATCCCTACTGCTATGTGGAAATGTGGATTAATCAGCTCAGTCATGATCTTGTTGCCTTGTGGAGTAGTCTTGGTGGGCCAGTAGCGTACTAACTTGCATGTATAGTTCTTGCAATCGTTCTTCTAGGCTGGATCCAAATACTTTATCATTTTGAAATCTAACTAATGCTGTCATATGCCCTCAGTTTCACACCAGATTTTGTGTCTTCAAACGCCTCTTTGAATCACAGCTTCAACAGACATTATCATGGATTGCGTACTATTGTTGAACTCTTCTTCCAACTTGTATGGGAAATCCAGAGTGGGAGCTGAACCAAAAACCGCTGATTTGAAAATGAGCATGCAACCAATTTAACCACAGAATTAGGAAGTACAATTTTAGTAAAAACTGATTGTGTACAAATTAGTACCATGCATAACTTCAAGCTAAATTCTATTTTCGTCTCAAGTCTGCTATTATGCCACTCTGTGCTGCGGAAATCCCCAAAACTATTTTTGCTTATTTGGCAGTATGAAGCATTGTCTGGACTGCCAAACAAAAAGGAAAAAAAAACTTTTGAACCTTAATTTATGTCATGCTTTTTTTGTGGAGAAATGTCAATGTACCAAAATACAGTGTTTGAAATAGCTAAAAGAAATTCGGTTTTAATCTATCTCCTATAAGGAGGCAATGCTTTTCTGTTGAGCATTGTCACAAAGCTAGTCCCTTTTTTTTCCAAAAGTTGTTGCTTAGCTCAAGGATACCATGTCCTTTATTTTTTTCAGAGGGGTAATAAACCTGGCTGGGCTCCAATCAGTCTGGTTTGGTACAGAGATGAAAAGGGTTTTGAGAGGCCTTTTGTTTATATGCAAACAGAAGAGACTTCAGGTCAAAGTGGTCATGTTTTAGAAGTGACCTATATAATTAAAGGAGAGTGGTCAGCTCTCTAGCTGAGAAGTTTAGTTCAGTCCTGAACTGTCTCTCTCTCTCTCTCTTTCTGCCTTTCAACTTCAACCTGTAATCACGTGTTCCATTTATACTGGGTTTTAAAGGGAGTTTGCTTATTGGGGCTGTTGTGTATATTCGGAACAGCATACTTAAGTCTAGTTTAGACAGACTGATTTCTGTAGGGGTTCTTTATTCTGATATTTGTGTTTCATTGTGTAATTTTGTGAAAACATTTCAGTCTGTTTTAAAATCTAGTAGTCAACCCAGCTAGCTTACTTTTCACTGTGCACTCACCGAAACAAATTGCAATGTTATGGTCTGGGCTGCCTGCTTAAGAATGTTTTGAGTGTTCTGGCCTAGTCCATAACAGCATAGATGCATTCCTAATTTATTTCGAACCAGCTCCTTCCTCTTTATCTTATGGACTGCAAGAATGCTGCACTGTTGTGGAGATGTATTCTTCTGAATGAAATCAATGCTATTTCAAAGAAAGCGAGGGAACTCTTCCAGGTGATCCTGGCCAATAAATATTCCTCCACCAACATCACTTAAACAGACCCTCTGTTTATTTATTTCTAAAGCGTTTCTGGGGAATGTCCCAGAAAGTGGACATGAGGAATGTTGGATAGTGAGCAGGTGAATGATCAGCCGCGATCCTCCTGAATGGTGCAGCAAGCTCAGGAGGTCGAATGACCTACTTCGGTTCCTATTTCTCATGGCCTTATGGGCTCAAGACCCAGTGACAATGGAGGAACTGTGATGTATTTCCAAGTCAGTATGGCATATGTTTGGAGGGGAACCCTTGCCCCTGTTGCCCTTATAGATGGTAGAAGCCACAGATTTGGTAGGTGCTCTCTGAGGAGACTTGGTGAGTTATTACTTGTTGTAGATTGTTCACTCTGTTGCCAATGTTAAGTGCATATTGTTGAAGCATCCTACATTTAATGCATAGTTTTTCTTTGAAATTGAGCTTGTTAGTGATGAATGCAGTGGTGTTCCTGGCGTATGACATGGGACTGGGAGAATGGATAAACTTCAACTAATAAAGTGGATTAGGTAAATTGTCAAGTTGTGAAATAGAGGCCAAGACGATCTGAGGTGAGGTAAGTGTGTAAGGGTCATTCTTCAATACAACCCCTTAATACATCACCTGCAGTCTCCTCCTCAAACATTCATACAAGGAACTGAATTTGTGAGTGCTTACTTCTTATCAGCAATTAATCAGCAAATACAATTTTGTACATTAGTAGTTTAGCAGTTTGATAATCATTACCCTGGTAAAGTGCATTATGTGAGCATGGCCAAGATAACAACGTAAATGTCTCGGATACAATTAACCAGCTAATTTAACCAAGTACAATACCATCACAACTCTTAAGTTGTAAGGGCTTTGTAGACTGAATATCAGGTCAGCAACAAGGAGTTCAAAATCCATGCCACAGAGCTAGAACAATACCATTCATAACAAAATATTTGTAAATGTCGTGGACAAATTCAGCCCAAAAGCTTGTGTGCAATACAAGTATTGGCTTTACAACATTCGTACTTTACTTCAATAAAGTCCAAGTACTTCAAATATGTATCGATAATATTAACTTTTGGATTAAGATAGACTCCGAAACAGATGGAGGCCTTTCACTGTATTCTATTGCACTGAGAATATGAGTGAAAAACATTACTTTTTTCTGTCCTCTTAATCCAGGGCTGTTAAGGGCCACTTCAGAACAGGTAGAATCCATAGTCTGACCACTGATAAATACCTTACAGTGTATAATAATGGTATTGTTACTGAAAGAATTATTGTTGATCATAATTTAGTTGAGCGTACTTATGGAAGTTCCAACAATGAATTTTATAAATCTTTTCTTTCAGAGCTTGTAATACAGCTAGACCTCACCTTCCATAATGGAGAGACCTGCTGTTTTCAGATCCTTTGATCAAGCACATCATCCTTGTCTATACAATGAGTCAATTGTAGGAGCTGGTGCAGAGTTGTTTCTGTTCAAACACAGTAAGTGTTTAGAAAGACGGGCAAGTTTGCTCTTAAATACCACAAACTTCATAAACATTCATTCAGTTTGTGATCAGGCGTCACAGACAGGCTACAATTTAAACAGACATGACATGCTGGGTACGGGAATAAATGGATAAAGCAAGACAAAAGTAAGCGTAACCTCGGCATTGCAGCTCCTGTGATAAAACGCCATTATTACTTCCACATCTAATGGTTCTGACACATTAACTAATAGTTCTTTTGTCAACCAATAACTGAAGTATACAGCAGTTAAGATGTAAGGGTTTCACATGTATTTGAATGACATTTAAATGGTTTTAGGTCATCTTAGGCAGGGCTTTCGATTACTGAAAGCCATTTTGTGCATACAATTAGTTTTAATTTTGAGCTTTTTTTCTTGTTTACCAACTTCACCTCCCCCCCACCCTGTATAATTCATTTAACTTACAAACTCCTTTCATTGTCTGATCCAAAAGTTTCAAAGCTGCCAAATGGCCTCTGTGCTACCTCAACCAACCAGGCACCATTTATACCCATCCTTTTTAGGGAAACGTTGGGGGATACTGGGTGAGAATTAGAACTGAACCTGAAACTGTCTGCACCTGATATTCGCATGAAAATTTAGAAGAAGTGGCAAGGAGCCCTTTGTAGCAGTGACACAAACACTTTTCTCACTCTCAAAACTATACTAAGGACCAAGTTCAATATCTACACTCCTAAACTTACTGAGATCAGCTTTGGAGAGGAGATGGTCCCAAAATGGTCATGTCACTGGTTTTTTTACTTATGGGCCCAAGGCAAAGTTCAGGGAACATGGGCTCAAGTTTCATGAAGGCTGTTGAATTTCACATCAATCAGTAAAATATGACATTAATTTGTGCTCGCAATAATGGAGACCATGGAACTGTAGCCCATTTTTGTAAATACCCATCTGGTTCACTAATGTCCTTCAGGGAAGAAAATCACCATCCTTAGCTGGTCTGGCCACTTGTGAATTCAGGCCCATAGCATTGTGGTTGACTCTTAACTGTCATCTGAAGCCACCCAATTGAAGTGTGATTTTAGGGACGGTGAACAATGCTGTCCTTGTCAGTGATACCGACACTTCATGAAAGAACAAAATCAAGGACAAAGATTGGGATCTTCTTTCTCTTTTGTGTCTAATATGGATTGACTCACCTGCAAATGGCCTTTTTAGCTGTTTGTTCCAGTTTCAGGGAAACTTTGTGTTAATAACAAGTAACCCTTAAGTCACTTTAAAATGCAAACCATACATTTGAGTGGACTTGGCTGTTCAAACAGGCCAATATTTGTAAATGATAAGCGACTGAAGCTTCGAAGCCAACCTGAAGGTGGTTATTGTGTGTAATAAATTGATAAGATAAGAAAGTTAATAGCAAGTGAAGGTTAAGTTGGATGCAGTGGAGGATAGAACAAAGGGACCCCTTAATTGAGTTGAGACAAAAGGTGACCGGACATATGAATCAAGCAAGTTTAAATAAAGCACTGAAAAGATTTAATATCCAGAGTCTGATGATCGGAGATGTCTACCATTTTGGAGAATAAAACCAAAAGACTGTAAATAGGCCATGGCAGAGGGTAAAGTTGTTTGACTTGTAAATGCTGATTTAAGACTAATAAGTTCCAAGTCAATGGAAACAGAGACGTCCAAGACATTGTATGTTATTGTACCCAGCAAGTGAATGGCTAATAACTAATTGGAACCATAGACCCTCGCTGTAAATTACACTATCAGTCTCTTACAAGTGTCTGCCACCAACAGGTTGAAGTTTTAGTCTTACATAACATGACTCAGTTCCTCAATGGATAAGCTCAATCAGCCCGACCTGAAATTTAAATATTGTGGAAAACAAACAACAGAAGTGATCTGTAATCAACATCCAATTTAACTAAGTAGGTTCAATTAGAGATGCACATCCTACACCTGATATGACGCATGCCAAAATGTACTTCAGAATAACAAATTAAGAACTGGATTCAAAAGTTTACAGTTGTGGTGCCAGAAACATGGCTTTTAAGTGAATAAACTGACAGCAAGAATGGAATCAATGCATTGTAAATTATCCTGCACACACCTGAGCACTCGCTTACAATAAGCCAACTCACCAAAATGTGTCCCTGCTGATTTTCCTCCCATACACTCTCTGAATTTATTTTAGTTAATTGGAAAGGTTAGTTCCCTGACCATTGCTGCAAAGAACAGAGTAAATGAAAACCTTTGCCCCATGAAGTTCGGAACAGCTAAATGAAAAAACTTCCTCTCATTATTCATTACAGCCATTCAAGTGCTTGAAACTTTGGGCTGGATTTTCTCAATGAATTCAATTTTCCAATGTAGTGGGGTTGGGGTATGGGTGGGGTCACATTTCCCAACTGGGTAGATGAAAGGACCTCAGCAGCTACCTTGCCAGAAATGAACAATGAACATAGGACTGTGGGAAAGGTTAAGGATGGGCAGGCCAGTGCCAGGGGTTGAAGGATTGACCAATAATTGGGTGGGAATCAATGCCAGCAGGGAGTTTAGGGTCATCATCTGTAAAGAAGAATTGGTAGCTTTAAGAAAGGGGAAGGAATCAAAAAAGTATATTCACATTGGAAAAGGGCAATGTTAGTGAGAATACAGAGATACAGGCTACAAGATGAGATGGGATTGCGGTTGACAACAAGGAGGTTTTAGCAATTTTGGAAGATCTGAGTTAAAAATCACACAACACCAGGTTATAGTCCAACAGGTTTAATTGGAAGCACACTAGCTTTCGGAGCGACGCTCCTTCATCAGGTGATTCGGAGCGTCGCTCCGAAAGCTAGTGTGCTTCCAATTAAACCTGTTGGACTATAACCTGGTGTTGTGTGATTTTTAACTTTGTACACCCCAGTCCAACACCGGCATCTCCGAACCTTGGAAGATCTGAACATAGATAAGACCCGTGGGCTGGATGGGAATTATCCTCGGATTCTCTGGGAAACCAGAGAGGAGATTGCAGAGTCTTTGGCTTTGATCTTTATGTCATCATTGTCAACAGGACTAGTGCCAGAAGACTGAAGGAAAGCAAATGTTGTTTAAGAAGGGGAGTCGGGACAGCCCTGGTATTAATGGCCAGTGAGCCTTACTTTGGTTGTGGGTAAGGTGTTGGAAAAGGTTATAAGAGATAGGATTTCTGATCCTCTGGAAAGGAATAATTTGATTAGAGATAGTCAACACAGTTTTGTGAAGGGTAGGTCGTGCCTAACTAACCTTAGTTAGTTCTTTGAGAAGGTGACAAAACAGGTTATGAACGTAAAGTGGTTGATGTGATGTATATGGACGCCAGTAAGGCATTTGATTAAGTTCCACACAGTAGGCTATGGCACAAAATACAGAGTTTCGGGATTGAAGGTGAATTAGCGAATTGGATCAGAAATTGGCTAGCTGAAAGAAGGCAGAGAATCGTGGTTGAGGGGAAACGTTCATCCTGGAGCTCAGTTATCAGTGGTGTGCCGCAAGGATCTGTTTTGGGCCCACTGCTGTTTGTCATTTTTATAAATGATCTGGATGTGGGTGTCGAAGGATGGGTTAATAAATTTGCAGATGACACTAAGGTAGGCAGAGTTGTGGATAGTGCCGAAGGATGTTGCGGATTACAGAGGGTCATAGATAAGATGCAGTGCTAGACGGAAAAGATGCAAGTGGAGTTTAATGCAGAAAAGTGTGAGGAGTTCACTTCGGACAAAATAAGAGGAACACAGAGTACTGTGTGGATGAACAGAGAGTTCTTGGTGGCCAGGTGCATAAGTCCCTGAAAGTTGTCACCTAGGTTGATAGGATTGTAAAGAAGGCATATGGTGTGTTGGCATTTATTGTAAAGGGAATTGAGTTTCAGAGCCACGAGGTCATGCTTCAGCTGTACAAGACACTGGTAAGTTTACACCTGGAGTATTGTGTACAGTTCAGGTCACTGCATTACAGGAAGGATGTGGAAACTTTGGAAAGGGTTCAGAGGAGATTTACTAGGATGTTGCCTGGTATGAAAGGAAGGTCTTACGAGGAAAGGCTGAGGGAACTGAAGGTGTTTTCGTTGGAGAGAAGAAGGTTGAGAGGTGACTTAATCGAGACGCATGAGATAATCAGAGGGTGAGTTAGGGACAGCGAGAGCCTTTTTCCTCGGGTGGTGAAGGCTAACATGAGGGGACATAGCTTTAAATTGAGGGATGATAGATTTCAGACAGACATCAGGGGTAGTTACTTTACTCAGAGAATAGTAGGGACATGGAAAGGCTTGTCTGCAACAGTAGTAGACTCACTAACGTTAAGGGCATTTAAGTGGGCATTGGACACACGTATGGATATTAATGGAACGGTGTAGGTTAGATGGGCATCAGATTGATTTCACAGGTTAGCATAACATTGAGGGCTGAAGGGCCTGTACTGCGCTGTAAAGTTCTATGTAGTAGAAGGGTGAGGGGGTGATGCTGGACTGTAGGGAATGGTAAATGCCACCTCCTTAGAAGAGTTCCTGCAGATGAGAAGAGAGAGAGTAAACATTACCAGAATGTGGGGAAGAGGCACATGTGGAAAATTTGGCTGGAGTCCGAGAGTGTGGTGCTGGAAAAGCACAGCAGGTCAGGCAGCATTCGAGGAGCAGGAGAATCGACATTTCGAACATAAGCTCTTCATCAGGAATGAGGAAGGTTTGGCTGGAGCCAGCTAAATGCGCGAACAACTGCAGCATAAAATCCATTGTGTAAGTGCAAATGGGATGGCAGTGTCATATGCAGCAACATGGATGAACCAAGCACAGGGAGGACACATGCATAGGTCACGACAAAAGGGCAGTATCACACAAGAGAAGAACGGCCCATCATTAGCACTCGATGAAGTGCAGAGCATGGATGAACACATCTTGAATTTGGTGCAGGAGAAAGTGAGGACTGCAGATGCTGGAGAGTCAGAGCCAAAAAGTGTGGTGCTGGAAAAGCACAGCAGGTCAGGCAGCATCCAAGGAGCAGAACAGTTGATATTTCAGGCATAAGCCCTTCATCAGGAATGTCACTCTCCTGCTCCTCGGATGCTGCCTGACCTGGTGTGCTTTTCCAGTGCCACACTTTTTGACTTTGAATGTGGTGCAGTGTTTTGAGTGTTGGGGCCAGGAGTATTGGTTTAAGACTCATTATTTCGGTGTTTGGAGCAGAAGGGATCTCTTAATTTAAGATAGATGGACAATGATGTGTCCTTTCCATGATTTCACAGTTGTAAGAGATGGAAATCAAGATTGATAAAACTTGATCATCAGAGAGAGTGGGGAGGGTAGCTTTAGGGTTCAACCTGTGATGTAAATATTGCTGGGCCAGCATTTATTATCTGTCCCTTGTTGCCCCTGAGAAGATGATGGTAAGCTACCTACTTGAATTGCAGCAGTGCATGTGTTGTAGGGAGACCCACAATGTGGTTAGGGAGGGGATTCCAAGATTTAACCCAGTGACACTGAAGGAACAGTGATGTATTTCTCTATCAGGATGATGAGTGGCTTGTTTGGGAAATTGCAGTTGGTGGTGTTTCGTTGTATCCAGTATCCTTGTCCTTATCGATGGAAGTCATCGTGGTTTTGGAAGGTGCTGTCTAAGGAGTCTTTGTGAATTTCTGCAATGCATCTTATAGATGGTATACACTGCTGCTACTGATGGATATGGTCCCAAGCAAGCTCTTTTGCCTGATGTCAAGGCCAATCACCCTCACTGCCTCTCTTGAGTTCAGCTCTTTTGTCCATGTTAAAAAAAGCTGTAATAAGGATGAAAATGGGAAAAGCAATAACAGTCAATGTGAAGTCTACTAATTTGTCTTTTCAGTGTGGTCTCTACAGAAATCAAGGCCATGTGAAGGTCAGGTACAAGTACTGCCGGAAGGAAGTGACATTATTAACAGCATTCTTGTCTTCCACATGGTGTCAGGATTGGAGATGGTGCAGCTCAGAACAAACACGGAACAAAAATCACTGAACTTGAAACATTAACTTTGATTTTCTCTCTGCTGCCAGATGTGCTGAATTTCTTTTGGACTCTGTTTTTATTTCAGATCTCCAGCATTCACGCAATTTTTTCTTTGATTACATAGAACCAGTGAATTGTTATGGTGTGCAAGGAGTCCATCTGCCTGTCAGGTCTGCACCAATTTTCTGAACATTTTTAACACATTGTCAATGTCCTGCCATTTCCCTGTAACCCTGTACATTGCTTTTAGTTGAATGATCATCCAGTGTCCCCTTGTATATCTCAATTCAATTTGCTTTCAACACACTACTGGACAGTGCATTCCATAAGCCTCAGACTATTTCATACCCTTTGTGAGATATTGTATTATCATTCACTTCACTAACTCCCTCACAAGTACTCTATGTTTACTGTACTGTGTTTCCATTCATAACACCGTATTTTTGTCGTACATTTTACTCTTATAAGATAAACTAAATTAAACATTCATTCCAAGGCTGCCATCCCATTACTGTTTCTTTACACCTTTCAATTCTTATCGGCCTCATGCTGCAAGCAGTGTTTAGACCTGTTTCTGTATCAAAGGCTACTTCTGAGTAAGTGTTAATACTGTAACCTACTCAGAACGATGTCATCCTCGCCATTGTATCTCCATAACTCACTCGAAACTATGGAAAGATTATAATATTAATTAGCACTTAGCAACCACCTCTTGGGATCTAAACAGGGCTGTAGGACATCAAACAGTTTCCTCCACCAGTATATCCGTAATTTATCTCTTTGAAATTTCCTTATACATCACCTATTTCTCTAACACTGTACTACCTATTTCTAACTTTTATTTAGGACTACCATCTTGTACTAATGTATGGATTGATACTTTTTAAAATATATGTTAAATAGGGCTGATATTCCCCTTAAGAAATTTACTATCAAACAGTGCTTCCATGAAACTGCACAAATGAATGTGTAGGAATTGTCAAAACCAGCAAAAGTAAATAAAATCTCATGTCCCAACTGTGGGAAATCAGTTTAATATCCTCTATACTTTTATTTAGTACACATGTAATTTCTTACTTATTTAAATCATACAGGTCTAGTATTTTTATTAACATCACTAACTTTAAAGACAAAAGGACTAACACCTCTTAATTATGTAAACTCAGAACAGACAAAGTTAAAAATCACACAACACCAGGTTATAGTCCAACAGGTTTAATTGGAAGCACACTAGCTTTCGGAGCGACGCTCCTTCATCAGGTGATTGTGATCACAACAATCACCACAATCACCACAATCACCTGATAAAGGAATGGCGCTCCGAAAGCTAGTGCTTCCAATTAAACCTGTTGGACTATAACTTGGTGTTATGTGATTTTTAACTTTGTACACCCCAGTCCAACACGGGCATCTCCAAATCAGACCAGACAGACATTCTAATCCCATCTGGAGTAACAGCCAGCACTTAGCAAGTGCTTAAACTATCTCCTGCTCCCCCAGGGCAGATGTCACGCACACTCATGTACAATAGATACAACTATGTGATACCATAGTGCTAAAATTTTAATGTATGTAAAAACAGCATATAAAAGAGGCTACTGTAAAATTGTATTTTGGATTCCATCACCACCTCAAACTGTGCTACTGTGTCTGCTCAATAAAGAGGCTACTTTTGCCACTCACAGATCTTGGTCATTATTGAACACGATCCTACACATTCAGATTCTATGATTTGATTATTCTGTGGTTCGCCAAGGCCAGAGGATAGAGGTGCAGAAGTGGGCCATTCAGTCCATCGTGTCTTCTGTGCCAGATGTTTGCATTCACCCCGACTCCCAAAATTGATTGACTGATCTAAAGGTCCTCAACTCCACTTTCCTGCCTTTTCCCCATTGCACTTGTTTCCCTTACAGACTAAAAATCTGTCTGTCTCAGCCTTAAATACAATAACTGGCCAGCCTCAACAGCCCTCTGTATTCAAGAAATTTATGGATCCAGTACTTTCTGAGAGAAATCCTCTGTGCTAACTGGATGACCCCTTACATAGACCCTTTCACACGCGGAAATAACCTTTTTACAGCTACCTTAAGTCTACTGAGAAGCTTGTATGTTTCAATGAGGTCACCTCACTTTCTTCCAATCTCCAATAAGTATAAGGTCAATATCGCCTCATAAGCTAATCCCCTATACCATCTATCAACCCCAATAATCTTCTCTGGACTACCTCCAATGCCAGTATATCTTTCCTTAGATAAGGAGATCAAAACTGCTCACAGTATTCCAGGTGTAGTCTGACTAGTGACTTGTATGATGTTAGCAAGTCTTATAACTTTTTTTTTCTATTCCATTCACTTTGAAATACAAGCCAATATTCCATTTGCCTTCCCTACTATGCTACCTTTTTGTGATTCATGCATAAACATGTCCTGCAGCTTTCTGTAGTCTTTCTCTGTTTAAATAATATTCAGCTCTTCTATTCTTCCTGCCAAAGTGTGCAACCTAACATTTTCCCACGTTATATTCCATCCACCCTAACAACTTGCTGTGTGAAAAACCTCACATCATATTTCCTTCTTTTGCAAAACACTTCAAATTTGTGCCCTCTGGTTATTGATCTGTTCACACATAAGTGTAGTTTCTCTCTACCTACTCTGTCCAGACACCGCTTGATTTGAAAATTTCGATCAAATGTCCCTTTAGTCTTCTATTCTCCAAGTAAAACAATCCCAACTTCTCCAGTCTTTCTTCAGAATGTCTCATCCTTGAAGCCATTCCCACTAGCACATTCTATACTGTCTCCAATGCAGCTGCATCATTGCTGTAGTATGGTGCCTAGAACTGTAGACAGTATTCCAGCTGAGGTCAAATCAGTGTCCAATGTAAGTTCATGAAAGCTTCTCTGCTCTTGTACTCTATACCCCCATTTATCAAGTCTGAATATTGTATGTTTTGTTAAGAGCTCTTACTG
Source organism: Chiloscyllium plagiosum (assembly GCF_004010195.1). Taxonomy (NCBI): domain Eukaryota; kingdom Metazoa; phylum Chordata; class Chondrichthyes; order Orectolobiformes; family Hemiscylliidae; genus Chiloscyllium; species Chiloscyllium plagiosum. Next base: position 22,852,317 of record NC_057711.1, on the reverse strand, counting down.
TCAATTTTGTACATATAAACTATGTTTCTCTGTTCCTGCAAACACTTTGAAAAATCTTTTGCTGGGTTCTTGGTTGCCTTCAGCCACACACACCTGATTTTTGGGCACCCTGCCTGGAGCGGTGTAGGGAGATCACAGAACCGTCTCGTGGGGCTGCTCCTGGGTCTGGCCAGGCTGGAAGTAAACAGGTCAAGGCAGTGGGCTGTGGTGGTGGGGGGGTTCATCTCTTCTGAATGCCTGTCCCTCTTCCGCAGTTCCATTTGAGCTTGAGTGTCCTTGGAGAGGGAGCATGTGGTGTCCACGAATGTTACTGATGACTTTAGAAAGAGGTGGACACCATAGGGGTAACAGTACTTTATTTCGTTCCCCACATCCACTTTGATTTAGTCCCTCTCTCCCTAAACCCCTCACTTTTTGACAGTAACATTTGCTTGTAAAAATTCAATTGGCCACATGAGTGTTTCTCTGGTAGTGGGAGAAAGAATAGAACCCTTTATTTTATTAGATTACTTACGGTGTGGAAACAGGCCCTTCGGCCCAACAAATCCACACTGACCCGCCAAAACACAACCCACCCAACACTACGGGCAATTTAGCATGGCCAATTCACCTAAGCTGCACATTTTTGAACTGTGGGAGGAAACCGGAGCACCTGGAGGAAACCCACGCAGACACAGGGAGAATGTGCAAACTCCACACAGTCACCTGAGGCGGGAATTGAACCCGGGTCTCTGGCGCTGTAAGGTAGCCGTGCTAACCCCTGTGCCACCGTGCCACCCACCGTGTATCTCCATGCATTCCATACTGAAGGAACCACATGCTTTGAAATTTACCTGCAGGGGATGCACTGGAACCAGTAGGATGTTGGATGTGGAGGTGCCATTGGAGAGAGGAGGGTATGTGCACCATTACATCAGTCCTGTCCACCCTTCATCTGCACCTATACTCGTGTTGCAGTTGGTTATGGCATACAGTTCAAACAGATGAAACCAGCTAGTGAACATGGCATGTTATGAACCAGATCAAATCCCCTCAAAATATATTAAGAAGATAGCCTAGACCCGAACCTTTCTTATTTTGAAGGTAAGCTTAAGGTGAGGTGTTCAGGCTGCAATTCGAATGGCCAAACAACAAGGCTTTATTTGTACACTATAATTAAAATACAGACAAAATAAAAATAGAATAATTGGCTGAGCTATAACTCTATTGAAATGTTGAACAAAATAATATATAAATTACTACCAATAAACATCCGATAAACACACCCTTGACAAAGGCAAATTCAGTAAAATATGTTATTTCTATTTCAGCAGTAGAAAGAGAATCCCAGCTTTTAGCTGTAACTGAGAGGGGAATAAACGCTCAAGACCCCAGCAACTGTTACTGAAAGCTAAAACCAAAACAAAATCCTGGTTCTGTGGGAACTTGACCCCACCCAATCAGGCTGCTTCTATTATTCCAACTTTAAAAAAAATCCAAGCCCTCACAAGCTGTTTACTTCATTGGCTTTGGAGCACATGCTCAATACTTCTGTCTATTCTTTCTTTATAAAAGGAAACAGGACAAAATACACCTCTTAAAGCCTATTGTCAAGGGCTCAAATGTATGTAAGGTGACAGAGACAGTAACACCTCCACTGAAGATTTGGGGAGAGATCCAGCAAAGATCAGATCCTGCAAATGTTGAGCTGGGAAAGGGTGTCACCAACAAAATGATACAAATGGAGCAAACTGTGTAAATCCCAGGGACTATTCACTCCCCTGTGTGAATGATGGAGGAGACCATCTATGCAACGTGTGGTATCATGTCTCTGGCTTAACATTACATTGCCTCTTCCACTGAGAGAGGTGACACTCAAGGGGAACCTCATTTTGCAGGTGACCAAGTGGTTGCAGGAGATCAACAGAGGCCTTCAAAATAAAAATCTCCCTTAAATATTTGTTGTTAACATTCTTTGTGGAATTAATTCAACAACTTCTAATGTACAAAGGCATAAAGCATTTACTAGCCCCTGAAATACAATCTCTAAAGGAAAGTCACCAGTATCGAAGGTTCAGTGATTAGCACAGCTGCGCTACGGACCCCAGTTCAATTCTACTCTCAGGTGATTTTCTGTGTGGAGTTTACAATATTGTCCCTGTGTCTGCATGGGTTTCCTCTTGGTGCTCCAGTTTCCTCCCACAATCCAAGGATGTGCAGATGAGGTGGATTGGCCAGGTTAAATCGCCCACAGTGTTCACAGATGAGTGGATTAGCCATGGGAAATGTGGGGTTACATGGATAAGTCAGGTGGTTGGGTCTGGGTGGGATGCTGTTTCGAGGGGTGGTGTGGACCTGATGAGCTGAATGGCCTGTTTCCACACTGTCGGGATTCCACAATTAATCAATTTGGGGAATAATACTGATCTTGTGAAGTCGAGGTCAAGGGACATCGCTACTATCGAGAAGAGGCTTTGATTTTATTTGCAAACTAAGTTGAAAGGCGCACTTGCACCAAAAACATACAAAGAGACTGCAATAGTATTGTCAGATCAAACTTCATTTCAAATCATTAGCTGAGGCCCATTTCTGGTGAGGTTAATATAGCATTCAAACACTTTGCAGCTCTTCCAATTTTATCAACATGTATTATTTCATCTCGGATACTTTCACAAAACATCAAAAGGAAAATATCAATGAGCAAAAGGATGTCAAAACCAATCACAATTCTTTGCAACAAGATTAATTTCTTTAACAGGATGATATATTTTTGTTAACATTGGGAAATAAGTGCAATGGAAAGGGTACAGGAGTGTGCCAAGACGTTGTAAGGAATGGAGATTTGTAGCAATGAGGGTGGAGTTGACAAACTGGGATGTTTTCTTTGGAACAGAGGAGGCTGCAGCAGAGATTTAATGTAGAGTTGAGAGCCCTGGATGGAATTGAGGGACAGAGCGGAGAGGTCGACAATCAGGGCAGCACGGTGGCTCAGTGGTTAGCCCCGCCTGTTTCTACACTGTGGGGATTCTATGAGAAGACAGCAGGGAGTTTCGGTAATAGGTGAGAGGATAACTGGGGAGATGAGGAGAAATTCTTTCACCCAAGGTGTGCTGAGGGTCGACGTTGTGGCAGAAATTGTCATCATGTTTACAAACTACTTGGGTATGGATTCAAAGAGCTCCAACTTTACAGTTCCAGAGATGGAAACTGGGATAAGTCTACATAACTCCTTTTTGGCCAGCGCAGAAATGATGGGTCAAATGGTCTCCTTCTGTGCTCAAGGTGAGAACATTGATACCAAGTGATAGCATCTGAAACAGCTTCTAGCAAGAAACACAAATCTGATAAAACATGAGCGTACCTGCATGAGCTCTCCTGAGAGCCCTCACTGCTCTTCCAGAGCTCTTCATATCAAAATGGCTGACCCATGGTGTGAGTGTGAACCATTGTTGTCACATTTTGATTCAGTTTAAGCAATCATTCCATTGATAAACTTATGAAATTCGTCGAGAAAATGATATTTTACTGAATCATCTGTTAATTCTTTGACTGAAAGAAGGCATAGGTAGCATACTGTGAGTTTGCACAAACTTGTTGAAGAGTGGTCTGAGGGCAGCAGTGGGTAAGGGCGGAGATAGAATGTTGTTCTGCCCACACTTAATCTCAGTCAATCCAGTGGCTTTAGGGACATAACATTCCAGCTATTTCCTGCCTTCCCTTAGCATCTACATGTACACTCCATTGGAACAGTGACAGAATAGGAACTGTGGCACCACAATTGCGCTATGCCACTTTCGATCCAGGCTCTGACTGAAGTCAATTAAATGGGAACAAGGCACCAAGTCTTCAATGACTGAGTCCTCACAAAACCATGAGAGAAGAAATTGGATTATTGAGGAAGATAATATTGCCTTCAACCCCCAAATCCCAAAGTTGTTTGTCTGCTTGTCCCCAGGTCCATACAATTTTATTTTCAATAATCTGCCCTACTAACTTATCACCAAGTAAAATAGAATATAAAATGTTGATGGGATAGCTATTTATTCATTTACTCTCATCTAATCCCATTCCCCTATCACTCCTAGGGCCTACACTGACTTCAGGTCAAGCAACATCTTAATTTGAAATTTCTCATCTTTGTTTTCAAGTTTCTCCATGGCCTGACTCCTCTAATTCTGGTCCCAATTAACATCCTGGATAATATTCAATTCATCCTGTCTCTTTATTTCACATTCTAATATTTCCTTCTGTGGCTTAGTGTCAAGTTCTGCTTCATAATGCTGCTGGAAGGTGCCCTGGGAGTTTTTCTTTTACTTTTTAAAGACACTAAATGAATACAAGTCATTGCTGTTGTGGCACTCCACATCCAGTTATTAGAAGGGAATTGGTGCAGCTGTCAAGAATTCAATGGACAGGTTTTGTGCCTTTTTACTAAATATCAGTGCGCTCTTCAATATAGGTGAATGTGCTCAATTGAACTGGCTTGACTGATCTCATTGGAGTAATGGTACAAACTCTGCAGTTGGCTGTTATGCCCCCAGTGTTGTTCAAAATGCCAGCAGTGCCACTCTTGATAGCTATCAAATGCCTCCTGCTGAAAAATGCATTCAGATAACTGTGTGAGGAGGTCACATTTGAGTGTTTACAGCGATATGCAGTGTGATTGACTAGCTGTGCACAGTAACCAGGGCTGACGTGTGGTTTTACAAACACGTGAGAAATGATTACTGTAATAAAACACCTTTGAGGGAGATGAAGCGGGTAGAAGGGGTAAGTTTCCTGCAGCTCTGTAGCCCAGTATGAGTCAGCACCTCTGGGAAACAGCAACTGAAGAAGACAAGACACAAGTTAATAGCTTTTTTTTACAAAACGTCAATACAGGACAAGCTATTACCAAATAAGATCAATGCAAAACTTTATTTTTATGCAGAGTAAGTGATACTCCTTGACACAGTATTCCTCCTTGCTCTCTCACACAAACTCACAGACAATGAACAAAAGAGACAGGCTCTTATTAATAAAGCCTTACTGATCGAGCTTCATCTCCCATCTAAACTTACATGTGTAATATTCAACACACACACAACTCAATGCTGCTCTCTACTCCCCAACCTGGATCCTTTGCTGATGGCTGCCTTTTATTTCCCCTCATTATCATCTAATTATTAAAACTGAACGTATGCACTCTTGAGATTAGAATGCGAGGTTTAGCACATACATACCACTTAAATGATGCAATCATTCTTTAATTGCTGCTAAATTTTTAATGTTGATTTCTCAGTACAAGAGTGTAGACCTTTAATATTTGTGGGTGGAAAGACGTTGGCTGGCCAAGGCTGAATCAAGTATTTGCGATAGCAAGCAGCAGATGGTGTTGATTAATAACAAAATTATGCATGATGTCATCCAAAAAAATGTGCGACCATAATTGTTTTATTAACAAAGGTAGCTTGGTATTTGTACAGGATCGAGAGGCATTGTGACTCATTATCTGATTTTTAATTAAAGCCAAGGACTATTTGAAATTAATCCTCAGAGTCCATATTTAGGAAAAGCTTCTCAGACCAAATGTTGAATTATATCAGCTCAGAATTAATGCATGCAGTGTTTTCTTTAATGTATTGACAGTGATAATTATTTTCAAACTCTACACTTCAATGTGATGAACCTTCAATTGGCTGGGCCGGGAATTGCGGTAGGATTCAAGCTATCACTCTTGCAGGAGACTAGCAGACCCCCTTCACCTCACTAAACTTCCCGACATCGACATGCCACCTCCAAATTAGCTAGAGAGGAAGATGTGCCCACCTTCAAGAGCCCCCACTGGGGAGTTCTCTAGCTGTCACTGCTACAAACCCTGTGTGGTCTTTACAGAGTCAACCAGAAGGAACTGTGTTCCGGGTATGCATTGTAAATGTTTTTGTGAATAACAGGGAGAGGCCCAGCAACAATGTGCATTTCATCAGATTGTGGGGAAGTGGAATGTCAAACTGAGGGTTAGGATGTTGCATTTTCAGTGAACCATTTGATACCTTGCTGGTAAGAACTGCCTAGTCAGTGTTTTCGGCTAATGTGTCTGGAAACACTGGTTTCCATATAAAAATGCTTCCACAAAAAGAATCAGCACCTCATCCTGTACTGCTTTTAATTAAACAATCTTCACTCTAGCGTACAATCGAATCTGCTACCAATTGTTCAAACAAGTGATCAGGTACATTAAACCATCAAACAGGTCTTCCAGCATCTTGGTGCATAAACATACTGGTCAGCAGATTACTGAGGCATAGAGACTACCCCCTAGCTATGGAGATCGATCTCTATTTGGTGCTGACTTGGCTAATTTCAGTTCTGACAAGACACAAATGCTTCACCACCCCTCGATTAGTATGGACAAATCAAATTAAAACAGCAGCTCACATCCCTGTTTTTGAACTCAGCAGTGATTCTGACTGGAGGAAATTTCAAATCTAGTTCTCTGCGTGATACTTTTCGAGCAAAGATTCACAAGAATGTCTCCAGGGATGAGGACCTTCAGGTACACAGATAAATTGGATAATCTGGAGCCGTTTTCCTCGAAGGAAGTAGTGAAACAATTTGGCAGAGGTGTACAAAGCCATAAAATTGTGGAAAGTGTAGGGAGAGAGTTACATTTCCATTGGCAGAAGGGTCAAGAACAAGGAGAGGCCAATTTGAAAGTGATGACACTAAGGAATTTGTTTTTGTGCAGTGAGTGGCTAGGTTCTGGAATGCCCTCAAATAAAAGCCAAATACTGAGCATGTCAGAAACCTGAATTAAAACAAAGTGCTGGAGAAACTCAGCAGGTCTGCCAGCATCTGTGGTGAGTGGAACAGAATTAACATTTTGAGTTCAATACAATTTTTCTTCAAAACTGGAGAAGAGTCACTGGACTTGAAACGTCAACTCTCTTTCTCTCTCCACAAATGCTGCCAGACCTGCTGAGTTTTATCCTGCATTTTCTGCTCTTTTCTCTGAAATACTTTGGCTGAGAGTGTGGTGGCGACCAGTTCAATTGTGACTTTCAAAACGGAATTGGATAACCATCTGGAGAGAGAAAAAGTCGAGGTCCACTGGGAAAACCTGGAGAGATGGGTCTGGGTGAGTTGCTCTAGCAGTGAGAAGCCCTGACTTGATGGCATCTTCTGTGTTTTAACCATTCTGTGATTGTACTCTTATATGTAGACTCAAGGTAAGGACAGATCAACAAGGATCTAATGCCCTCCATTTACACATAGCCTGATAATACTCAGAAACTCAAACAAAGAATGATCACTTGCTTGGTGTGGGTATGTGGAACTGCGGTTCACCAGTTATCACCACCAGCAGTACAAGAGCGAACGAACAAGGCCAGATCATCAGAATTGAAAAGGGGTTCTAGTTAAAGATGCATTGAATATCTTGTACTGTTAACAACACAATGAATGCAGCTCAGTTCATTCTAATCACACTATTGAACCTGTGTGTGTCTATTACCAAGTTAATAAACTGAAACCCCCGAAATAAATCACAGTGCTTGTTTTTAATTATAGCCATACAGACAGCCCTTTGTGGAACAGGATGAGAGCAACCAGATCAAAAACGTGTCTGGTACAGCCACTTCACCATCACCCAAGCACACAGGCCAGCTCAATGACAAGTCCATTAATCAGCATACCTTTGCACGTTAACTGTTTCCTCCAAAGCTGAACTGCCTCGAAAGACTTTACACTGCACACTGTCTGTGTTCTAGCACTGGGCACGATGGGGGGAAATGAATGATTTTTATCAAGCAAGGCAAAAGCAAAGTCAAGAGGGGTTCAGACAGTGTAGGTAGGGAGAAACTGTTCCCAGGGGCAGACAGGCTGAGAACCAGATGACAGATCTTCAGAACTGCATGTCAAAAGAGGCAAATGAAACATGTCTGCCATTGTAAACACACCATCGTGTTCCCTGACCTACATCTCTGTCTCAGGCTTGCTGCAGTGCTTCAGTGAAGCTTAGCACAAGTTAGAAGAACAGCATCTCATTTTCCGCGTGGGGACCCCGCAGCCTTCAGGACTCAATATCGAGTTCAATAATTTTCAGGCCTAGGTCCTGCGCCCTTTCTCTACCTCTGTACCCCTGGCCCTTACCATCACATGGGCTGCTTTTACACAGCTAAACCATTTTTGCTTTCTCATTGTCCCAATTGTCAGATTTTCCTTTTCCTTGGCAGATTATCAAGTTTCCCTTTGTCTGCCTGACTTTTTCTCTCTCTGTCTCCAGCTACTCGCTCATTCGTCCCTGCCTCCCAACCACCTGTCATTAGCATAAATACCACCATATTGCCCAGCTGCTATCAGTTCTGAAAAAAAGTCAGACTGGACTCAAAATATCAATCCTGCTTTCTCTCCACAGATGCTGCCAGACCTGCCGGGTTTCTTTAGCAATTTCAGATTTCCAGCATCTGCAGCTCTTTGTTTTCTGCTATAGTGATGATAACTTGTTTAGGCAGTGAGTTTTAATCATATGGAATGCACTAACTGAGAGTGTGGTGAAGACGGAGTAGATTATGGATTGCAAAAGGGAATTGAATAGGAACCTGAAGAGAAAAAAACAGTGCATGGCTTTGGGGAAAGGGTCAGGGTGTGGGATGAGCTGAATTCCTTGTTGTCATGGACACAACAGACAAAATGGCCTCCATTTGTGCTGTAACCACTGTGGGACATCAGAAAGCCTTGTCACAGAAATGGCGAGGCATCTTAGAATTACAGAAATTAAAGCACAGGAGGTGGCTGTAGGAGCTGAGTGAAAAGAGTCTGCATAGGCGTGACGGGCTGAATGGCCTCCCTCCATCTGTGAATATCTATTATCGAATGCTTGTAACTCTTATTCAGGACCGCCTTGAAAGAAAATGGGAAAATTAGTTTTCAAGAAAATTTAGCATGTAACTAAGAAATGTTGCCCTCGGTCAACTGAAAACCATGAAGCACATGCAAACCATTCTTCAGGTAGTACTGACAAGGAGTTAGTGATCCAGGAATCAAGTTGCCTAACAACATCATTAACTAGCTGACAGCAGTTCTAACAATGGCTTGACCTGAAGTGTTAACTTACCTGCTATTTTCACAGATGCTGACCATCTCCAGCACTTCCAGTCTTCCAGCATTTTCAATCTTTAGTTCACTTTTTGCTGACAACAGTCAATGATTTTCGTACAAACCCGTGCTGATGCTTCATTGTTTGGAGGGATGTAATGTACAACATTTATTCCTATGCAGAATTTCCAGAGAATTAAATCAAGCTGGTGCCTACCTTACTGGAAGAGGCTGTGGAGCAGCCTTGCTGGCTGTTCAGTTGGGCGTGTTTTCCTGACCAACTAGTTCACTCCTCTTGCAGGTCCACTGGGTTTGTCCTTCAGTCTCAGGCTGCCTGTCGAGTACATTAAGAATTAAAATTGACGACTAATGGTAAATTGTTTACTTTCCTATTTTGGTTATTCTACCCATAATCATTGATGTTGTTCAAATTCCTAAGGAAGTCAAAAGATCGTAACATACAGGAACAGACTTGGGCCATTCAGCCCATAGAGGCTGCTCTGCCATTCAATCATGGCTGATATGCTTCTTGACCCCATTCTCCTGCTTTCTCCCTGTAACACGTGATCACCTCACCAATCAAGAACCTATCTGCCTCTGTCTTAAGTACACTCAATAACTTGGCCTCCTCAGCCTTCTGCTCCAATGAGTTCAACAGATTCACCACAGATTAGAAGATCCTTGACACTACACCTTTCATTTTTACATATCATTGAACAGTAACAATGACTGCATAGACAGAAACCTATATCAATGGCACTGACTCTAGTCGCATTTCTTTCATTCCAATTCCCTGCCTTGTAATTTTACATTTGTCTTTTAATGTTGCATCTCGTAGCTGCTCACTCGCTCACTCAATTATCTCCTTTCATGGGTTCTTGCAGTATCCATGCCTTGTCTTGCCTTGCTATGTGCTGCCATACTGTGCCATGCCTAGGTAAAAACAATGACTGCAGATGCTGGAAACCACATTCTGGATTAGAGGTGCTGGAAAAGCACAGCAGTTCAGGCAGCATCCGAGGAGCAGTAAAATCGACTTTTCGGGCAAAAACCCTTCATTCATTAGGAATGCCTGTCATAGCTTGAAGTCTATTGGTACTGCTCAGACACAGAAAGGCAGCTTGGCATTTGTGATCTAACCTGGGAGGTGTTGGGAGTGGCATCTTACTGAATGGCGCAGCAATCTATAAGGATACAGCATGTGCCAGCTGCCTGTGTGGCTGGCCTACTTGTTTATTAACCTGAATGGTGAAGTTGAGAAGTTGGTGGAAGATAGTTCTAAATTCAGAAGAGGGTGGGTGCGGTTCCTGCCTGGTAGTGGACCCAGAACAGTCACTCATAGTCAGTCATCCCCTGAGGGGACACACACACGCACACACACACACACACACACCTCGGCAATGGCAACGGCCAATCTTGTGCGGTCATCACAAGCTGTCAGGGGAATAGCATATTGTCAGCCAGGTGGGGCCTGGTCATGTGAAGGATCTGTTTTGTCAACCTGCTAACGGTCTCAAACAAAGGTCACAGTCTGTGGAGTCTGTGTGTTGATCGGTGAGGGAGGGTGTATCGGGGCTTACGGGGCAAATAGGGACGAATGGCTAAAAGGGCTTGGAACAGTCAAGATTGGAGGGAAATAGTGCAAGCCTGAAATGAGAAGCAGGATGGTGACGTACTGAAAGAGAAGGTTTAAGGGGGTCACGTGGAGCAGCATTGGAAGGTATGGTCGGCTAACTGGGAATAGTTTATGGGCAGTCACCACTACCATGGGCTCCTGGGTGGAAAACAATCAAGTTACCACTTCCTGGAGGTTTGCGCCCATCGCCCTAGCAGCTGCCATGGCTCCTATATTGTGGAGCATGTTCGTGTACCTGGTGCATCTGGTGGTCCACATGCCTCACAAGGCTGTCACTGGGGAACAAGGGCTACTCACGGTGACCATGGCTCATGACACCACTGTCCGACCCGCTGAAGACGTGGAGCCAGATATAGTGCCAACCATGCACTGAGGAGCAGCATGGTGGAGAAGTGTGAAGGGTTGCTGAAGATATAATTCTGCTGCTTGGACAAGTTTGAGAGAGCACTCCAGTTCCGTCCATACAGAGTGTGGTGCAACATGCTCTGCTTAACTGGTACAGGCAATGAGCTGATGTGCTGGACGGTGAAGAGCTGGAAGCAGTGTTCCAAGGGACAGGACATTGAGGAGGAGGAAGTTCTCCTTTTCCATCACAGATCTCTCCTGCGTCAGGCGCTCCAAGCCAAACAGGACCTCAATGCCACCCAGTTCCTGTCGGTGGGAGTGGGGGGCAATGTAAAATAGCCATTGGGCATTGCACCAGAATTTGTGAAGGAGATCTACAGCCTCTATTCATTCAGTTTATTTATCTTTTGCTGACTGTAAATAAAAGCTCATCTTTGGAACGGTCTGACTGCTTGCCTGTATGAGGTGCTCCCCTACTGGACAATGACAAGATGCAGGACTACAGTGAACACAGGGAACAGAGTAGCAGTGACACAGAGAGAGGGTTTCGTCGGGATGTATCTAAGGACAGGTGACCTATGTGGCCTGCTGGTTAAACAGTGACTTGGGTGAGAGAATGGGCTCGTACGTAGATGGGAGTGTTAGCCACCTTGGTTATGAGCCATGAGCAGTCCAGCCTTGTGGTTACTTTGCCATTATATAGCTGGTAAGGAGCACTGGTGGACTACCTACACTCGTTCAGAGTCGAAAATCAGGTGAGGGGGCATCACATGGGTATCTAATGGGGTGTGTTTAGTAAGATGCGGTAGGAGATCTCACTACGACTTGCTTAGAGAAACCATCCATGAAATTGAACAAAACTGGCAACCAAGACAGAATGCAAAATTCAATTGAACAAATTTTTGAGGCTACAGGCAGCTTTGTACTGGGCTGACCCCATGCAGGGTAATTTGGTGACATATATTGTTCATTTCCTTCACTTCATTTTGCTACCAATATCAAAGACTTTTATTTTCCAGAGAAAAACTGAAGAATTTGAAGGCATTTGGATATGTGTTACGGTCCATGAAAGTGGCAGGGTTAACAACTTCTTAATTCCAAGGAATTAATATACTCAACACTTCCAAAGCAAAGATTATTTTCATAAAAGCAAACTGACCTACGGTGAATCTCCAGTATATTTTGTTTTTGGCTCAGATATGTCGCTTTTTCCTTTTAATTTATTTTCACAACAGCACAGAAAAATGTATTTTTCAAACAGGCAAGATTTCAATAATACAATTATTCACTTCAGAAATAACTTTGAACCATGTATTATACAGCAGAACAGAGATAAGTAAGAAAGAAGAGTGTAAAATAAGGATCACAAAATTCAAAAGCAAAGGGAAAGACTCATCGCTGATCCACTAACATCTGTTTCTTAGCTCCTCAGAACCAATGTTAATGTGTAGCCATTCCACACTTGAATAACTCAAGGATGGAAAACAATGTATTTATGTACCGTCGTTCATGATCTCAAAATGTCCCAAACTGAGGTTTTCTTGACTTTTCAAATGTTGGAAACAATGACAACTAATGTACATAATTCACAAAGTATTTTTTTATTGGTGTTGACTAATGGGTACATATTGACGAGGACACTGAAAAAAACCCGGTACAGATCCACTTGGTTGAGCTGACAGCTTAATCATTGAATCCCTACAGTGCTACAGCAGGCCATTCAGCCCATTGAGTCCACACCGACCCTCCAAACAGCATCCGCCCAGATCCATCCCACCCCTGTAGCCTTGTACTTCCCATAGCTAATTGATTGAGCCTGCACACCCCTGGACACTGTAGGCAATTTAGCAGAGCCAATCCACCCATCTTTGGACTGCTGGAGAAAACCAGAGCACCCAGAGGAAACCCATGCAGACACGGGGAGAATGTGTAAACTCCACACAGACATTCGCCCGAGGGTGGAATCAAACCCGAATCCCTGGTACTATAAGGCAGCAGTGTTAACCACTGAGCCACCACATCACCCCCTGTGATGGTGCATCAAAATCCAGTCCTAATGGCAGTGGTGTTGGGATATGTTTGCAACGTTTCTGGCAGCACACGAGTCTCTGTATCCCTGCATTTTGTGTGAAACTGATAGTGAATAGCAGGCAGCCATGATCTCTAGAGCCTGGGAGCATCATAGCTACTCGGTACCAATCAAGTTACTGCCTCAACTGAAGTCAGTGAAGGCAACACAAACCAGTAATCCAATCTAGGATCCTCCAGCTCTGCAATGTACTGGGGTGAGAGACTGAAAAAATGGGAAGATGGATGGAATGATTTATGAAAGGGAAATTATGTTGGATAAACCTGTTGGAGTTTTTAGACAAGGGGTCACCAATAGATGTGGTAGATTGAGATTTTCAGAAGACCTTCCAATAGGATTCCTCACAAATAATTGGTGAACAGAATTAGAATGCAAGGGATTAGGTTGTATATTGATTCACTCAACGTTTGGGAAGTTGGTAGTTTTAGGCTGTGCCTGAACAGTATATTTTTGGTGCCTTTGCTCTGTTTTATGAAGTGTACCTATCCCTTTGAATACACCCATGTGGGGCAACCCTCTTAAACAAAATCTACTGACACAAATCTACGGGGGCATGGATTGTGAAACAGAGGAAGTCACTAACAAGCCGCCGTGACAAACCCCACCTGGTAAATGCAGGAGCTTTGAAATATCATGGCAAGACTGGCCCTTGCCTCAATGGGTTTAGGCGACGCCAGAGGAAACTTGTCAATCCAATCTTCACCAGCAGGGTCTCAGCTCAAATCCCTTATGATTAGATTAGATTTTAGATTACATTACAGTGTGGAAACAGGCCCTTCGGCCCAACAAGTCCACACCGACCCGCCGAAGCGCAACCCACCCATATCTCTACATTTACCCCTTACCTAACACTACGGGCAATTTAGCATGGCCAATTCACCTGACCTGCACATCTTTGGACTGTGGGAGGAAACCGGAGCACCCGGAGGAAACCCACGCAGACACAGGGAGAACGTGCAAACTCCACACAGTCAGTCGCCTGAGGCAGGAATTGAACCCGGGTCTCAGGCGCTGTGAGGCAGCAGTGCTAACCACTGTGCCACCGTGGTGTTGGGGAGAATGACAAACAATGCTGCACATGGTGGGCAAGTGCTTCCTCTGCAGATTAAGTACCAGAGTGATCAATGTAAGCTTAGCAAACGAGAAGGCTATCAATTGACTTTGAGGATTTGCATTTACTTGATAAATAAATCCAGCCACTGCCTAGAAAAATCTGTTAGGATCCTGAGTCTTAAATACCCAACAGTCAACATGTTTTGTTATGCTTTCTGGTGAAATAAAATGAAGCCCCTCATAATATCCATATACATTAATGCGCTATACATGATTGTGCATATGCCTGAATGATCATTTATATGTCAAATTACACTTTTAAAAAATTAATCTAATCAAGTCTGTAACCTTTCCGATTTCAATTATTTTATTATTTCTACTGTTGTAGTGAAACCTTTGGGATCCCAGAATGGTTAGATTTAACATGACCTTGCGCTGGTTCTCTGTGAGACCTACTTCGCTTGTTCGAGAAAACTGTCCAATGATTTTTGGCAAAGTAGCACATATTTTATCAGTAATTCAAAATTATTTTGAAATATTCAGGGAAAAGAGATACGAATAATGTCAGCAACTCCCCATCCTACTGCTGAGCTGATTTACAGCTAAAATTGAAAATGGCTGCTCTGCCTTTGTAATCTACTCCATTATTCCCATGATTCCTCCTCATGGTTTCATAGCTGATGTAAGAGTTGGGAAGATTTATGGTCTGCAACAATAAAGAGAAAAATACACAGATAGGTGATTGCCCAACTCACCCCCTTCTTGAACTTGCTGCATTTTGAGCTTTCTTGACTTTGAATTCAAAACAGAGAGCTTTGAACATGATCAATTCATCAGGAAAGGCAATTTTCTGCAATTGGCCATAATCTTAAAGCAGAACTAAACCATTTTGGTGCAAATTCAGAATGCAGCTATTCCTCACAAAGCACAGAGAAATCCTTCCTCCAAAATGCTCTGGTAACTGGCTCAACTGATAATCAGCAGCTTTTTTCATTCGTTACAGATATTACAGGAAATACAGAAAACGCAAGTAAATGAAATTATTAATGAGCCAGTCACAACTTCACTGAATGGCAAAAAAGGCTTGAGGCATTGAATAACCTCTTCCTAATATGTTTGCTTTAAATTTATTTTTCATTAGTTGAAATTTCTGGCTCTGACTACATCCCGACTTACCTAATTAATATTTGATGAGATCCCTCCTTGTCACCTTTATGTGCACAACACAGATAGGCACTGCTTGCACCAACTGCTCTAGTCAGCATTTAGGCGACACACAACCCTCCTCCCACTCACTTTTATCGAACCTTACAATATATCTTTCTCCCCTGTATGTTTATCTACCTTTCTTCTTCAATGCACATGTGCCTAGGGGCTCGGCTCCACCTTTTGGTAGTTTGCATAAATTTACCAGTTTTCTTTAACTTTTCCTAAAGTTTTCTTTAATTCTTTATTGGATGTATTACCTCATATTGTTGCACCGGGATCGACAGCGTATTTGTCATGTTACTTCGACAGGGAATCTAGAAATCTGGATCATTGATCAAGGGAACGTGAGTTCAAAGTCGACCAGAGCAGCTGGGGAATTTAAATCTAGTTCATTAAATAATTTAGAAAAGCTAGAGTCAGTAATTCTGTATAACTGCTGAACTGTTGTTAAATACCAACCCATTGCTTCATTCATTTCCGTTCGGGAAGAAAATCTGTCATTTATGCCTGATGTAGGCCTATGTGATTTCACATCCTGATGTGGTTGCCTTTTATCTACTCTCTGAAATGGTCCCAGCAACTCATTGGTTGTCAAGAGGCAGCTCACCACTATCTTCTCATTGGCAATTAGAATGGGTGATAAATGCTTATCATGCTTTAATTGTCCACAATAAATAAAATAAAAAGACTTCTCGTTTTGTGTTCACCAATAGTTTATCAATATCTTCCTGCATTTTGCTGCACTCTTCCTTTATGTTTACCACACTCCCAATCTGGAATGGTCTGCTAATTTTGCAAATGGACTCACAATTCCCAAATCCAGTTTTTATAAGTTGTGAAGAACAAGAATTGACTGGATAGACTAACGTTCCCCAGCCATACTGCTTAAAGAAAACTTTCCTCATGCGGCTCAGTGTCAAATTTTGTTGCGTCATACCTCTAGGAAGCACCTTGGACTGTTTTGTTACATTAAAGATTCGGACAAAAAGCTGTGTGTTTGTTGTTTTGATCATCTTTTGGCTGTGATCTTAAGCTGAGACTCCCTCTGCCACTTCAGATGGTGGCAAAAGATTTTGAGGCACTATCTTATAGACCTACAGGAATGTTCTCCACTATGTCCTGGCCAAACATTATCCATCCTTCAACTGAAACAGATTCACTGACTGATATCCCATTGCTCTTTGTGGGATCTTTTGCACAAGCTGATTGCTGTACTTCCTACAATACAGCAATAAACACACAGCTTTATGAGCTGTAGAACAGTGTCGAACGTCCCGAGTCACGAAAGGTCCTACAGAAATGCAAGTTCTCTCTTTTCTTATCACTGCCTGTAAGGAAAGTGCCCTTGCAGTCCTATATGTTAACACAGCACACGTTAATCTGGATCCAAATTTTTCATTTCTTTAATGCTGGAACCGCAAGCAGTGCATTGTGCTCAGTCTCCCGCAGACAAACCTCTGAGTGAACAAGTAGGAAACTTATGAAGCATGAGCCAAACAATGATTGTGAGCACAGCTCATTGCCACCCGCGCAATGCCCCCAACCCCCACCTCAGACCTCCCAAGTAGTAAATTAAGCACAGCAAATTTGTATTGGATATTTATGCAAAGGCAGTGGCTTGATTCTTCCTGAAAGTATTAATAAGCAAAGTATCTCCTAATTTTGAGAAGGTCCCATTTCTGCCTATCAGCCAGCAGCCTCAGCTTTGTACAAACACTGAGCCCATTGATGGCAGACTTTTATGGACATCTTTGTCTGGGATAATATTTTGCTGCCGAGAAGTGAGTAGTTTTTATTTGAGAGACCCTTTCTTGAGTCAAGTTCACCAGGAGTGAATTGATCCATAAATGATAAGGGTGCGTAAGCCCCATCAATCTTCCTTGTGGTCTTGCCACAGTTGGCAGAGGGCTTTTGTTACAAAGGTGCCAACTGCTACCCTCAAGTTATTCCATTGTAAAATGAAACTGTGCTGTCTTTAACAGAATAGAGGGCGCTTCTAACTTGAATTCCCGAGCGATTGGACTTATATTTCACATATAGACACAGCGATGACACTGAGGCTAATGAGAGTTGAATCTGACCTTGCAGGTCTATCTAGCCAATGAATCATTTGTGCAAAGCATACGTCTTTAATATGGAAGATTTTTTTTAACTGTGTATTTTGCTTCTATGTGGGTCTTGTCTTTTTAGCAGTAACAGCCTGGGGTCTGCAGTTCTTTATTGTTGAAAGGAAAAGTCGAACATTTGTTTAAAAAAGCACTGTGTTCTCCAGCTTGTGAGTGGCAGAATCACATTATTAGATACTGTTAACAAGCAGTGCCCAAGGCATCGTGTTCTTTTTTAAGTATCTATTGAGAAAGAGTGATTTTTGAGCGTGGCCCAGTGCACTGGGTTCTAACGTTGCACTAAGAATAATTGTGTTTATATCACATGCAGACATATATGAAATCAACATTACAATACATGCAATGAAAAAACTGCCTTCAATTATCTCCCATTTTACAAGGCAGAAAGATTTAGTGAACTTCAAATTGGTTGCTGAAATTGTTCTTGCAGTGTTTACGATTTTCAGCCAAAACCTCCAGTCAAAAATACAGATATGTGCAGCATTTTTATTACACAGGTCCCTTATGCTGCTTTTAAAAGCATATCATTGTTTTACAGGAGACTGTTTTCAAAACCGGAAAGAAATAAAAGTTTAAAAATCCCACAAGTTGACTGCCCTGTTATGTGTGAGATTTCGTTACATTCAGCACATGCTGACTGCTTGCCCCTTTGAAGGCTTGGACTTATTTTCTTTACATTCCTACTCACTTGTCTTGCAGTGGTTCTGTTAGATCTCATGAAATCCATCACAACATTACAATGCAACTTCCGGTTAACTTATACCCTAGTCGTGTTGGAAAAGAAAGGTTGATTGGGTTCCCTACGTCTCCCACCACCACCCTACACACTCACTGCTTTGTATAATAAACAATTGAGCTATAACTACTCTACCACAGAGATTGTCGTGGATGCCTCTTTAACCTCTTCCACGAGCTGTACGGTTGCTAAGAAAATTGTGATAATGGATTTTTGAGAGACAGTGACAATTAAGGGTGTTAGGCTGTATGAAGCTGCTTTTATTTACTGCCCATGGGGTGTTTGCTGAATCAAACGGTTGCTGAGATGCAGATCTTGCCCAGCCTGAGGCCTCACCAGTGGAGACCTGCTGGATCGAACGACTTGGCCAACTAGTTCCATTGCTAGCCTGGCACCTTGCCACCAGCTAAAAAGAATCATTTCTTTTCCTTTATTTTTCCACAGGTTATGGGCTTTAATGGTTACAGGAATACTACTGGACTCACAAACCTTCTTAACATTCGTCTGTATCTGTGTCTTTGTTTTGCCGCTGTTTACCTATTATTTACTTATCTATGCTATTTAACTCTGTGATCTGCCTGTATTGCTCGCAAAACAAAGCTTTTCACGGTGCCTCGGTACGCGTGACAATAAATTCAATTCAGTTCTCTTCAATCCAGGCCAGCATTTGTTGCCCATCGATAATTGCCCTTGGAGAAAGTGGCTTGCAATGTCACTTCAGAAGGCACATGAGGGTCAGCACCTTACGGTGAATCTGGAGTCACTTGAAGGCTAGACCAGGCATGATGGCATCAATGGGCATTTGTTAACACGGCGGGTTATTGCAACTACCAATGGTACAGAGAACAACTTCCCATTCCAGAAATTCCACCAGCGGTTTTCATGGGATTTGAACCTATATCCCAAAAACCGTTTTTCTGGTTTTCTGAATGGGAAATCATGTTTAATCAATTTACTGGAGTTCGTTGACAAACAACTATGTACTGTGGAAGGGGTGGTTAGTTCGTTTGCCAATGACATGCATGTTGGTGGAATTGTGGATAGTGTGGAGGGCTGTCGTAGGTTGCAACGAGACATTGACAAGATGCAGAACTGGGCTGTTAAGTGGCATACGGAATTCAACCTGGAAAAGTGTGAAGTCATGCACTTTGGAAGATTGAATTTGAATGCAGATTACAGGGTTAAAGGCAGGATTCTTGGCAGTATGGAGGAACAGAAGGATCTTGGGAACCATGTGCATAGATCCCTCAAAGTTGCCACCCAGGATAGTAGGCTTGTTAAGAAGGCAGATGGTGTGTTGGCTTTCATTAGCAGAGGGATTGAGTTTCAGAGCTGCAAGGTAATCCTGCAGATCTATAGAGCCCTAGTTAGACCACACTTGGAATATTGTGTTCAGTTCTGGTCGCCTCATTCTAAGAAGGACATGGAAGCTTTAGAAAGGGTGCAGAGGAGATTTACCCGGATGCTGCCTGGACAGGACGGCATGTCTTATGAAGAATGGTTGAGGGTCTAGGGCGTTTCTCATTGGAGTGAAGAAGAATGAGAGGTGACTTGATTGAGGTGTACAAGATGTTGAGAGGCATAGATACAGTGGATAGCTAGAGACATTTCCTGATGACAGAAACATCTTTCAAGAGGGGGCATAACTTTAAGGTGATTTGAGGAAGGTTTCGGGGAGATGTCAGAGTTAGGTTCTTTACTCAGGGAGTGGTGGGTGTGTGGAATGCACTGCCAGCAGTGGGAGTAGAATCAGGTACAATAGGGACATTCAAGGGACTCTTGGAATAGGCACGTGGAAGTTAGTAAAATGAAGTCTGTATAGGTTAGTCTGATCTTAGAGTAGGATAGAAGGTTGGCATAACATCGAGGGCTGAAAGGCCTGTGCTTTTCTGGACTGTTCTATGTTCTATGTACTACAATGAGCTTTCCATAAGGCATTTGATAACATGACATAGTAAAGACTGTTACAGAAAATAAAGGCCACAGTGTGGGACATGATAAAAAGGTAGAAACTAGGTGCAGGAGTAGGCCATTCAGCCCTTTAAGCCTGCACCACTATTCAGTATGAGCATGGATAATGATGCAATTTCAGTATCAAACTCCCGCTTTCTTGCCATATCCACTGATCCCTTTTGCCGCAAGGGTGGGTGTGGACTGGTTGAGCCGAAGGGCCTGTTTCCACACTGTAGGGAATCTAATCTAATCTGGCCCTGACAGCTTTCTGTGGGAGAGAATTCCACAGGTTCACAACTCTCTGAGTGAAGAAATTCTTCCTCATCTCAGTGATTGGCATGGATAGAAGATTGCCTTGTTAACAGAAAACACAAAGCAGGTATAAAGAGGATCATTTTAATTGGAAAGATGCACCAAGTAGTGTATCACAGGAATCAATTCACCTTTTCGCAATTTATACTAATGACTTCGAGGATGGGGTGAAAAGTATGGCAGCTAAATTTACTAATGACATAAAGTTTGGAATGAAGGTAAATTGTGAAGACTGAGGAGGCTGCAAAGGGATATACACAGGTTAAGTGATTGAGAAAAAACCTGGCAAATGTAGTATAATGCGGGAAAATGTGAAATTCCCCATTTTGTCGGGAAGAGTGTAAACAAACCACATTATTTAAATGATGAGAGATTGCAGAGTCTCTGAGATGCAGAAGGATTCAGCTGTCCTACTGCATGAATCATAGTGTTCAAGTACAACAAGCGAGTAGGCAAACTAACAAGTTGTTATTGTTTATTGCAAGTGGACTTGAATACAAAAGTAGGGAGGTTATGCTTCAATTATACAGGTAAAACCATGCCTGGAGGTTTGTCTACAGTTTTGGTCTTGTTATTTAAATTCAGATATAAATTCATTAGAAGCAGTTTAGAGAAGATTTATTTGACTAATACATGGAATAGGAGAAAGTGAGGTCTGCAGAAGTGAGCCCTTCCTGAAGAAGGGCTAATGCCCGAAACGTCGATTCTCCTGTTCCCGAGATGCTGCCTGACCTGCTGCGCTTTTCCAGCAACACATTTCCATCTCTAATACATGGAATAGGCAGGTTGCCTTATGAGGAAATATTGAACAGGCTAGGGTTGTATCTGCTGGAGTTGAGAAAAATAAATGGTGACTTGATTGACTTGAAAAGACCTTGAGGGAACTTGATAGGATGGCTGTGGTGAGGATGTTTCCTCTTCTGGGCATCACTGTGTATAAAAAAGGTCACCCATTTTAGACAGAGAAGGAAGAATTTTTTTTTCTTAGAGGGCCATAAGTTTTTACGACTCTTTCTCAAGGCAGTGGAAGGTGAGTCTTTGAATATTCTTAAGGTAAATGTACATGGATTCTTGGTTTGCAAGAGGTTGAAAGGTTTGCAAGGATAAGCAGTAGTTGTTACAAACTGACCAGCTGGAGTCTTATGAAATGGCCAAATGACATGCTCCTGCTTCACATGCATGTGTTGGTAGGTATATTCACTTTACTACTACAGTGACAGTCCCACCCTGTCACCAACTTCCCAGTTTGCCTCGGGAGGTGATGTAAACATCATGTACAGGTGACATACAGTACAACTTCGATTATCTGAATGAGCTGGGCGGGCAGTATTTTGTTCAGATAATTGATCTTTTGGATAATCGATCTGATCACAGCCAAGTGGGAATTTATGAGTGCTGTTATGTGAACATTTCTTGGTTATCCGTAATGCATGCCATAATGCTGTTTAACCGATAACTAATCTGTCGTAAACAAGCGGTAATTTTAGTGACGGTTATCGAACATTTCCCGGTTATCTGGCAATGCACGCCATGATGCCGTTTAACTGATAACTGAATGCTGAGTTGCCTAATGCTCTTTTTACGGGACCTTGGAGTCTTGCTCGGATAATCCAAAATTTGGATAATTGATGTTCGGGTATTCGAAGTTATACTGTACACAAGCAGTTGTAAGTCTTGACCGCCAGGTTATTTTCTACATCGCAACAGTGATCAAACTTGAAGAGTAGTCTGTTGGTTGTAAAAGGATTTGGGACATCTCGAAGTTCTGAAAGGTGCTATAAAAATGCTAGTTCTTTCTGTCTCCTTTATTCAGGAGTTGTGTGCAGCATTATTTAATTCAGGTTGTTCAGCTGAAATTGAGCTTGTCCGAAATTCTGCTTCTCTTGTTCTAACTCTCACCGACAGTTTGCCACACATCAGCCCTCTCTGCTCCTTAGTAACTTCAAAGTTCTTTTCCATGTATTCAAATCTGATTCAAATCAGCTCCCCAATGAAGGAGCATTGCTGCAAAAGCTAGTACTTCCAAATAAACCTGTTGGACTATAACCATGTGTTGTGTGATTTTTAACTTTGCAAAAGGGAGGACTGCAGATGCTGGAAACCAGAGTTTAGATTAGAGTGGTGCTGGAAAAGTACAGCAGGTCAGGCAGCTTCCGAGGAGCAGGATTGTCCACCCCAATCCAAAACCTGCACCTCCACATCATCAAATCCAAGCATCTCTCCACGGCTTCGTACTTCTCCTTCTCTGTAGTCTCCTCCAGCTCTACAACCTATTAAGAATTCTGCATTCCTCTAACGTGGACCTCCTGCTCATTCCCAGTTTTGGCTTTTCCTCTACTTTGGAGGCCTCACCTCCAGTTGCCCAGATCTGAACTGAGGACTCCCTTCCAAAACTCACCATCTTGCTCTGTCTCTCATCTCCTTTGAAGCCCTGCTTAAAATCTATATATTAAAACTTTCGGTTATCTCTCCTGAAATCCTACATGGCTTGATGTGATATTTTGTTTCATATGTTACTGACAAAGCACTTTGAGCCATTTTATTATCGTATCAGTGAAATTTAAATGGAAGTTGCCATTCTCAAAATCATCACATTCAGGAGAGAGAGAGAGAAACAAGATTGTGTGACTTTATTTTTATGCAAATGACTTTTGTATTATACTGAGTTGAATTGTGCACCGCCATACCAAGTGAGGCAACATTCATTGTAAGTCTAATGAAGACTTGGTAAAGAAAAGGCTTTGTTCAGAGTTCTTTGTTACTTCAATATTTGGAGGTTTTACTGATGATCAAAGTGTTCCTGCCCTCTTGCGAAACAAGCAGCATATGGAGAGGGCATGTTTGCATCCTGAATCCTCAAACGGTGAAGGGGAGCTGAAGCGCATCGAAAGCTTATGTTGCACAAACGACTGAGGCACCGAACTATTGCAAGCTGACAAAAAGCAATACAGCAGCTTTCCTCTCCCATTCATCCTCAACACACTGCTCTTTACCTCGTTTTTCTCCCCCCTTTCACCCATAAATCACGCACATCTGAAAGACTTGCGCACCATCAACTTCACTGTGACTTTCTTTCCATTAGCTTATCCTTTAACTGTTAACCACTACTGGAAGTTCTGCGCCACTTCTCTTTTAATCAACCTGTTCAGAGATTATTACACACCTCTGGAACTTGAACCCAGGTCTGCCTTTCAGGGGAAGGGACACTACCTCTGCACCACAAGAGCCCTTTCTGTACCACTGAATTGTTTTTTTATTAACCCATATTTCCATGTTATTGCACCTCTCTAGTACAGGTGGGATTTGAACCCGGGTCTCTCGGTCCAGGCTACGCAGTTCAGGCTGATGCAAATCAGCTGTAAATTGAGAGAACAAATGGACCAGCTCATTTGCGAATCTGCAAAGCCAGGGCCTGCAGAGTTTGAGAGAAGGCAGGCAGCAGACAAGCCCCCGCACCTGGCTTTTAGCGACCACCAGGGGAATACATGAGAGCACTAAAAGCAGTCAAAACATTCTGCCAGATTTCGGTGCAGGGCCTTATCATACCCATATCAGTGCTGGAAATTGTTGGGAAAGTTTGTTTTACTTCAAATCTGAACCGAATTTAGTGCAGTTCACAGACACTACCGTGTAAATGTAGACGCTTTTCGAAAAACAAACACCCTGAATGTTCTTCATGCTGGAGTTTCCATTCAATGCCTCGAGGCTAAAAGAAAGCTTCCAAAAAATCCTTTGGTGTCACATTATATCCCATGTACTTCACCTATTTTCTATTACAGTTGATTGTCAGAGACTCCCTGGTTTCTGCAGTGACGTTAATGCTAATAAATAGCACAATAAACCTTTCTTTAACTGGCAGAACTTGGATGAGCCAATTTCAAACAGGAGATAGAAATTTCTCTTAACACACAGCATTCCAGGTACCAGCCATTCCCCAGAAAAGATTAAGTCAACTGAAATGGCGCACAGGAGAGTGGTGGCTGAATCCATTTTGTTTATTTTACATTTTCGCCCAAACTCAAAATGATCATGAGTCAGTGCAACAGTCAATCTGACATTACAGGTGAGATTTGATGTGATAGAGCAATAGAGACATACAGCGAGAAAACAGACTTCTCGGTTCAACTCATCCATGCCAACCAAATATCCTAAATTAATCTAATCCCTTTGCTTGCATTTGGTCCATATCTCTCTAAACCCTTCCTATTCATATACCCATCCAGTATGTGATGGGTATACATTTTAAATGTTATATTTGTACCCACCTCCACCACCTCCTCTGGCAGCTCATTCTACACACGCACCACCCTTTGCGCAAAAATGTTGCCCTGAGGTCCCCTTTAAATCTATCCCCTCTCACCTTGAACTGACGCCATCTAGTTTTGGACTCCCCTGGCCTGTGGAAAAGACCTTGACTATTCACCTATCCATGTCCTCAGAAGAATTGAAAGCAATGTTTCCTTTCCAGTTGGTCATGACCATATTTCTATTCACATAGAATACAAAAAACACAAGCCATTGAGCTCAAACTGCCCACACTGGTGTTGACTTTTGATGTGAAATTTTAAAAAGGCTTGCATTTATATAATACCATGCATGACATCCCAATAAACTCCATCATCCTGTGTGCCTGTCTGATTCCAGGGCCCTTTACTACCTCTTCTTCAAGCAATGTTAACACAGCCACTGGTGTCATTTCTAACCCTGGTACCACATGACGTAGCTTTTGTAGAAAAGATTGTTACTCCTCTCCTAAACTGCTTAGATCTAATCTCTTATCTACGTCCCTTTAGATTAGGCCTCTGACAAATGGATGCAGAGCCACAGTCTAAATATTGAACATTGATGAGAGTGAGATTATATCCAGAATTATTAACTGGATGGAGGAAACTGTACACATTAAATCACTGCCATCAATGCTGCCATCTGTTGACTCCCTTTCATTGTTTGATCCAACATTGCCTATCTGATGGGGGTCATACTGAAGGAATGTGTTTCAAGGGAGTCAAACATACAAACATCAGAATCCGGGATCAGTACCGTCACTGATGTGAACAGACATAGGAACAGTTGCCAGATTATTCCGACATTGTGATCTCTCTTTGCAAAGGTATCATTGGCTGTAGAATGCACACTGTAATTGGTAAGAGTATTACAATTCCAACAAGACAACTAAAAATAGATCATGCTGTATGAAGACAAGTTGAATTTTATAGCCTTTTCTGTCATTTTCAAGTCAAAATGTTTTCTGAGATACTTTTGCAAATTTCAAGCATAAAGCATATGCTTGCAAAATCACAGCAAAAATCCTGTAACTGAAGGTGGATCACACCAATCTTAAAGCGTGCACAAGGTGGAAGCATTTCCAGCTCAGTGACAGATGCAGCAGAAAGACTACAGGAAACAATAAAGTAGGAAGCAAGATTCCAAGATTAAACTCTAAAATAAAATCAGAGCACTACAGATGCTGGAATCTTAAATAAAAAGCAGAAAATGTCAGAGAAACACAGCAGGTCTGGTACCATCTGCAGAGAAAGAAAAGCAGAGTTATGTTTGAGTCCGAAATGACTGCTGTGAAGAAGTGTCAGTTTGGACTCCAAGCATTAACTGTTTCTCCACAGATGCTGTCAGTCTTGCTGAGTTTCTCCAGCACCTTCTGTTTCTATCCAAGATTAAGCTCTTTAGTGCTACGAAATATATCAAAATGCAACAACGGCTATGCTGAGGATTGCTAATTCCTCCAGGAAGCATATGTGTACAAAAACACTGAAAAAAAATTGTGCTTTATATTATTCGAAGCCAGAGTTTGCAGAGGGATTGTGTCAGCTCCAGATCCAAAGCAATTTACAGGCAGGCGTGGCAGACCTCAACAGGAAAATTCAACCTATCGCATTGTAGTTCTACATCCTTGACATCACAAAAGAGGTTGCAACATTGGTTCAATATGGCTGCAGGACAATGTTCCTCGACAGCAAGTTTGGTTTGGAGTGAACAAAATGCGGCATTTCCAATCAGATTCTGATCCACCAGCGCGAACACTTGCTATCAGGTTGTACACAATCTGCTCTTTATTACTAACGACACGGCTTTAAAACTTGGCTTCACATCAGTAGCCAATAACTCATTGCATAAGACCAGGACTCAGTGACCCACAAACATGGATCATCAATCATGAGGGACTCGCTCGTATATGGCTGTAACTGATTTCCGACATTACTGTCTGTGAACTCGGCTCAACACTTTTTTTAAGTGGATGCACTGGGCAGGTACGTTAGATGAGACGGAGTAGAGTTCGATTTTATGCTAGCTGACAACTGCGTCCTAATGGCAGGATTTTTTTTTAACAATGAAAACCCAAATCTCTTTTCGAATCTGAGAGAGAAAGGGCAACGGTTACTGTTTTCAAATGCTTTCTCCACTTGTGGCACTGCTGCAGAAATGGGTAGCATACTGCCACACTCCTTCTTAGAACACAGGGGTGAAAGGGAGCAGCCACTGAGCTGCAGGCTGGCTGACCCCGTGAGCAACAATGAACAGAAAGCCACTAGAATTCTCCACATGAATAGATGCATAACACAACTGTCACCTTGAACAGAGATCAGCCAGGAACGTGTTTTACACAAGTATTGCCGAAACAAATATTGGGAGAAGCATGAAGCAGACAGATGATTTGCTAATGCCCATTTTCAGTTGCCGCACCCTCCCCCCAAGCGCACTACCACTTGGTTGTCGTGTTTTTATATCATCGTTGTTGTTTGTTAAATATAGCAGGTTACAAATGTCCGCAGTTAATAAATTGCGTCTGACCCAATTTTCTCTTTGTAAAAGAGAAATAGATTCATTAAGCTAAATAGCTTATCTGGGTAAAAAAAAATTGGTTGAGCTCGGTAGAAGCTCCTTCCATTCTGCTATCATTACTTGACCTGTTCTGCATGTGACTCCAGACCCACATCAATGAGGCTGATGCTTAAGTGCTCTCTGGGCAATTAGAGATGAGTAATAAAATCTGGCCCATCCAGTGACCATTAAAAAAAAGACGCCTGGCTCAGAACTGGATTGTGGTGGAGGTTGAAAGGCTTCCAGCTTCAGGTACACCACCATCCTGCCTAATAAATGGCCTTCCCGCCTCCAAGCTCATCACCAACGAGAGGAGTTTTATTAAAACCTCATCTACAAAATGGTGTGCAAACAAAGCAAGGGTGACGTGGGGGAAAAAAAATCGTCTCCAAACAGCGAGTAGTCAGGGTATGGAATGCACTGCTTGGAAATGTAGTGAAGGCTGGTGCAGTTGGGGCATTCAAGAGGAAATTGAATGATTATTTGGATTGAAATATTAAACAGAGAAATGGGGAAAAGGTAGGCGATTGGCACTATGTGATAGAACGATTGCAGACACACTGGGCCGAATGGCCTCCTTCTCACCATAACAATTCTGTGATCCGATCTTGTGCAGTGCCGTTTGTGGATTCTGAGTCAAATCCTTTTGTCATGGAGAGGAGAGGTGCAAATCCACAAGAGTTAATTTAAAATCAATAGGATTCCTCCATCAACATCTCCTGTTTCTATGTTGTGAAAAGATGATCCACTGATAAACATGTCCAGCAAGGAATCTGATCTGTGGACAGGTGGGTTCCCCTTGGGCCACCCTTGGCATTGCTTTGGCTTTGACTAAGAGCTCAGCTGGACCCAGCTCACCAGGGAATACAGCTCACCGTCACACAATACAACACTGGCAAGTCTCACGGCATTCAGCTGCTTGAATATTTATTATCTTATGTCTTGCCTGTTTAAAACAGAAGGGAAGACGGGTTTCACTGAATGAGCAACAAAACAACATAAGAAAACAATTCCAATGAAAACGACAATACAGAAAACCTAAAGGACGCACTGTGCCATTTTAACAAAAGGCAAAATGGAAATAGAAGGAACTGTTCAACTTAATATTTTCAAATTCTTGCACAGGATATGGGAGCCAATGGATGGACCTGTAGTTTTTGCCTATCGCTAATTGCCTTGGAGGTGATGGTATGCTGCCATCTTAAACCAGGATGTGGAGGAGCCAGAATACAGACAGACTTTAACCTCACACTTTTAATGCATTGCCTGAGCTGAGTTGCCACTTCTTTTATAAAACTTTAAGTTATCTCGAGAATGTGACTAAAAGGAAGTTCTTGGATTTACATATTAATAAACCGAAACCTGCAACCCATTCTAAAAGATGAAAGACTTAACAACAATCTAGGTTTGTCCAATATATCATTTCAGTGGCATGACACTTTAATCTTTTGCTATAAATTCTGTGTCTAATGGTCCTGCTCCACAACTACCTGACAAAGGAGCTGTGCTCTGAAAGCTAGTGCTTCCAAATAAACCTGTTGGACTATAACCTGGCGTTGTGTGATTTATAATTTTCAACCAGGGCAGTCCATGTGCAGCGCACAGGAATTGCTTGTTGCACCAATTGCCAAAGCCTCTTTTCCACTGCATTCTATTCTGTGACATCATAAACATAGTCACTTCCCTACAACTCACAGACCATTCTGAATTCAACTAACAATTAAACCTTGGGTTCAACTTGCAAGTCAGAGCAAAGCCTGCAGCCAATAGACACACTCATTCCTTTCTTTATATTACACAACAGTGTAATCCCCATCTCAGGAAGTACACCTGACCTCACTCTCAATTATAACAAAGGAAATTTCCACACCCAAGAGGTGGTAAGAGTACATTAGGCTTACACTCATTCCAGGCTGTGTTTGCTGAACAAAATCACCAGGGATCCGAGAGCTATGCAAACCGAACCTGATCTCTTTTTCCTGTTTTTTCAACAAGGAAATCAGTAGACCCAGCGCAAAGTTCAAGACATTTAAACCTAGAGACTATAGGAAAGTCTGCCATTGTTGCAGAACGCCAATGCATGAGACAGGTTACTAAGTCAAAGAGTATGTAAACTTTATGATTGTCAGGAGTTAGATACGCACTTCCATGGTTCTGTCTGATACCCTACTGTCTCTGACAATCACTGTCTTAGTGCACACATCAAGATTGGGCACTTCAAGGTGTTGAGGGATGGAGCAGGGACAGCGGAAACCATTTCATGCTGTTCAGGACAAAAGCCCAACCCAACTCATGGCCTTAACTAAAGGAATTGGAGAGATTGCAGGATGAGATAGTGGAGGGAGGGAAGTGGTGGTTTAGGGGAGTTGGTGGTGGTGGTGGGGGGGGGGGGTCATAGCATTGTTGGCGATGGTTGAGGAGGAAGTACTATTGCTTAGAGCTTTAATCATTTGAAATGGACGACCCGTTGTCTCGCTGCATTACCTTTAAAAAATGCTAATTCAAGTCAATATACTATGGCATTAGTTTCCTTTATCAATTAATAACTACCAAAGCTCAACTGAGCCATCTTTTCTGCAGACCAGAGATTTGTCAGCATTGTCAATAATTGAAAGATAAACTGTTGCTGAAGGCTTTGTGTAACGAATTGTCCCTGGACAGGGATCTGATCCGATAACTCATGCAGAGTCTGGAATATCCTGGCTGGAAGCCACTGATGGTATTTTTCCACCCCAAGGGTAGATTAGAGTAAGCCTGCTGTAATTGCATTTACTCTAAAGGAGACTGATCGTATGAAGTTATTAAATCTTCCATTTTTAATTTCATAAGGTTGTGTAAGAAATCAATAACAACTCACCCCCAGTCAACAATCTCAAATCAAATGATTGCTTTCTTGTCAGGTCTGGTTGGGGCTGGGGTGATGTTAGCAGAGGGAGTACAGCTTTAACTGTGACCTGAATGCTCAGTTGAGGTTGGGGTCACATCTTTGTAAGGCAATGCAGCCGACATTGTGCCAATACCCATTTACAACTGTGTTGATCTACCTAGAATTACAGCGGAGAAGGCCACTCAGCCCAACAGACCCATGCCAAATATAAATGCAAAATGTCATGGATCCTGGAAATCTAAAACAAAACAAACATGGAAAATGCTGAAGAAACTCAGCAGGTTTAGCAGTAATTGTGGAGAGAGAAACAGAGTTAACGTTTCAAGTCCAGTATGACTTGTCTTCACAGGCTCATTCCAACGTTTATGTTACCTGTACCATCCGACTAAATCTAACCAGTTAACAAACCTTTGATTCATCCCTTTCTCACATAATTACCTACCTTCCGTTTTCTGAAAGATTCTGTCTTTTTTAATCAATTTTGAGTTTCTCCCTCCTTAATTCTAAATCTGTGTCTACATAATAAAGTTTTTTTTCACTTATATCCGTAATTCACATCGATTCTGAGCCAGTTGGAGTGCTAAGCTGGAGGACTGCATTCAGTTGCGGGCATCACATTGTCAGAAAGGTGAGCGTATTGGAGACCGTGCAGGAGTGATTCACAAGAATGGTGCTAGGAATGAGAAACTTCAGTTGTGAGGACAGATTGAAGAAAATTGGGGTTGTTCTCTTTGGAGAGGAGGAGATGGAGAGGGGATTTGATAGAGATTTTTTAATATCATGAGTGAGCTGGAGAGAGTAGATACGGAGACGCTATTTCGGCTCGTTAAAGGAACAAGAATGAAAGAGATTCATTTTAAGCGATGTGAAAACAAAGCAAGGTGATGTGAGAAAAAATGTCTTTGCACAGTGCATAGTTCAGGTATGGCATCCAATGCTGGAAAAGTGGTGGAGGCAGGTTCAGTTGAGGCATTCAAGAATGTATTGGTTGGTTATTTGGACAGAAATAGTTTGGGGAGAAAGCAGGAGATTGGCACAAGGTAGTGACCTCATCTGAAGAGCTAGTGCAAGCACAATGGGCTGAATAGCCTCCTTCTGTGCTGTCAAAACTCTGTGAATTCAATGACTAATCTCAGATCTGTTTGAGGTTAATTTCCGTTGGAGATCAGTGTGGCCCACGACAATTAGCCTCGGTTACCTTAAAGTCAATATGCACTAGGCTCAGCATGGATCCCTGCTCTTGACTGCTATCAGGCTAACCCTATGAGAAAATGTGTATGTGTCTATGCACAGTGAGTGAGGTCAGGACTCAGCTTCCCCAAGATGCAAAACTCTCTCAACCACACACCCTCCCAGCTCCCATCAGAAAATAATTTGCTGCAACCTACGCTTTCAGCTCACCAAGTTCACTGCAGCTTTGGAATGAATGCATTTGGAAAAGTGGGAGACAATGGAACAATTGGAAATAGACGTGGAAAGCAAGCACAAAAACATGGAGAGAAAAACTGCCCAGTTTGTAACATATGCATTTATACAAATAGTATACAAATAACTTGCTATTTGTTCTAAGTCTCCTGGAATATACATACCTAAGAATCTCCCCAGACTAATGGCAGGAGTTCCTTTTTAACACATTCAAATATTATTAGGAACCACAAACACTCTTAATAAAGTGATGAGAAACATTGGTTTCAAGGATAGAGTTCCAAATAAACCCCACAGTCACCACTGACGAGAGCGAAAACATCCAGACATCTGCAATGGACTTTGTTCTTTTCCCTCACAGTTTTCTTTCTGATAGGGAATCAGAATTTTCTTACTTTTGGAGATTCACCTTTAGCTGGGTTAGTTAAGTTGGGACTTGCATTGAATGGGAAAAGTGAGGACTGCAGATGCTGGAGATCAGAGCTGAAAATGTGTTGCTGGAAAAGCGCAGCAGGTCAGGCAGCATCCAAGGAGCAGGAGAATCGACGTTTCAGGCATGAGCCCTTCTTCAGGAAACTTCCTGAAGAAGGGCTCATGCCCGAAACATCGATTCTCCTGCTCCTTGGATGCTGCCTGACCTGCTGCGCTTTTCCAGCAACACATTTTCAGCTATAAATTCTGTGTCATACGGTCACAATCCACAACCACCTGATGAAGAGGCAGTGTCTCGAAAGCTTGTGCTTCCAAGTAAAACTGTTGGACTATCACCTGGTGTTGTGTTATTTTTAACCTTGTCCACCCCAGTCCAACATCGGCACCTCCAAATCTTGGGGATATGGATGATCTGAGCAACGCCAACATTTCCTGCCCATCACCAGTTGCTCTGAGATAGCAATGCTAACTCGCCTCACTGAAGAACCACAGTATTTGCAATGCAGGTCCTCACACAGTGGTCTTAGGTAGGGAAAAGTCTCATGAAAGGCAAAAGTGAGGACTGTAGATGCTGGAGATGAGAGTCAACAGTATGGTGCTGGAAAAGCACAGCAAGTCAGGCAGCATCCGAGGAGCATGAGAGTCAACATTTCAGGCATAAGCTCTTCATAAGGAATCATCAGGAAACCATTTCCCGATGAAGGGCTTTTGCCCGAAACATCAATTCTCCTGCTCCTCAGATGCTGCCTGATCTGCTGTGCTTTTCCAGTACCACACTCGACTTTAATCGCCAGCATCTGCAGTCCTCACAAAAGTCTCATGCTGCAAACCCAAAGGTATTTGTCCCTTATAGACACAGCCACCTAACCCATTCAATTCAGATGCCCTTCACTTGTGAAAGCAGGACAACACTGAACCAGGTTCAGGAGAGTTTGAAGACTAATCATCTTTGTAGGGTTCAGAATCCTTGTATATCAATGACCTTTCAATACTTTGGCTTAATGACTATTAATCAAGTATTATCTTACTGATGAGCAACATTTTGAATATTAAATTACTTTGCCAATGAGATGCCACTGCCCCACTCGCCACCTGCCGAAGGAGCAGCACTCGAAAGCTTGTGCTTTCAAATAAACCTGTTGGACTACAACCTGGTGTTGTGTGCTTTTTAACTTTGTCCACGCCAGTCCAACACCGTCACCTTCACATCATGGTTCTCATCTTATGTGCAAGTTGATTGCATTGTTATCTTCCCTGCATCAGCCTCACAAGTGGAATTCTTCTCTGCTGCTTGAAGAAACTTTGGGGAGGAGGTGGTCTCTAAAAGAGTGGACAGACATATCCATCTTCTCTGGGACATGCAGGATTAACTTTCCTTCTGATTTAAGCTGTTCTTTTTCCAGGGTACTCCCATTCTTGAAGATATGGTACAACAACGAGCGACAAGACTTCTGGACGAGGATTGGGTAACAGAAGGTATTTGCTATCATCAGGCTGACAGTGATTTGTCTCAAGATTAGAGTGGTGCTGGAAAAGTACAGCAGGTAAGGCAGCATCCGAAAAGCAGGAAAATCGACATTTCGGGCAGAAGCCCTTCATGAGGAATGAGGGAGCTCCCACTTTCTCCCAGCCTCCTGCCGGTCTAATTTTGACCTCCAGCTGTTAAAAAAAAATCAGATTTTAACCCTGGAAGAAACAGTGCAGTCACACTAGGGCAGGATCCTCCCATTCAGGATAGCTCAGTACTGAACATAGTGCATTTTATAAATGAAGTATTTAAGAGGGCAAAACAACTTTTGACTGGATTTAACGTGTACGCATTTGTTCTTTTGTCTTTTTTTTAATCTTTTAATTGATTAATGAGACGTAGGCATGACTGGTTGGGCCAACATTTATTGTCCATCCCTAGTTACCCTCGATGGTGGTGGTGGTGAGCTACCTTCTTGAACTGTTGCAGTCCATTTGGTTGAGGCGAACCCATTACGGAGATCGTTCCAGGATTTTGACCCGTGACAATGAAGGACAGGCAATATATCTTTTGTTTGTTGTCCTCCGCCGCCCGAACTCTCGCGGTAATTCCCTGCTCAGCTCATGCCCCCCTACCTGACAAAGTGCTTCAGAATTACGACAGCCAACTTGCTCTGCAGATCTTGAGCATCCCACAGTTTTTTGTTTTATTTTCTCAGCAGACTGTCTTGCTTCTTAGGCACAGCGTCAAATAACAGTGAAACAGGCCCTTCATCCCCACTCATCCATACCGATCAGCTATCCTAAACTTGAACTCGTCCCATTTGCCAATTAAAAACCAAAAGAACTGTGGAAGCCAGAAATATAAAACAAAAACAAATTGCTGGAAAAACTCGGCAGGTCCGGCAGCAGCTGAGGAGAGAGGTCAGAGTTAATTTTTCAGGTCGAATGACCCTTCCTCATTCCCATTTGCCTGCGTTTGGCCCATATCCCTCTTAATCGTTCCTATTCATGGACCTGTCTAAATGTCTTTTAAACGTTGCAATTGTCCCTCCTCTGGCAGCTCATTCCATACATGAACCACCTTCTGCCTGAAAAAAGTTGTCCCTTTTCAATCTTTGCCCTCTCACCTTAAACCTTTGCAGTCTACTTTTGAGCTCTCCTACTCTGGCTATTCACCTTATCTCTGCCTCTCATGATTTTTACCTTGGTTTATACAAACTTTAAGATGTGAACATTTGAGATTGGATCTGGAGTGGGCCAGATCCCTCTTCAAAGCTGCTTCACAATTTGATCAAATCACCTCCTATCTGAACTTCAGCTTCCTGTTTTATATGATCCTTGTCTGCAGTTACCATGTTTTGAAATTACAAATAGAACAAGCCAGTGTTCTTAAATAATATTGTTTTGATTTGTTTTCAGGAGGACTCTGACCCAGGCAAGAATCTAATGTTTTCAGCTCCCAATACCATTCCACATAACCAGCAAAGGCAAGAGGGAAGCTTTCCCTTTTCTAATTTAAAAAGCTTTGTGTCTTGATGCAATTCATTTTCAGAAAGAAAGGGCTCAAATCCAGCTTTAAATCAGCCTTGAAAGTAATTACAAATCACTCCTTTGAATGAAAACAGTCAACACACCAGGAACACAATAGTGAATGGCAGCCACTGTAACACTGCTTTTCTATGCACCTGTGAGTCAGACCGTAACTCATTTGTCAAGGGTGAGACCATTTAACACACACTGCCATTCCAAACCAGTCCTCTACCTTCCACAGTATACTCATTAACAAAGAGCCCTATTCAAATCCTCAGACTGCTTCCCTCAGCTTCAGAAACGGCCTCTATCTGGGAGACAGCTCTCCGTGCGCCCCCTACACATTGGCACAAGCAGCCAATCTTTACCTGTGAGCCCACGAAGCGTGTTCCTTGACTGGCAGGGGGGCGTCCAATCGAGTTTTCCACCCGGCGTTGCCACGTGTGTCGCTTCCAGCAGGTGTCACCAGAAACCGAGCGAGAAGTTTGACATCACCCCTGGACAACCTGGTACTGTAGAGAGTGAAGCAGCTCATTCAGTACTGCCCAGGGGTTGACCTGGACAGCTTTCTAATCACTGCTGGAGAATGCAAGCGGTGAGGGAGCCATTCAGCTCCTTACGTAAGCTCTGAAGTTCCACTACAACAGCTCGGGCACCTGCTACGATCAGTTGGACATCCTTCTCCAGACCCCGAGTCCTTCCCATACAAGTCCCAAACACCTGTGAGTGACAGCACTGAGCACAGGACAGAGTAACACCGACCTAATCTGAAGCACTGGCAGAAACGTTCGTCTCAAATGAAGTGTGACTCACAAGCGTTAAGTCTTCTGCCTTCCCAGTCTCAGGACTATTGTTTATTTTCATCCAGATGGCAAGATCAAATTACATAAACACTGTCTGAAGCTGAAATTCTCTGATGTATTGCTTTACCCCCAAAGAAGCTCCCAAATAGAAACGATAATTTTGTAAGTGACATGTTGCAACAGCTGGATGCAACCTGACTGGGAGAGCAAGTGCAGCATTTGAGGCATTAAGTACTTGTAACCTACTGACTACATATGCCAGGGGGGTTTCGCTGCTGCTCAGATGAGGTAGTGTACAGCAGAAATTAGTGATAATACAGGGAGGCATCTCATTACAGTGCTGCGAGCTAAATAAACCTCCACAACAATTAATTCCTTTCAAGAGGCTGACAAAAAATACAATGATAGATGAAGGTGCGTACCACATGAAACATGCCAGAATAACAAGGTAAAGCCAAGTGCGGGAGAAAGGAATTGTTTGCACTGCTTTTCCTTTCTCTCTTTGCTGCAGCCAGACTGATTGACGACAAAACAATTGCCACGGCATTATTTCAGTGTAAACCTCGTCCAAACGCAGCTGGTTCTCTATGTACCACCTTCCGATTCTATTCCAAATGGTAGCAATGTTTTTGGTGGCGTTACTCTCAATAAATCCTGCAATTTGGCAGCTTTGTTGACTGCACCAACCACCAGGATGTATCAAAAAAACCTCTTCATTCCCTTGTTTTGGTACTGGCCCCTTGAAGGAACTGTGCAAGCCATAAGTTTCCATCAAACCGCTGCTACATTGAAAGCAATTTTGCAAACTATTTTCTCGTTTGAGGATGGCATCTGGTCAGTCCTGGCCAAAAGAAAATCACTAATGTTCAGAGAAGATAGCCTAGCTTCGTCTGGCTGACATCTCCTCTAACCCCAAGCCATGTAGTACATTTTTAATGCCCTTCAAAATAGCCTGTCAAGGCACAGAGTTGGAAAACCAATTTACAGCAAGCAATAAGACCAACCCATATTCTCAACCAATCTAAGTCTGGAAATAAAAGCAGTGTTTCCTACTTGGCCAGAACAATTCAGACGAGATATCAGTTTTGGGGCAGCCATAATAAACTAGGGGTGGGGGGGAGGGGGTGAAAGGTTATCGGGGGAGACAGGATTATGGAATAATCAGGTCAGCCAAAACCCTACAGTATAGGTGAGCAGGAGTAGGTTACCACCCCACTCCACCCAAGTCAAAGGGCTGATGGCTGGGGGGGAGATGGTGTGATCTCCTGCCTCATCCATACTGACCAGCAATTACAATGTTGACACTCTCTGACCTTCCCTTTCCCCAGTATTACCACACCACTGCAATGTCACAAAGTCTGTACTTACACAACCTTGCATACCCACAAGGGCTTCAACATTGGCAGTGAGGGGCAGAGTCTGACCGACTGTGTAAGAAGCCATGTGATCAGAGCATTGAAAACTTCTCTCTAGTTGTGCTCTGACAATAGTTAAAAATCACACAACACCAGGTTATAGTCCAACAGGTTTAATTGGAAGCACACTAGCTTTCGGAGCGACGCTTCTTCATCAGGTGATAGTGGAGGGGTCGATCGTAACACAGAATTTATCGCAAAAATTTGCAGTGTGATGTAACTGAAATTATACATTGAAAAATTGATTGTCTGTTAAGCCTTTCATCTGTTAGAATACAGTGATAGTTTCACTTCTTTCATGTAAATTACAAAACCTTTTTTTAAAAAGTTGCATTCTTGGGTTAGCTGTTAACAATGGTGATAGCTAGACAATATGTTGAAGGTGTTAGCCCCCTGTGTTCTCTGTCTATGACCTGATGTTTAGATTAATTCTAATCTAAAAAGTGACATAAATTCATGCAGTTTTTGAGCTCAGAGTTCGACATGAATCTAGTGGTTTTTGAGCAAAGTGCAATGTAACTCTGAAAGTACCAAAAAAATTCACCACATAAAAGTGTGAGTGTGTGTGTGTAGGAATATGTGTGTGTGTGTGTGTGTATATAGTGCAATGGTGATCACCTGTAATGTGACATGAACCCAAGGTCCCGGTTGAGGCCCTCCCTATGGGTACCGAACTTAGCTATCAGCCTCTGCTCGGCCACTTTCCTTTGCTGGCCGTCCCAAAGTCCACCTTGGAGGATGGTCACCCGAAGGTCCGAGGCTGAATGTCCTGGACCACTGAAGTGTTCCCCAACTGGGAGGGAACCCTCCTGTCTGTTAATTGTTGTGCGGTGCCCATTCATCTGTTGTCGTTTCCCCAATGTACCATGCCTCCGGGTGATACCATGCATCACACTGCAAATTTTTGCTATAAATTCTGTGTTACGATCGAGCCCTCCACAACCACCTGATGAAGGAGCGTCGCTCCGAAAGCTAGTGTGCTTCCAATTAAACCTGTTGGACTATAACCTGGTGTGTGATTTTTAACTTTGTACACCCTAGTCCAACACCGGCATCTCCAAACTCTGACAATAAACAGGGTCGAGTAAGCTTCTCCAAATGCATTAATGCTTTCAACTCTGCGTTGTTAGCCCCAGTAACACCTAATTGAACAGAAGTCCCAGCCAACCTATACAATGCAATCTTTCACACAGAAGATAGAAATGTCTTAGTTTATGGATCAGGGAAAGCTCGAGACAGCGACAGTATGATGAATCCCACCCAACCCAGACACAAAGAGGTTTCCCAGCAAGAGATGCTCTGACATCATGAAAATGCTACGACTGACTGAGGTACTGAACTGTACGCTGCTCCATGCTGACCTCCAACACGGTGAGCACCAATCACTGTAGGGGCCAGGGGAAGAAACGTAACTTTCCAACATTCCTGCTGCCAGTAGAAAGTTGATTTGTTTGCCAAGTATGCTGCTGGGCAGCCTACCAACACATACTCTCTTGTTTTCACCACCAGCCTGGTATGGCTGGAGGTCATTCAAAGCAAGTCTGGCTAACCTCAAGTTGGATCTTCTCCCGAGAGGTAAAAAGGGAGAAGAGGCCAACATTTATACAGTACCTTTCACAATCTTAGGATGTCTCTATGTGCTCTACGACCAATGAATCCCTTTTGGTGTAGTCATTGTTAAAATGGGGGAGGCAGCAGCAGCCAGCAAGCACATAGTGAGATCCTGCAAACAATACTGTGAGATTAGGGATGATGGCTGTGGGATAATTGTAGGCCAGGATAAATCGCCTGAATTTCTTCAAAATATTGACCTTTTACATTGGTTTGAGCGGCCAGACATATTATTATCTGTAAATATTGCCCACTCCCTTGTGATGCCAGTTTTTGCATCCGCTTGGTTTAAACTTCAGCATCCTGCTCTACTTCTGATCACTGCTGTACAACTCAGGAGAGTGCAAAGTCTCTCACACACACACAGTCATTAATCCTACAAATCTTTAAGTATGGTTGGTGCTGTCTCTGTGCCTTGGTGCTACACAAACCTTTGTAAAAATAGTTCACCAGCTTCAGGGCTGAGTGAGGATGTTTCCTCCAATCATTCAAAATGTTCAGCTGTAAAACTAGGCTGTGAATAGGGACCATCTGAACTCTCCAGCAGTTTGTTCTGTTTACAGGATGCATTTCTTTTGAGAGTAAGCCAAACATTGAAAGGTTGCATGAGATAGGGAAAAAAAGGGCTTTGTTGTGAAGTGTCAAACAAACACTGAACAAGTCAGGAGAAGCAGAATGCCCCAAGACCTCAGTGTTTCTTCATTGGCTTTTAATGATGGATCACAAATTGAAGTGTTCGCACAACATGGGGTGAGGCTTTCTGCTCATCACAAAGGGAGAGGACTGACCTTCTGAACGACGTATAGCAACTTCATCAATGCATTCAAAAAGAATAGATGGACAAGGAATTCACCGTCTGGGCCTGGTTCTTCACCCACACAGCCAGCACACTGGGATTTCAGGAGGCCAGTCAGCTCCCCAGGACATTCCCGACAAAAGGATGGAAAATCCTGTCGGAACACTTGTAATGCTTTGCTAGTTTAATGATGTTAAATTAATACAAGCTATTGTTAATGCTCACTGATCAATGCACTTCTGGCTGGTCTCCCATGTTTTACTCTTTGTGAAGGAGAAAGTGAGGTCTGCAGATGCTGGAGATCAAAGTTGAAACTTTATTGCTGGAACAGCACAGCAGGTCAGGCAGCATCCAGGGAACAGGAGATTCGACGTTTCGGGCACAGGCCCTTCTTCAGGAATCACAAAGTTACTCTTCTTCACAAAGTTACTCTTTGTGAACTTGAGGTCATCCAAGGCTTTGCAGCTCTTATGTTCTAACATGCACAAAGTCCTATTCACCCATTACCATGGCTAGCTAACATATATTAACTGGCCATTAAACAAGACCTTGATTTTACAACGATCTGATCCATTTTCAAATTCTGACACCTATCAGCTCTCGCTATCTATGCAATTCCTTCCAGGCACACAGCCCTCCAGCAACACATTTTCAGCTCTGATCTCCAGCATCTGCAGTCCTCACTTTCTCCTCCATGGTGACCAGATGTCCCATACAGGAAATCCCCAGGTTACAAACGAGTTCCGTTTTTTTCTGCTGTTCGTAAGCCAAATTTGTGCGTAAGTCAGAACACGGACACGCTAATTAGCCCATTCGTTAGGACAAAACATTGCACGTAACTCGGACTTTTAAAAATCATTTTTAAAAATGAGAAGCCAGAAGTCTGTTCGTAAGTTGGGCATTTTCTAACCCCGGGACTTCCTGTATAAATCTAGTCCCACTTGCCAGCATTTGGCCCATTCCCTCTGAACCCTTCTCATTCATATACCCATCCAGATGCCTTCTAAATGTTGTAATTGTACCAGTCTCCACCACTTTCTCCGGCAGCTCATTCCATACATACACCACCCTCTGTGTGAAACAGTTGCTCCTTCTGTCCCTTTTAAATCTTTCCCCTCTCACATTAAACCTATGCCCTCTAGTTCTGGACTCCCCCACCCCGGAGAAAGGATCTTGCCTATTTACCCTATTCATGCTCCTCATGCTTTTATAAACCTCTATGAGGTCACCCCTCAGCCTCCGAGCCTCCAGGGAAAATAGCCCCAGCCTATTCAGCCTCTCACTATAGCTCAAACTCTCCAACCCTGGCAACATCCTTGTAAATCTTTTCTGAACCCTCTCAAGGTTTATGACGGGGAGAGCAGAATTGGATTCAATACTCCAAAAATGGCCGAACCAGTGGACGTATGCTTGCCTTTATTGGTCAGTGCATTGAGTTGAGAGGTCATGTTGCAGTTATAGAAGGCAGCATGGCCCCATGGTGTACGACTGGGTTCAATTGCCCACTTGGTAACATGGTTGAAATATTAAGAAAAAACATCATTCTCCATAAGAAATTGCAAGAATCAAAATAAAGGCAGACTCATGCAGCTCTCCAGAATCCACTCTGTCTCTTCCTGAAGAGTGTCACCTCTTCAGGTCACTCTGTTGAAGTGAGTTATTATATCTTGGAGATTGTGATTCCAGAAGCGATTGGATCACATTTCATTTTTCTTGTCTTTACGTTTTTTTCTACATTAATTTTGACAGGTCACTGTATCAGGCAGAAAGGCTACATCTGGCTTAAATAAATATCTTGGTTTCATTCACCTCCTTCTCAGTTTTAATAATGGCAAAGTGTTTTTCTTGGAAAGCTCCAACTAATGATTGTTACAGAAGTTTTCTTTTTCTTTTCTTGTAATGCATTCCTGACCTTCTGTTAGCAGCCTCTGTGAATCTTTTTTTTAATGTACCGTTATTTCATGGTGAAGGAAAGCAATTTGTGCTTGCTTCGTGCCTTTTACAACCTCAGAATAACTCAAAGCATCTTCCAGTCAATGATGTACTTTTGAAGTTTCACTGTTGACTGAATGAAGGGATTTAAGCAGCCAATTCTCAAACAGCCATGTGATGATGATAATCCACTTAGGTAATGCTGGTTAATAGATGGATATTCTCCAAGATACCGAGGAGCACGCCCTTGTTTTTCTTTGAAACTGTGGCATGAGCTCATTTCATTCAGTGGATTTTGGAAGTGGTGTAAAACAAGCTGCCAACTTGCTATTGCCCTTGCACACTATCGACACAAATGTCGTGATATGTATTTATAGTTGTACCTTTTCTGTAGGGAAACCTCCAAAGGTGCTTCATAAACCATTATCCAGCAAATGTTAACACTAAAGGAAAAGTGGCGATACATGAACAAGAATTTGGCGAAAAAGGTAGTTTTAAGATGTCTCTTAAGTAAGATGGAAGGGTAGAGAGGCAGGGAGGGAAACCCAAAACTTGCAGGCTTGTTAGCTTTTTAAAGTCTGTTCATTAGATGTGAGTGTCACTGGCTAAGCCAGCATTTGTTGTTCAGCTGTCATTGTCCTTCAGAAAGTGGTACTGAGCCATCTTCTTGGAAAGTTGCAGTACTTGGTGTGTAGATAGAATACACTGCTGCCACTGTGTATCAGTGGTGAAGGGAGTGAGTGTTGAAGGTCATGGATTTAGTACCAGTCAAGTCCTGACTGGTATGGAATTCTTCAACTGTTGTTGGGGCTGCTTCCATCCAGGCAAGTGAAGAATCTTCCATCACACTCCTGAGTTGCTGGACATACCTGGACAATTTTGATAGGTGCCAATGTTATCGCTGTACTGGAACAGCATGGCAAAAGGAGGGGCAAGTTTGGGAGCACACAACTTCAGTACTATTATTGGAATAATGCCAGTTCCGATAGCCTTTAATGTATCCTGTGCCTTCAGCCATTTCTTGACATTATGTCAGGTGAATTTGATTGGTTCAGGACATACATCTGTGATGCTGGGCACTTCCTACAGAATATAGAGGCAAATGTTTCAGCCTTATCTTTTCCACTGATGTGCTGAGCTCTTCCATTATTGACAATGGGGATATTCGTTGAACTCCTGTAAGCTTCTTGGTTGTCCACACACCACCATTCATGACTGAATGTGGCAGGACTGCAGAGCTTTGTTCTGACCTGTCAGTGGTGAGGCCACATATCTGTGCCTTTCACTGTCACTGAAAGCTCTGTCAGTTCTGAAGAAGTGTCAGTGGACTCTAGTCATTAACTCTGCATGCCAGAGTTTCTCCAGCAATTTCTGTTTTTATTTCAGATTTCCAGTTATTTGGTCTCTTTGTATTTGTTTCTGCTAGTTATAATCCCGAGGTTTCCGTGAAGATCTCTTCTTAACCTCACCCAAGGCGGGGTGACCCTCCGGTTAAACTCACCACCAGTCGTCTCTCTCTCCCTCCCTCTATCTCTCTCTCTCTCTCTCTCTGTCTGTCTCTCTCTCTCTCTAATGAAAGAGCAGACCTATGGTCCTCTGTGGTTAGGGCAACTTTACTTCGTCCTGTGTTGTTGCATCACCAGCTGCCATCTCATTTTCATGTATGCTTGGGACTGCAACTAGCATAGCTAAAGGCATGGTCACCAATCATAGAACCCCAATAATGTGGAAACAGGCCATTCAGTCCATCAATTCTACTCCAATCTTCCGAACAGCATCCTCTCCAATCCCCTGCCCTGTGCCTACCCTATCCCCATAAACCCTGCATTTCCCATGGCTTACCTACCTAGCATGCACATCCCTGGACACTATGGGCAATTTAGCATGGCCAAGCATAGACTGTTAATCCAGAAACTCAGATAAGTTTCTGGGGACCTGGGTTCAAATCCCGGCACAGCAGATAGTGCAATTAAAATTCAATAAATATTTGGATTTAAGAGTCTAATAATGACCGCGAACCCATTGTCAATTATCAATTGAAGAAGGGCTTATGCCCGAAACGTCGAATCTCCTGTTCCTTGGATGCTGCCTGACCTGCTGTGCTTTTCCAGCAACACATTTTCAGATCTGGTCACCATGCATGAGTTGGAATGAAGGGTCTGTTTCTGTGCTGTACAGCTCTAGATTCTATAGCTTGCATACTCAGTCTAGAAGCCTGGGTGACAATGAGAGGATAATAACAGAACAAAGTATCCTTTAAGTAGAACATGACCTTCAAATGGAGAGGGAGAATTCAACAAGAAGAATTCTAAACAAAAGATAGATATAAAATGATAGATGTGGATCAAATGAACCAGTAACCCATCTAATGGTTTTACTTGAGGAGAAAAATCATAATCTTGCAACCGAAAAATATTAGGAGGTCCAAAAGTACTGGGAAACAGGAATACTTTGACCTCGCTTATTCTGTGCCATTGAGCACTGAAGCATTCAAGGTAATGTTTGCTTTGGACATGCCGCAGCATATTATGAGCTTTCAGTTAATACTTTTAAAACTGGACCCAAATGCGTTATTAAAATGTCTGCAGCATAACATGTGGCCTTTGGCATTTGAACTACATGCAGTCCTGAGTCTCAAGTGAATATCTAAATAAATATGGGTTTTCACAGCCATCCAGAGATGGCTACTCCAAGTTTCTACCCTTGCCATTCCTGAATTTGAGATGTGAAGCTACTTAGTTTCAAATTTTGATGAATACTGCCCTCCACTTTTCAGCCAAACGAGCAACTCTGGACGGACATCATTTGAAAAATTCGCTCAGACCTACGGCTGTCAAAGATTCTGAGAACAAAGGCATTGGATATCTGTCCTAGCTACCAACCCATACTCTAAACTTCATTGTTGCTACTCCCTAATTGTCCTTTCAGAATAAAACATTGTTTTTATTGCAAATGCATCACATTCCCTTGCGTTAAAAAAAGCTATGGATATTTATGAGGATGTACAAAGTTCTGTTACAATATCAGTGCAATTTGGCTTCGGCTGGCAAAGTGGAATGCAGCATCAGTTGTTGGCAGATCATGCCTGTGTATTTCTGAGTGATGGGTTTGAATGAGCTTAAATCACTGTGGTACGTGTTGCTGGTAGCACGTATTGA
The DNA here is from genome assembly GCF_004010195.1 of Chiloscyllium plagiosum. NCBI lineage: Eukaryota > Metazoa > Chordata > Chondrichthyes > Orectolobiformes > Hemiscylliidae > Chiloscyllium > Chiloscyllium plagiosum. The sequence continues at coordinate 22,807,508 of NC_057711.1, read as the reverse complement.
ATCTTCAGAGGTATCATTCCTCAGAGTCATGCCTATGGTCTCAATCCTACAACACACAGTGGAGCTGAGAGATTGTATGGCTGCAAAAAATTGAATTACCTGAAGGGTTATGGGCAATTTTTGATGGACTTAATGTATCTGAAAGATCCAAGGCACTAACTGCATGGTGAGAGGAACTGCTAAAATTTGTTGACACCCAGCTTCCAATAAGCCATCCCACCGATGGTATCTCTAGATGACAAACACATTGTTCAGCATATATCAAAATCAATCACCTACTACTGATTTTCTGCAATTCTGCCAATTTGAAGCAGATCGGAACATTGATGGAAGCATTTAAACTTTCCATAAATAACATAATCTGTCCCCTTCTGGTCAGAACAGAATAGCACACCAAGAGTGTGTTTTTTTTGATATTCAAAGATTATGGTAGGAGCAATTTAAAGCTAATCCAGCCATGAGGAAAATGATAGGATTAAACGTAACGGTGGTTTTACACCCGACATAAATTTACTTTTTGTGCAAGAAGATCTTCCGTCAGGTAGTTCAGGTTAAAATCATTTTCTGTGTATGAATGGCCTTCTTTTATCTCCTGATTACTTTAAACAGCCGGGACCTCCTGGTTAAAAGCACCGGGAAATGCTGGTCATAATCCAATTTCATTTTGGGAGACCAATCTTACAGTCAGTAAACGGTCAATGAATCTTTTTGGATGTCTCTGCTGAAGCCACTTTGACTTCCAATAAAAGTCGAACAAATCTTCTTTCTGAGAATTTTTTTAACCCCCCTCTTGTAATCCCCGAGACGAGACATGCTTTACAAACTCAGATAGCTTCCTTTGTTGCTAATATTCCTGGGATGATGCTCATCGTTCCTGTTCACTGCCAGAGCAATTGCAATTTCAAATGTTAGATCAGCCTAATGAAGCTGGTAGTACATTGAAGTATTAAGTAAAGACTTAACACATGAACCAGAAAATAGCTGACTGCATTTTCCTGTTTCTATGAGCATCGATGCCGATATTTCTGAATTCTAAACAAAGAAGCATCATGTTGACATTTTTTCAAACGTTTCCATCTTTGATTACTGTCTGGTGGGGGGAGGAGGAGTGCCTTTCATTTCGATATACCATTTGGAAGAGCATTATGGGTTGAGACGAGGGCTTTTGTTATTCACAATATTTGCTTAATTAAAAATGAGTGGCCAATATGATTGCATGTGAATCGTGCTAAGTATTTAATAACAAATCCTGCACCGTTCCAATCCAATCCTATTCCATACATCCCATCCAAAAAGCAATAACTTGTGTTTATATGGCACTTTGTAACATAGTAATGTATTCTGAAGCACGGAAACCATAGGTGAGAATTTTTACATCAAGGTTTTGCTCAACTATGAGCCACTGGTCAGCGAGAGAAACAGGGTTTTCTCAATTTGGAAAATGGGTGGCAGAATTTTAGATCAAATTAATTCTGAGGTGGAAGATGGGAGTCCAGCCAGATGGTGATGAAACAGTCAAGTCTACATTTCTGCTCATCCAATGCTGAATGTCGAACAAGCAGTCTGACAGTTTGACAAATCTTGATACATCAACGTGGGTGTTGGTGAGGTAGAATTTGGGCGTTGTTGGCAGATACATGAAAACTAACCTTCACATGTTAACCACTCCTCTGTATGTTAAAGGCAGGTTCCATAAAAAGTGATTTGTGCCATTCCATCTGATGTCAGACTTCTGTCTCTGTATGTCACAGAATCCCTACAATGTGGAAGTAGGCCATTTGGCCCATCGAATCCACACCAACTCTCCAAAGAGCATCCCACCCAGATCCACCCCGCGACCCTATCTTTCCCACGGCTATCCCACATAACCTACAGATCCCAAGACACTATGGGCGATTTAGCATGGTAAATCCACCTAAGTCACACACCTTTGGACTGTGGGAGGGAACAGGAGCACCCGGAGGAAACCCACGCAAACACAGGGAGAATGTGTAAACTCCACAAAGACAATCGCCCGGGAGTGGAATCAAACCCAGATCCCTGGCTCTGTGAGGCAACAGGGCTGACCACTGAGCCACCATACCATGGTGTTTCAGCTGCTGCATTAATTGTCATTGAATTGCCTGCGATCACAAACCACCAATGTTTTAATTTTAAATCTCTCGTCCCTTTGCTTGAATCATCCCCAAAGTCACGACCTCTGCCCTATCTCTCCACCCTCCACTCACTTGACAACTCTCTGAGGCTGTCTGTCCAAACTCAAAATCCATTTTACCCAGGTGCAAGAGACTATGTAAATGCAACCTATTGTTGTTGTACACTGAAACAAACAGAGCTGGAGAACTCTGTATTGCCATTGTTATTTCAAAAGTCAATGATTATTGAAACCCTGTCAAGTGTTGGAACATCAGATTAAGCCTAAGTGGAGAAAATACTATCAGTGGGGAAACAATGACAGGGAGAACATGGAGGTGTGCAGCGAGGCCGCAATCAATACAAAATGTGAGATGAATCAACTGTGAACCGATATTAGAAGTGACAATAAACCCAGAGACAGGAATGTGCAGTGCTTGAAAAGACAACTTTTTTTGGCTTTCTCCCTCAGCTAATGTTTATTACATCTTTCAAAATCCATCCAAATGGGCAGACAGGTCATTTTACGGTTGGCTTGAGTGACAGGAATGTTCACCACACCCAGTATATTTCATTTTTTCTCCTCGACTTCCCTCTGTATTTCAAACAAACTGCATTTTCTCTCTCTCCACAGACTCTCACTGCATGGTTCTTTATAGGAACGCCAATTACTGAAAATAAATAGCACTTTTAGATTGAACTAAATTGCTGGTAAATGAGATGTTTAGAGATGGATCATAACTCCTCATTTCAAACACAGTGCAGATGGACAGAAAACGCTGCAGCCATATGTGAATGAATTGGCCGATGGCATTCGGTAGGTACAGAGCCCCTTCCTGTCTCTCTGCTGCTGGGTCCCTCATTTGTCATGCCATATTGAACCTCTTTAAAACAAAATGAGAGCCATTTTCCTTCAGGAAACAGATGTTTACACCAAATGTGGCAACAGAATGGAAGCTCAGCTGGAGTGGCTCAGTTTAAAACCAGGATTGCCTGCTGCAGCATATCTACAATTTCAGACACCAACACCATCCCATGTGTGTCTGGAACGACTTCAGCCAAATTGTTACTGTGTGGGCCCCAATGATTTCAGAGCTGCATGTTTCAGCCATAACCAAATCATTATTTGAACTTGTCCATCTGATTTAATCAGCATAAAATTCATCTGATTTGCATCACATTTACAACTCACGCTAAAAGAAACAGAACAATGGAATGCTGGTGATATCACAGCTCAGAACCTCGAAAGGTGCACATGGAGTTTGTCCTGGAAAATAATGTTAACTTGCTTGGCGTCTGCAGAGGACTGTGGGAAGCGCAGGTTGGAGATGTGATGACATAATAGTTAACAGTTTTTTTTCCCAGTTTCTTCCCACAGGGTCGTGATTTATATTGAAGCTATTGCATTATTTAAGTTTAATCCTTTCTTTCAGTTCCTCTTAAGCTCCTCTTAAGGTGAATGGAGGCACTGAATATTATTTCACTGGAGAAAGACTGCAAGAAGCTACAGAACAGAGGGATTTGCGAGTCCTTGTCCATGGAGAACAAAAAGCGAGCATCCAAATTCAGCAAGTAATAGGCAAGGCATCCCGACACCATCTTTGACCCAGAAAATATTGATCTGTCACTCCAAAATCCCATAAGTATGAAAGAAAAGCTGCTTTGCTGACCCAAGAACCACATACAGCAGCCGTCACTTTCAGAAACAACCTTCCAGCTGTTTCTGAAAATTTAACTGCAAGGAGCGCCAACATTTCTGAAGCCTGCTTCAACTATCTGGGTTAAAATAAAAACCAAGATTGCTCCAGTGATTCACATCAGACAAATGCACTTCCTGGTGTGCTATTGAGCTTGAAGATTGGATAATCCCCAGCTTCGGTTGCAGAAGTCAATAAATCCTTGTTAAGATGACAGTGCGGGTACTGATACTATCTTCTGCAAAAGATCTGTAGACAGGAAAAGCAACTCATTCCTGATAATGCTCTTATTCCAAAGTGTGCATAGGAACAGTGGTTGATAACAGGATTGGGTTTAACAACTATGGTCCATCTGTCATTAAACAGCCTCATTGTTTAAATCCACAAGAGAGTCAGCTTAATGTTTAAGGTAACAGGAGGCTAAAGTTAACCATAATATCATATTCCTGCACCATTTCCAAAAGCAGAGAGGTTCAGGAGTCAACAATCAAAGGTTTAAATCCAAAGAGTTTTTACACTTACTCTCAATACTTGAATAAAGAAAAGAAAGACTGCCACGTTTGACATTTTAACTTTATTTATTTTTCTATTTTTATGCTAAGAAAGATATGCTGAACTTTTAAACACATTTCTTTATTGTTCTGTTACTGTAACTAAATTTCTGCACTGAGATACTTTTCACTAAGATGGAGACGTCTGTGGTGACATTGTACATCTTTCACTGCACTCCTGGACTCCATACTTGAATAAATGTGACAGTAAAACCTAAATCCTAAATGTTGTACATCATGCATCATAATTCTTTCATGTTTACATCTATATAATATATTCACATACGTACATAGAATATGTACATATGTATGTAGCACTTGAGCAATTAAGGTGTCAATTCTAAAGTGAATAGAGAGACTGTTAAGCCTACTGGGAGGTACAATGTTATAGAGAGGTGACTCATCACTCAGTTATGTAAGAACTGTAGAAGGCATTGGACTAGAATGTTCTTTCCATCACTACAACAATGAAACCTTAAGAAACCAAGAGCTATAAATAGAGAGTTGGGACATGCCACCAGCTCTTCACCAGAGACTCTCACTGATGATGTTACTTAGTATGGTGACGAAACATCTGAAAACAAACCTTCAAGCTCAGTGAGTTAACTTACAATGAATCATACACAGTACTTAATACACAGATCACTGAGGGACAAGTGAAGAAGAAAGCCCTCTCAGGTCTTTGCAGTGAATGATTCAGGTTAGTCATTGTATTACATCCTTGATATCCAAAGGAAATATTGCTTCTGGACATTATCCTCTCTTCCTTGACTTGGAATTGCTATGTTGATAATCACTTCAGATTACTCTGAAGTAAAAATCAGACAAAACAGGAACGTAACAAGGCCTTGACAAAAATGGACTGGAATTTTCAAAACTATCCTTCAAAACATGCCCTGAAATATCAATATGCACACTGGGTATAAAGAAGCAGTGCAACATAACATTCTGTTCTGTCCAAATTCCATCTTTTGGATGAAGTGCTATACTGATGCACTGGCTACTCTCTCACATGAAGAAGATTCTTCTGCACTACTGTATTTTGAATAATAACAGGTCCCTAGTGTCCTCAGGACTATTTATTCTCTCAATAATATCAATAAAACAGGTTAACCAGTTATTATCGTATTGATGCTCGTGGGACGTACCAGTGTGTCACACTTGATGCAATACAACTGTGACCATGTTTTGAAATTCACTTCATTGTTGTCAAGTATTCTGGGACATCCTAAGGTTGTAGAAAACCCAAATGAAATGTGAGCTTTTCTTTTTCACTATTGACGTGCATTGTTCCACAGAAGGGGTTAATCCATTTCAAGTCAACCAAGTTAAAACCCAAATCAAAATAGTCGGAGAGTAGTGTCGTATAAATGCATGAAGCATTCATGCATTAATTTCATTAAAAGACATTTCTAAGCTCACCACATTGCGGAACACATCAGAAGGAAAGTTCAGCTCAGGCTGATGGCCCTCCTGTCAATAGCGAATGGATTAAGACCACATCCTGCAAACTCCACCTGTTCTATCACTTACATTCAACCCACATCCGCAAAAGAAAAGTGTTCTTTACCTGGCGCTGTAAGGTTCCTAAGTGAAATGAATTGTAGCAGATGTATCAGATAAGAGAGACCGGAATGGGTCTCAAGGGAACAATATCTCAGATAATGTGGATTTTCTCTGAGCTCTGCTCTTGCAGTTTTAACATCATTTGAACCCCTTGATAGGTTACAACCTTGACTCATTCAAACTGGTGCTTTGCTACATGTTTCAGCCTGCATGCCACATGCATACTGCATCTACAACTGTGAAAATAAATTAGTCAGCATCAGTACCATGAAAATCAACTCCTTGAAGGGGCACACATATTTCCACTGGCAGGCAAGATTTAATGAAAGAACAACAAGCCTACCCGATATCAATAATTCCCTCTTCTGAGTGCAAGTGTTCATCAGTATCAAGATCACAAGAAGGCAAGAGCAGAGTGCTCGCCCACTATTGGAAATACATAAGAAGGACCAGGTGGAGTCACTTGCTGCTGCTGAATCACAAACAAGTCCTTTTGAACTCAAGCACAATTCGGTAATTTGTAGAAGTCAAAATAATTCTTTCACCTCACAGCAGCCCCACACTCTAAGTATTTTAAAAAGTTAGGATAGACAGGATGGATAGAGTTAATTTCAACTCAGGCCAACTCTTAATCTTCCTAGTACTTATATATTTAAAATCACATAGATAGGCTGCAAGTGGGAAAGATCCAACAAATACTGTGGGAAAATGTGGAATTGACCATTTTGGCAGAAGGAGTTTTTGAAAGATTGCAGAGCTCTGAAATGCAGAAGCTTGCTCCCCCATTCCTCTTTCCATATTCTCTGTATTCTTCCTCGTCAGATGTTTAGAAAATTTAAATTATTTGTTGGTCTGGATCACAATACAATTTCAAGCACTGAAATTTGTCCCCCATTTATTGGAACAACATTGTCACTGAACATTTGATTCTTGCTTATGAATTCAGTTGAACTGGATTTATTTTTAACCTTCAGGTTAAACTATCGCAGAACAAAGGAACAAGTAACACTCATCACTAACAATTGCCAACAGTCATTGCAGTTTTTTTTGGCTTCAAGTCATGACCATGTTCCCTGCAGTTCTGCAAACTTGCATCAAAAAGCGAATTAAAGTTTACCAGCAGGGGTTCTTCCAAAAGTACATTTTCATGGAACACAGCAGATAATTTCAATATGAATTAATAGCAAATATCTTTGCTGTTCAGTCCCACGATTACTTGCATGAGGCTGCCAATGTTTTCCATTCCAAACATAATTCTGGGTGATCAACGACAAATCAACTGCTTCACTGCATGCTGCTGTGCCGAAACACAAATGAGATTAATTCTGTCACAATGTACATGAATGTTTTGGATCATTTTTATTCATAGGTGAGCCTGAGAGTGAGGGGGTGGGCGAAAATGATTTTAGCAAGGCATAGCAGTGAGTGGCTAGCAGATTAGGAGGGCCTGAACATGCCTGAGAGTGGTCGGTTGCTTCAAAAGGCAGCATGGTTTATCTGAGTTGTCAAGGCCCAAGTATGACCTTGTCATGTGATGATTGAGATCATCACAGTCAGTTCACCATGGCAGCGCTTTAATTGCCTCTAATAGAAGCTTGTGTATATTTTAGATGAGAATTGATAGATTCTTGATGAGTCGGGGAATTAAGGGTTACAGGAAAATGCAGGAGAGTGGCTATGAGGAATATTGGATCAGCCATGATTTACTGAATGGCAGAGCAGGCTCGAGGGACCAAGTGGCCTACTCCTGTTCTTATTTCTTGTGGTGCATTTGAGGGCAAAGTGATCGACCAACCCCTGATGATGGCATTCAATACACATTTCTGGTTGGAGAAACATCAGTCCCAAATTGGTTGAAGATCAAGGAGGGTTTTGAATCCTTGAGACCAAACATTTGGTGTTTTGCTCATGGAAAGAACAGGCGTGCTTCAGGCTTGATGACAACACTGATTTACTCTGAGAAAGCAGCAGTTGGGCAGAGCTACTTAATATCACTGCTTCCCCTTCTGTCGGGAAAGGGCCATGCCAGAAACTACAAGATCCTGAACATTAACATACAAGATTCCATGGCACTACTTCGACAAAGAACTTAGGAGTGACTCGAGGGTCCTGGCCAATATATGAAGTGAAATGGTTGTCACCATAGTCCCAGAGAATCCAAACAAGGACAGGACTGATACAATTAATAGGTGGGCCCTGGGTAATGTGAGGTGCTGCATTTTGGAAAGGCAAATCAGAGCAGGACTCATACACTGAATGGTAAGGTCCTGGGGAGTGTTGCTAAACAAAGACACCTTGGAGTGCAGGTTCATAGTTCTTTGAAAGGAGAGTCACAGGTAGATAGGATAGTGAAGAAGTTTTTGGTCAGCTTTCCTTTATTGATCAGAGCATTGAGTAAAGGCATCTGGATGTGTATATAAATAGGAAGGGTTTCGAGGGATATGGGCCAAGTGCTGGCAAATAGGACTAGATTAGGTTAGGACAACTGGTTAAAGTTGGACCAAAGGGTCTGTTTCCATGCTATACATCTCTAAACTCTATGATTGTCATGTTGTATAGACCTAGGGGTTCAGATACACAATCCTTTGATTGTCACCGGTAGATCAGGTGGTTAAGAAGGCATTTCGCACGCTTGCCTTCATTGCTCAGACCTTTGAGTATAGGAGAGTAGTTAGTGTGTGAATGAAGTGGTGGATGCACGTACATTTACAACATTCGAAAAACATTTAGATAAGTAAATGAATAGGACATGTTTGCAGTGATATGGGCCAAGTGCGGGTAGATGGGACTTATTAAGTTTGGGAACATTGTTGCCGTGGAGTCCGTTTCCATGCTGTATGACTCAATGACCATAGGTCCCTCTTCCATGAGAGAGAGAATTGCACAGTCAATTTAACCTGAGGGTTACTGCACCTCAGAAAAATAGTAAGGTGAAGAAGGCAGGGCCTTCACAGTGACCTTAACTGGCATGGGAACTGAACCCATAACGTTGGCATCACTTTTCATTACAAACCGGTTGTCCAGTCAACTGAGCTCTGAGTGACCAGGGTAAATTGACCATACATTCCTATTTGTGGGAGCTTGTTTAAATTGGCTTCGATGATTCCTACATTACAATAACGACCTCATTGGTACTTCATTGCCTGCAAAGCTCACTGAAAGGTCCTGAAAGGTGCTCTATAAATGCAAGTGTTTTTGTTTAAGCTCAAGTTTACCCTCCTGTGATCTTTGGTGACCTTGCAATTTTATCATCATCTGTTAATTAGTCATCCATGAACCTATAAGTTTGAAAACATGTTAATAATCTGGTCACATAATGGAAAAATATGCTGAGGAGTAACTTCCAACAGCATATGTAGCAAAGGCAACAGAATTTTTATCATATGGTGTCTCAGTTGAATAATAAGTTTGATTTGTTTCTTTCTAAAAAAAAAGGCCACTTCACACTTCAGTGTTCCTGAAAATGGAACATTTCCCACATGTACAGATCTCTTCCTCTCTTTCATTGAGACTAAATAGTCTTTTATATTGGATTTCTCTCAAATCAGATTCCAAAAGTCCATGTCTGCTGCCAATCTAAAGAAGGCAGATTCAATAACAAGGAACTGACTCTCGGATTGTTAAGTTCCTGGAATCCAATTCAATGCGGACAAATATAAAGAAAAACAGCTAAAATCACACACAGGAGCTGTTAGAAGTAGGTGTAGACTTCCCATTTCAGAGCATGGACTGCAAGGAAACAAGTGTCAAGTGACCAGGTCAAGAGGTAACTTACATGTTACATTGTACCAGCTCTGGGAAGCCCATACTACACCAGCGTTTTGCCATCAGTATATCCTTTGGATCTCCCCCTTGCCTCATTGCACAAAAGGCAGCTGAAAGGTATTACGATCGAGAATTTCAAAAGGAAATGGAATGGGCACTTGAGGGCTGTTGGATTTGTAGAGTGACAGAGGCACAATGAGGGAACAGGGATTGATGGGATTTCTGTCAAAGCGTTGGCCAGGGCTGGATGGGCTCAATGACCTCCCTCTGAACATTAATGACGCTGTGTCTCTAGTGAGCTGCAAGTAGGACAGACAAACTGAAGAGGCTTTATTAAACCAATACAAATCACTGAGTAACAGAAGCAAAATGCTGAAGATGCTGAAAATCATGAAAGATTAGGGAGATGAAACATTGGGATGGGTGTTATGCAGTGCAATAATCCCCATGCTCGCCCACCTCAGCAAAAAGGAGGAGCCCTGTAATGGGCCAGATGGATTTCCCACAGTAATTCTACTCTGATTTCAGGTGAGGCTCTTTCTGACTCGATTGGAAATCCCACCTTCAAGAGATGCTCGCAACTAATTACCCACAGAGCCACCAGGAGCCTGGAGGCAGTCATACCACGCCAAGGAGTTCAGGTAAACCTGTGGTTAGTGTCTTACTGAAACCTGTCATGCAGTCCAATTAAAGAGGGGAGAGCCAGGTTAAAGAGGACTGAGGGTGGGTTAAATTGAGGATAACCTTGGTAGGTTAAGGGCAGGTTCCCTTCTCACAAAGTTAAAGTTACTATGGGCACTTCCCTGCTGCGCGTGAACACTGGTGATGGCAGGCTGAGACACTTAAGTTTCCACTAATTGGGCGATCATGGTATTTTTCGACCTCAGCCTGTTCCAGTGAGGCCCAATGAGCAGTACCACATTTTTCACTTAGGCACTTTAGAGCCTTAAGGACACAACACTGAATTCCAAACTTCCGATAATGAACATTATCTTTCATTTTGATTAACCCATATCTCCCTCACCATGTCCTATAGATGTGACATATTTTCTACTATCCACATCTATCATTGACATCCGTTGTGCATCTACATTGCTCCTTTACTACAAGTATCACTCCCTTTGTCTTTTTGCTCTTGTTCACCTCATTGTCTGTTCTACTCACTCTGCCCCTCATTTATCAACAGCATGAAAACCATTATTTTCCAGTCTCCTTCAATTCTGAGGAAGAGACATTGGACTCAAAATGTCTCAAAACGTTAACTCTCTCTCTATCTTTCTCTCTCCATGGATGGTATCGGATCTTCTGAGAATCTCCAGCACTTTGTTTTCATACCTTCAACATTCACAGTACTTTGCTTTGATTGTTATGGTCCCTAAATTGCAACAATGGCTATACTTCAAAGTATTCTGTTGACTCTGTGACATCCAGGAATTGTGCAATTTGTTATAAAATGCAAAACTTTCCTTCTGACAGTATGCGTGCATTCAGTATCAGATTTTGGTGGCCACTGTGGATAATCCCTTAAAAAGTGCAGTTCACCAGTTATAGAATCCCTAGAGTGGAAAAAGGCCATTCAGCCCATACCAACCCTCTGCAGTGCAGCTTCCCCAGACCTGTCCTGTAACCCTGCATTTCCCATGGCTAGCCACCTAACCTGTATATCCCTGAGCATTATGTGCAATTTAGCATGGCCAATCCACCTCACCTGTAGGAGGAAATCAGAGCAAGCCCACAAAAACATGGGAAGAACATGCGAGCTCCACACAGAGAGTCACTTAAGTGGGGAATTGAACACAGATCCCTGCCACTGTGAGACAGCTGCATTAACCACTGAGCCACTCCAGTTCTGAGGGAGGCTAGTATTTTCACTGATCTGTATCTTCAGCAGCTACAGATAGTTTGGAATATAACATTAAATTGTTTGTTCATAATATCACTCCACTTATGGCTGACTGAAATTACAATAACGTGTTGAGAACTCTAGGTTACATGGTTACTATATTTCCATCAGATTACAAGATAGCTATAGCCACGCACATTATTCCTTGCTTTTAATCAATGGGCGTATTTTTTAAAAAAATATTTTTTCATCACGGTCTCAGTTTAAAAATAAACCTTTCATTCAGTGACAGCTGCAGTTTCACTCTGTATTTATACCATTAGTAGGACATCATGATGTGGTGACAAAAGGTTGCTAATGAACTCCCATCAACAATCAGTACCTGCAATCAATCAGTCACTATGAATTGCGCTTCTGCAGTGCTAAAGGAGTGGTAAAAAGTGAATTGGTGCTGGAGATCATATCATATCCCCCGAGTTGTTCAGCTTCTGACCAGGAGTAATAGTGAGCAATGGACCATTAAAAAGTTTCCAATGTGTAAGCTGTGGTAGACATCACAATAGACTCCTGCGGCTGAAAATGAAACACGGACAATGTGTTGTTAATAAGAACCTGTAGCCAATATCAGCTTGTTGTCCAGTTTCTATGATGTCTAATGAGGTAATTGTACAGACAGGCAGTGATTGCTGTCAGGCTTCATCCAGGGCTGCTGCATAATGCAGGACTCTGCACTCTCAGGCTGTTCCCAGAGACACACACCAAGATAAACAACAACTTCCTGCCCTGAGGCCCATCAACTCGGTGAAAGATGCTTTTTGGTCTGCCAAATACTGCTGGTCTTCCAGTGCAAGGAGCTGGCGTTGACTGACTGCTGCTGACTGGCACAATCCAGGGGCGAGGACTACGTGCTAAATTCTGGGGCAGTTGCTGCAAAGACTCAGCGGGAGAGACCAGATTTATAATCTCCTGCCTTTGCTGTCAGAGACGTTGGAAATCCCTTGGGCTGGATGCACCACAGAATATTGCACAACAGTGGTGTAAATCTTAGAAATAACGTCTAAATTTATGACATAAAAAAGGTCAATTGTACAACTGTAATCGTTTGGACAAAGAATTTAGAATGGGATGAATGCAAATTGGATCAGGTCATGCCACTAATAAACTGGCACATAGTGTGTACACAAAAAAAATTATAATCTCCAGCAATTTCTCAAAAAATGCAACAAAATTAGGAAGTGAACTCCGGGCCTCTGAAAGCATGTGTACGTGATCTTCCAATGGTCGGAAATTTGAAGACAGATTCGTCATCGAATTGGCATCCCAAAGACGCTTTGGAAGATCACAAAAATGGAACAATACCTTTGCAAGGCTGGCCTCTTTTTAGATAGTGCTCTCCCAGAATCCCAACATGAAGATAAAAGGATCTTGAATAGATGGAAACGCAGCAGCGAGGACATCATTTTGAGAACATAACATATCAGGATAATCACCAGAGCAATGAGCAGCATTGCTGATGATTTGAGTGGAGATTTTGTTTGGATGGTTTTGTTTGGTGGACACACATCACATTTGTGACAGCATTCGTTATTGTGACGTTCCATAGAAATGCAATCAGGACTGAAGTGGCATTCAAGGGTGTTATGCCTCAGCCAACAGAGCTAAACAGATTTGTTTTTAGTGAGAGAGAAAACAATGGATGGAATATTGTTCAGGCATCATGGGTCTAGGGTGCCGAGAAGAGACCTGTGCTGCTGTATTTCGGGAAGGCCAAATGAAACCATGAGATAACCACGCGGTAGGGAGGCAGGAAATCAAGAACCCAGAATGGAGCATCTTGCTGGCTGAGAGTCACTTGCCCATCAAAGACTGTGGTGCTCAGCAGCGCCACAGTGGGAGGCAGTGGCTGGCGCTGGGAAATCCACCCACTGCAGTCCCAACATCATGAAGCAGCACCAGGGACCCGGGTTCAATTCCTGCCTTAGGTGACTGTCTCTGTGGAGTTTGTATGTTCTTCTTGTGTCTGCCGGTTCCCCTCTGGATGCTCCAGTTTCCTCTCACAGTCCAAAGACATGCAGGTTAGGCGGATTGGTCATGCTAAGTGCAGGGTTAGTGGGATAGGGGAGGGGTCTGGGTCTGGGTTTGGGTAAAATATTCTTTGGATGGTTGGTGTTTGACTTGAGGGGCTGCATGGCCTCTGCCTGCATTGTAGGGATCCTATGACATCCTCCACTTTGCCTTCCCACATCCTAAATCTAGCTGCTCCATTTCTAGATGTGACAGACATCTTATACTGATAGGCCTGACCGAAGTGCCATTAATGTCTCTGCAACAGGTTGAGGCCCATAATTGGTCTTTAAGGTGGGACAAAATTGATGGGGAAGAAGCTCAATCATCCATCTTCTCAGCCAGAATGTAACACTGGAAGAGTTCAGGGACCCCCACCTTTCCATTTAGAACATAGAGCAATACAGTGCAGAACAAGCCCTTCGGCCTTCGATGCTGCGCCGACCTGTGAACTATTCTCAGCTCATCCCCCTACACTATCCCAAAATCATCCATGTTCTTATCCAAGGACTGTTTAAATCTCCCTAATATGGCTGAATTAACTACATTGGCAGGCAGGGCATTCTACGCCCTTACCACTCTCTGAGTAAAGAATCTGCCTCTGACATCTGTCTTAAATCTATCACCCCTCAATTTGTAGTTATGCCCTCTCGTACAAGCTGACGTCATCATCCTAGGAAAAAGACTTTCACTGTCTACCCTATCTAATCCACTGATCATCTTGTATGTCTCTATCAAATCCCCTTTGAGCCTTCTTCTTTGCAATGAGAACAGACCCAAGTCTTTCCTCATAAGACTTTCCCTCCAGACTAGGCAACATCTTGGTAATTCTTCTCTGCACCTTTTCCAATGCTTCCATATCCTTCCCAAAATATGGCGACCAGAACTGTACGCAATATTCCAAATGTGGCCGCACTAGCGTTTTGTATAGTTGCAGTATGATATTGCGGCTTTGGAACTCAACCCCTCTACGAATGAAACCTAACACACCGTATGCCTTCTTTTCAGCACTACCAACCTGGATGGCAACTTTCGGGGATCTATCTACATGGACTCCAAGATCCCTCTGCACATCCACACTACCAAGAATCTTTCCATTGATCCAGTACTCTGCCTTCCTGTTATTCTTCCCAAAGTGAATCACCTCACATTTAGTTGCATTGAACTCCATTTGCCACCTCTCAGCCCAGTTCTGCAGTTTATTGAAGTCCCCCTGATGCTCTTTCTGTCTCCAAGCTCCCCAATAGCAACAGCAGACAGTTTGCTCCTATCCCTTGTTTAGCTCAGCTTTATTGCTCTGGTTTGCAAAGCAGAGTAATAGCAACAGCGTGGGTTCAATTCCTACACAGGCTGAAGTTACTATGGAGGACTCTCCTTCTTAACCTCTCCCCTTGCTTGAGGTATGGTGACCCTTAGGTTAAACCACCCCCAATTGTCACTCTCTAATAAGACAGCAGTCCCATGATCTGGTAGGACTATTACCCCTTTTACCTGCAAACTGATAATCGTCGGCATAGTACTCTGAGAGACTGGGTGATTTGCGAGCTAACTGCCAGTGACAAAATTATTCAATAAGTCTCTCTCACCTGCCACTGAGGGGGGCTGTCACAGAGACATTAAGTGGACCAGGCTATTGGCTGGTGAGGGTGTTGTAATGGCTTGCAGCTAGTTTACGAACATCATCTGCCAGGATCAGAAATTAATCAGTACCAGGAAAGAAGTGCATTTTTGGTGTCTGCATTGCAATAGAAATCCTCCCCCCTACCCTCCCACCCCCCAGAGATCTACTAATTTCAGTGGGCCATAATACAGCTCACAAGCAGATTGTTTTTCTGATGAAAATACCACTTGAAGTGACCTTGAGAAGATTAATAACAATGGAGTAATACATTCCAGGTTTTATTGAAAAAAAAACGATTTGAAACATAAAATATTCCTGCTATTACATTCTGAATAAAGCTGGAGTTTTGACTTCAAAGCCACTTTTTAAAGTTCTCGACAATAAAGAATTGACACTCTTCCTTGTCACAGGATCTTCCAAATCAGTTCTTGAACAGTTATCGCTTTGATTTAACAGCTTTGTTAATGTAAAGCATCAAACTGAATCTTATTTGTTTGGTTAAATGCAAGTTAGTCTGTTGGAGTGTTCCTCACCAAAGATCCAGCAGGATCTCTCACCCTATCTTACTATCCTCACCTAATTAACCACCGATTCCGTTTTCATGGTGTCCCTCATGTTTGATCACAGCCATATCTTGCCATTTGCCATTCCCAAACGATGTCACCACTCAGCCAGTATCTGCTGAAAGACTGGCATCCTTGTGCTTGTGCCATCTTTAAAATATCATTTTGCACCTTGTTCTGGGATTGCCCCACGTGGATCTTGATATTTACCCCCGACACAGCAGAAAGGGAGAATTGGTGGAGAGGAACCTAGAGGTCCTGCGATGGAGTTTATTGCAGTACTTTCCATTCCCCCAGATCAATATTGGAGGCCACAACACCAGACCATGACAACCAGATCAATATTGGAGGCCACAT
This sequence comes from Chiloscyllium plagiosum, assembly GCF_004010195.1. Taxonomy (NCBI): domain Eukaryota; kingdom Metazoa; phylum Chordata; class Chondrichthyes; order Orectolobiformes; family Hemiscylliidae; genus Chiloscyllium; species Chiloscyllium plagiosum. The sequence continues at coordinate 22,791,348 of NC_057711.1, read as the reverse complement.
TACCAGACCATGACAGCCTGGTCAATATTGGAGGCCACAACACCAGACCATGACAGCCAGGTCAATATTGGAGGCCACAACACCAGACCATGACAGCCTGGTCAATATTAGAGGCCACAACACCAGACCATGACAGCCAGGTCAATATTAGAGGCCACAACACCAGACCATGTCAGCCTGGTCAATATTGGAGGCCACAACACCAGACCATGACAACCAGATCAATATTGGAGGCCACATTACCAGACCATGACAGCCTGGTCAATATTGGAGGCCACAACACCAGACCATGACAGCCTGGTCAATATTAGAGGCCACAACACCAGACCATGACAGCCTGGTCAATATTGGAGGGCACAAACCAGACCATGACAGCCAAATCAATACTGGAGGCCACAACACCAGACCATGACAGCCTGGTCAATATTGGAGGCCACAACACCAGACCATGTCAGCCTGGTCTGAGGTTGGTACCTAGTTGAGAATGGTCTCAACAGCCCTGCAGAAGGAAGGTCGTTGTCCTCCTACACTTCTCATCTTCTCTCCAATTCCTCACACTTATTGTATTTATGTATGTCTCATGCACCAGCTTGCAACATCTTTCCTCATTTGGTAACAACCATCCCAACCTCCAATATCACTAAATCTGCATGCCCTCCAAATTACCAGGATGAAAGTTAATGGGAGAAGAGGGCAAACTCTTTAACCTGCTGTATGATCTCCCTGAGCAAGAACAGGGCTAGCAGAATTACCCATTGAAGTGGGCTACCTATATCTGGATCCTGCAGTCTTTTCTGCTAAGATCCAAACATCCAAATTTGACGGCAGGAAAATACGAGCCAGTTCAGCAAGTTTGCTCCACACCATACTAAAAACTGCAGTTGCTGCAAATCTGAAACAATAACAGAAATTGTTGGCAAAGCTCAGCAAGTCTGGCAGTATCTGTGGAGAGAAAGCAGATTGAACGTTTTGGATCCCGTGACCCTCCTTCAGAACCTGATCTCTCTCTCTCTCTACAGATACTGCCAGACCAGCTGAGTTTCTCCAGCAATTTCTATTTGTGCTCCACTCCCTGATGGTGAGAGGTTGGTACCTAACTGGCAATGTTTGTTTCCCACTCCCCCACACTCCCAACTCCCCACCCCCAAACATTGACTTCTGTTCCCCTAGCATCCTCCCTAGACCTGCATTTCCCAAGCCCAGCACAGCCATCGAATATCTTTGGAAAGACAGTGGTTGTATTTACCCAAAACAATACAAAGAACTATTGATGCTAGAAATCTGAAACAAAAGCAGAAATCGCTGGAGAAACTCAGTAGGTTTGGCAGCTTCATTCTGGAGAAGTGTCACTGGACTTGAAATGTTACTCTGCCTTCTCTCCAAAGATGCTGCCAGATCTGCTGAGTTTCTCTAGCTGTTATTGTTCTTATTATACTTGCCTATGTTGATTTCCAATGGAGAGAGAACAGTTAAATGCGTGGCTACAGGGATGGTGCAGGAGGGAGGGATTCCAGTATCTGGATAACTGGGGTTCTTTCTGGGGAAGGTGGGACCTCTATAAACAGGATGGTCTACACCTGAACCGGAGGGGCACCAGTATCCTTGGGGGGAGGTTTGCTAGTGCTCTTGGGGGGGTTTAAACTAACTCTGCAGGGGCATGGGAACCTAGACTGTAGCTTTAAGGTGCAGGATCTGGAGTGTAGGGAGGTAAGGAACATGGCAATCTCAAAGAAGGGTGCCTGTAAACAGGAAAGTGGCTTGAAGTGTGTATACTTCAATGCAAGAAGTATACGAAATAAGGAAGGTGAACTTGCAGCGTGGGTTGGTACCATTAGAGGCCACAACACCAGATCATGACAGCCTGGTCAATATTGGAGGCCACAACACCAGACCATGACAGTCTGATCAATATTGGAGGCGACAACACCAGACCATGTCAGCCTGGTCAATATTGGAGGCCACAACACCAGACCATGACAGCCAGGTCAATATTAGAGGCCACAATACCAGACCATGACAGCCTGGTCAATATTTGAGGCCACAACACCAGATCATGACAGCCTGGTCAATATTGGAGGCCACAACACCAGACCATGACAGCCTGATCAATATTGGAGGCGACAACACCAGACCATGACAGCCAGGTCAATATTAGAGGCCACAACACCAGACCATGACAGCTAAATCAATATTGGAGGCCACAACACCAGACTATGACAGCCAGGTCAATATTAGAGGCCACAACACCAGACCATGTCAGCCTGGTCAATATTGGAGGCCACAACACCAGACCATGACAGCCAGGTCAATATTAGAGGCCACAACACCAGTTAGAGGCCACAACACCAGACCATGACAGCCAGGTCAATATTAGAGGCCACAACACCAGACCTTGACAGCTAAATCAATATTGGAGGGCACAACACCAGACTATGACAGCCTGGTCAATATTAGAGGCCACAACACCAGACCATGACAGCCAAATCAATATTGGAGGCCACAACACCAGACCATGACAGCCTGGTCAATATTGGAGGCCACAACACCAGACCATGACAGCCTGGTCAATATTAGAGGCCACAATACCAGACCATGACAGCCTGGTCAATACTGGAGGCCACAACACCAGACCATGTCAGCCTGGTCTGGTGTTGTGGCCTCTCTCCAATTCCTCACACTTATTGTATTTATGTATGTCTCATGCACCAGCTTGCAACATCTTTCCTCATTTGGTAACAACCATCCCAACCTCCAATATCACTAAATCTGCATGCCCTCCAAATTACCAGGGTGAAAGTTAATGGGAGAAGAGGGCAAACTCTTTAACCTGCTGTATGATCTCCCTGAGCAAGAACAGGGCTAGCAGAATTACCCATTGAAGTGGGCTACCTATATCTGGATCCTGCAGTCTTTTCTGCTAAGATCCAAACATCCAAATTTGACGGCAGGAAAATACGAGCCAGTTCAGCAAGTTTGCTCCACACCATATTAAAAACTGCAGTTGCTGCAAATCTGAAACAATAACAGAAATTGTTGGCAAAGCTCAGCAAGTCTGACAGTATCTGTGGAGAGAAAGCAGAGTGAACGTTTTGGATCCCGTGACCCTCCTTCAGAACCTGATCTCTCTCTCTCTACAGATACTGCCAGACCAGCTGAGTTTCTCCAGCAATTTCTATTTGTGCTCCCACTCCCTGATGGTGAGAGGTTGGTACCTAACTGGCAATGTTTGTTTCCCACTCCCCCACACTCCCAACTCCCCACCCCCAAACATTGACTTCTGTTCCCCTAGCATCCTCCCTAGACCTGCATTTCCCAAGCCCAGCACAGCCATCGAATATCTTTGGAAAGACAGTGGTTGTATTTACCCAAAACAATACAAAGAACTATTGATGCTAGAAATCTGAAACAAAAGCAGAAATCGCTGGAGAAACTCAGTAGGTTTGGCAGCTTCATTCTGGAGAAGTGTCACTGGACTTGAAATGTTACTCTGCCTTCTCTCCAAAGATGCTGCCAGATCTGCTGAGTTTCTCTAGCTGTTATTGTTCTTATTATACTTGCCTATGTTGATTTCCAATGGAGAGAGAACAGTTAAATGCGTGGCTACAGGGATGGTGCAGGAGGGAGGGATTCCAGTATCTGGATAACTGGGGTTCTTTCTGGGGAAGGTGGGACCTCTGTAAACAGCATGGTCTCTACCTGAACCTGAGGGGCACCAGTATCGTTGCGGGGAGGTTTGCTAGTGCTCTTGGGGGGGGGGGGGGGCTGTTTAAACTAACTCTGCAGGGGCATGGGAACCTAGACTGTAGCTTTAGGGTGCAGGACCTGGAGTGTAGGGAGGTTAGGAACATGGCATCAATCTCAAAGGAGGGTGCCTGTAAACAGGAAAGTGGCTTGAAGTGTGTATACTTCAATGCAAGAAGTATACGAAATAAGGTAGATGAACTTGCGGCGTGGGTTGGTACCTGGGATTTTGATGTTGTGGCTATTACGGAGACATGGATAGAACAGGGACAGGATACCCTCTCACAGAACCTATACCCCTCCCAGACCCCAATCTCTGTTTCAAAGGATCTGAGTTTGCAGTGAATGTGAGGTGATATAACAAGATGGAATAAAGAGAAGGTCATTCAGCCCCTCAAGACTGTTCCAGCATTCAGTTAGATTGCGATTATAGAATCCCTCCAGTGTGGAAACAGGCCCTTCGGCCCAACAAGTCCACATCGACCCTCCGAGGAGTAACCCATCCAGACCAATTCCCCTACCCTATTACTCTACATTTACCCCTGACTAATGCACCTAGCCTTACACATCTCTGAACACTATGTGTAATTTATCATGGCCAATTCACCTAACCTCCATATCTTTAGACTGGGAGGAAACTGGAGCACCCAGGGGAAACACAGGGAGAATGTGCAAACTCCACACAGCCAGTTGCCTGAGGGTGGTCCCTGGTGCTGTGAGGTAGCAGTGTTGACCATTGAGCCACCCTGCCCCACTATTGATTGGTATTGGTTGATCTGAATCTTGACTGCATTCATAATCTTGACTGGAACCCTTCCATTATTTGGCCGCATCTGGAGTATTGTGTGCAGTTTTTGTCGCCATACTATAGGAAGGATGTGGAAGCACTGGAACGGGTGCTGAGGAGGTTTACCAGGATGTTGCCTTGTATGGTAGGAAGATCGTATGAGGAGAGGCTGGGGCACTTGGGGTTGTTTTCATTGGGGAAAAGAAGGTTTAGGGGTGACTTGATTGAGGTGTATAAGATGATTAGGGGTTTAGATAGGGTTGACCATGAGAATCTTTTTCCACGTATGGAGTCAGCTATTACGAGGGGGCATAGCTTTAAATTAAGGGGTGGTAGGTATAGGACAGATGTTAGGGGTAGATCCTTTACTCAGTGAGTCGTGAGTTCATGGAATGCCCTGCCAGTAGCAGTGGTGGACTCTCCCTCTTAATGGGCATTTAAACGGGCATTGGATAGGCATATGGAGGATAGTGGGCTAGTGTAGGTTAGGTGGACTTGGATCGGCGCATTATCGAGGGCCAAAGGGCCTGTACTGCGCTGTATTTTTCTATGTTCTATGATTGAGACCATCCTCCATCCATCTAGCAATGTTTCCTCTCGACTTCCATTTGCTTCTGCAATCCAGGTATGAGAGGCAAGCATGATGTAACTATCCTGCATTGGTTTCATAGCACATAGAACGGTACAGTGGAGGAACAGGCCCTTCGGCCCACTACATCTGTGCTAACTGTGATGCCATTCTAAACTAATTCCATCTGCCTGCACATGATCCAGATCCTTCTATTCCCTGCCTGGTCATGTGTCTGTCTAAATGTCTCTTAAACATTTTGATCATATCTTCCTCTACGACTTCCCCTGGCATCGCATTCCAGGCACCTACCATCCTCTGTGTAAATACTGTGCATCGCATATCTCCTTTAAACATTCCCCATCTCACCTGAGTCCCTGGTATATGACATTTCCACCATGGGAAAAAGACTCCAAGTATCCACCTTATCCATGCCTCTCATAATTTTTTATGTTTCTGTCAGGTCACCACCCCACCTGCCCCACTAGCTTTCGAAGCGCTGCTCCCTCATCAGGTGGTTAATGAAGGAGCCACCTGATGAAGGAGCGGTGCTCCGAAAGCCAGTGCTTCCAAATAAACCTGTTGGACTATAACCTGGTGTTGTATGATTTTTAATTTTGTACGCCCCAGTTCAACACCAGCATCTCCAAATCAACACTCCAGTCAGTCAACATCCCAGTAAATATCTTCTGCATCCTCTCCAAAGACTCCACATCTTTCCTGTAGTTTGGCGACCAGAACTGCACACAATCTTCCAAATGGGGCCTAACTGAAGTCTTACAACACTTCAGCATGACTTGCCAACTCAATGCCCCGACTGATTAAAGCAAGCATAATGCACACCTTCTTTACCATCTGATCCACTTGTGTTGCCACTTTCAGGATGCTGTGGACTTGCATCTTGTACTGCACCTCTGATTCATGGGCTCAGTGTACTTTTGATACCGGGATCCAGATCTAGTCTTAGCCACTGCCAGAAGCATCAATACTGGGGACAGGGTAAGGGTGAGCACAATAAACAGAAAATCTGCAAGTCCTTCTGAACACATAAAGCCCTGTTTGTTTTTCAGTGATGTATGTTAAAATAGGGCACACATTTAAATCAAAATGAAAAGTTGAGTAATTGACAGGCTTGCAGAGGTACGGCTTGTATTTAAAAAGAGACTGATTTATTTTCTATTTTTTCCTCTCCTCTGTCGAGGATGCTGACTCATGCTTACACAAAACGCTTCATGAGCTGGCTGCCCTCCATTATTCCACACAAGTGCTCGCTCGTCATCTGTGACCCTGGTTCACAATGAGGCTTTTTAAACAAACACGTAAAGGACTGCATATAGCCATGATCGCTTCCTCAGACAAACACTGCCCATTCACCTTCCAGGAGGCTGAGCTGGTATAGCGTTCAGAAAAAGCAACCTTGGCTGATTTTTAAAAAATTCTTCCCAGGAATTACCTGACAATCGTCTTCCGTTCAAAATTAGCTTGCGAATTTCTCACCAGTTCACTGAGTCAGCACACGAAAGCTTCTGTTGAGGTTTAGCTTTGAAGAATGTGCAATGTTGATTGCTTTAATGCACTGTTCCTTACACTTTAAGTATTGGGCTTTCTCTATTCACTTCTTTCCACTTAAAAGTATTGTCAACTATGCTGAGGTCATATCAGCTATAGGATATATCAGTTCTCCAGCCAAAGGTGAGGGCGATAGAGGACAGCCTCAGAGTATATTTGGAGGACTGTTAATGCAGAGACCCAAGTAATGGTTTGGGGACGCAGGTTTGAATCCCACCACCACAGACGGTGGTATTTAGAGTCATAGAGATGTACAGCATGGAAACAGACCCTTTGGTCCAACTCGTCCATGCCGATCAGATATCCGACCCTAATCTGGTCCCATTTGCCAGCACTTAGCCCATATCGCTTTTAGCCCTTCCTGTTCATATACCTACCCAGATATCTTTTAAATGTTGTAATTGTACCAGCCTCCACTACTTTCTCTGGCAGTTCATTCCAGACATGCACCATCCTCTGAGTGAAAATGTTGCCTCTTCGATCCCTTTTGTCTTTTTCCCCTCTCACCCTAAACCAATGCCCTCTAGTTCTGGACTCCCCCACCCCAGGGAAAAGACCTTGTCCATTTGTCCTATCCATGCCTGTCATGATTTTATAAACCTCTATAAGATCACCCCCTCAGCCTCCGATGCTCCAGGGAAAACAGCAAAGAGTTTGGAAACAGTAGTGCTGATAGTCATGAAAAACCTTCTGATTCACTAATATCCTTTAGGGAAGGGAACTGAAATCTTTGATGGAAATGTGTTGCTGGAAAAGCGCAGCAGGTCAGGCAGCATCTAGGGAACAGGAGAATCGACGTTTCGGGCATTAGCCCTTCTTCAGGAATGGCTAATGCCCGAAGAAGGGCTAATGCCCGAAACGTCGATTCTCCTGTTCCCTAGATGCTGCCTGACCTGCTGCGCTTTTCCAGCAACACATTTCCATCTCTGATCTCCAGCATCTGCAGACCTCACTTTCTCCTCAACTGAAATCTTTGCCTGGTCTGGCCTACATGTGACTCCAGACTCACAACAATATGGTTGACTCTTAACTCTCCTCGAGGTAATTAGGGATGGTCAATAAATGCTGGCCTAGCCAGTGACATCCTCATTGTGTGAGTGAATAAAACAAAAGGTTCTCCCATGAGCCATGCAAAGAAAGAAAGAGCTTGCATTTATATTTTACAGTACAAATTCAGGCACTTCAAAGCTAAATATATTCGATATCTGTTATAGTAATGTCAGTTGAAGGTAAATATTGGACCAGTTATCAGGAAAGTTCCACTGAGCTTCTCCAAATATTGATCAGTACTTGTTTTTCACATCTTATTCAAAAGGTAGCACTTCCGACAATGTGGCACTCCCTCAGCACAACATTTAAACCTCATCCTTAATTAAGTCCCCAAACCAGAGTGAAGCTTGCCATCAGCTGACCCTGATGTGAGAGGGGGTGAGGATCCAGAGCGGTGTCATTGATCCAGGGACAAAATCCACTCGTTTCTTCAAACAAAATGGTGGGTCGGTCAGCTGTTCCAATGCAGTTGACCCTTTAACTGGCTGTCATGAGGAGTGTGACTCGGGAACACATTTGTACTCATCCCCCCTCAAGGGAAACTAATTGTTCACTCAGCATCTGTCTCCACAAAGCGCAACTGGGCTCAGGAAGGTGAAGTGCATGAATCATGGAGCATAGAGTTGCCAAAACTGGCAGCTGCTCATCACAAAGTAACAACAGTCACCGTACATAGAAAAAAAGAATGCATTGCCTTGGGTTTTCTGAGTATTTTTTAATTTGGAAAGTTCTTTACAAATATGACAACCTTCAAATTAGATGGGATACTGGTGTGCTCATTCTTCTGAAACTCGACTCTCTCCAACCTGTCTTCAGATGACGTAACCTATTTATTGTTGTAGGGTGAAATAAGATCAGATCAGTGGGACGAGCCTCCATGGAGTAATTCCACAGAATCCCATGGAGTAATTTTGGAATTGAATATTATTACTTTTCCATCTGTGGAGCACTGCTATGAAAAAATGTGAATGCAAACTGTAAGGATCTCTATTTTTCACTGGATCCATCATATCCTTGTGCACCTGTCACCCCATGAACTAACTCTTGACTGACAGTAAGCTGGAGGCCATGCTCAGCTTATCTCAATGCTGCAGTGTAGCCAGTAATGTGCAGGGATAATGAAGGAACTGTTTGTTGCCCAACCTTTCCTGTGGAATTTTCATCTGGGAAATGCATACCGGTGCACTTTCGTGGCTCTCAAAACCTACACTTGTCCCACGTGTGACTTTGTGAGAGATTTTCATCACAAGTCACACTGGCTTAGAGTGTATTTTGTGAACTTGACAAGAGAGCACAAGGAGCATGTATACAAAATTGAGCCAATTTTAAGGCTCACCTCTGTCTTGGCAGCCAAGCTCTCAATATCTCTAATAAACCTCAAAGCACATGCTCACATCCAGCTCTCCCTCCATGCCACTTCTGATTCCACATATCAAACCATGATGCATACAACATCCCATGCCGACCCATATGCCTCTGTGTTACCACGCATTCCCCATGTCATCTCATGTCACATCCATACCCCCATGAATATTCAATAGCCAAACACACAGAATGCATAATGTAGAGAACCAGAAGACATGCAAACAGTTAAACAATGGGTTAATTTACTACTCTGAGATAGAATTGGAGAATGGAATGAAAATGATTAAAAACACACTTACATTAAAGTACAGCAGCGAACAGTAAATGTGCCACAGAATGGTTCAAACTCCTCAGAGGCTTTCAATTCCCCTCATGAATCTCAAGTGCAGCTAAGCGCTTCCAACAGCCTGCACCAGCAGATGAAAATGGTGTCGGGGGGAAATCTTATCTTCACCCCCTTCCACCTGCACTCCACCTCCCACCCCCAATTTAAACAGGGGAACGGAACCTCAGCGAGTATTTTGTACACTCGCCATTCCCAACCCACAAAAAAGGAAGAGGAAAATAGTACCAGGTCAGAAATATGGAGGGTATGCGGATTTCCTCTGAAAATAAAATGTGGCCGAACACACTTAAAAATTCCTCTACACCCATACAAATATTCAGGCAAATGTTTTCTGTGTTCTTCTGAGAAGACTTCCCTCAGCTCAGACCTTTTGAATGGGGCAAGAGAGAACAGCTGTGGTCACCATGTTGAAACAATGTCACTGATGAACCCCGACACCCCTAATGACAGTTCACACACCAGGGGCAGGCAATAGGTTCTGACCTAGCCAGCTATATCCGCATGTCATTAACGCATTTTTTAAAAAATGGAGTCAAAAAGAGCTGAATTGTGACTGTTTTTTTCAGAGAATGAACTAATTCATTCTACTAAATACTTTGCTGAGATGTGCCTCCAAAAGCTTACGTATCATAAGTCTTATGAAGAATACGTTGAGTGAGAAAATAAATGATAAATAAATGGCCTATAAATATCTTGTTTTCCAGTCTCCCTGACAACAGATGTTCAGGTTAGGCCAGCCAAGAATTTTTTAAATTTGCATTTCTTTTCCAGTCTTAGTTTTTCTATTCTAATTTACTCCTCTCTCGAAAAGACACTGAACCTCTGCTCAATATTTTAGAAGAGCCTTCTAGACCTTTACCCAGGTGATCACTATTTCATGTCTTTATTATTCTTATTGTAAGCAAGCCAAGTTGATGGAAGAGGAAACTGATGTCACTGGTCTCACGGAACACAACACCAGAGCTATAAAGCAATATTAAGCACTCTTTCCAAGTGAACACCTGGATTTACTTCTTTCAGTCTCGTTCACTGCATCTGCTGCTGTACACTGGGGAGTCGAAATGCAGACTGGATGACATTACAGTCCATAAGTATGAGCCCGAACTTCCAGTCGCTTGTCGTTTCATGTCCCACATTTTTCTCATGCTCATATTTCTATCCTTGCAACGAAGCCCAACACAGGCAATGTTTCATTTTCCATTCAGGCATGGTACAGACATCTGGACTCAGCACTGAATTCAACAAATTCAGACCATGAACTCTGAGTTTCATTCTGATTCCAACCAACAACGTCACTCTCCCCTGCCTCCAAAAGCCTCCATTGTCTTGTTTCTTGTCTTTCAGTGAGAGCTCAGTTATTTTGTCATGAGTACCTACTTGGTACCTATGCCTAGTCTTCTCTACAACAATTACCACTCCTCCCTTAACCTTTCTCTGACCTGCTTTTCTGTTCTACTTGTACCTCCCTACTTTTTAACAGCCCCCTGACTTTGCCACCTCTCTTCAAGTCCAGTGGAGAGTTATTGGACTTGAAATGTTAACTCTGTTTCTCCCTCTTCAGGTGCTGCCAGACCTGCTAAGATTTTCCAATGCTTTCTGTTGTTATTTTGTTTCGCCAGCATCTGCACTGCTGCTTTTGTCATTAAGAAATTGGACATGACTCAGTTAGTAGCACTCACTTCTGAGTCATTGTTTGTGGATCAATTCAAATCTGAGAATCTTAGTTGACTATCCACTGCAGTACTGAGCAAATGCCAGACATTTGGAGGAGACAACTTTTGATTGAAATTTTAAGCAGGGACCCTGTTTGCTCTCTCAGACAGATGTAAAAAGATTAACGGCACTATTTTGAACAAGTGATGAGGAGCTATCTCTACTTTCCTCATTGGTATTTATTCAACTTGCTGGACGACAGGGCTATTCTCTCATTAGAGTGAGGTGACTAGTCGCAAGTGTAACCTGAGAAACACCTCAGCTAAGGTTGAGAAGGTGGGACCTTCATACGAATCTCAGGCAGTATCAGGAATTGAACCCACACAGCTGTAAAATCACAACAAAATAGAAGAATTCCAACAGTTTGGAAACAGGCCCTTTGACCCAACTAATCCACACCCACTCTCGGAAGAGTAACCCACCCAGACCCATTCCCTACCCTATTATCGTATATTTACCTCTGACTAATGCCCCTAACTTACACATCCCTGAACATTATGGGCAATTTCCCATGGCCAATTCACTTAATGTGCACATCTTTGGATTATGGGAGGGAACTGGAGTGCCCGGACGAAACCCACGCAGGCACAGGGAGAATGTGCAAGCTCCACATAGACAGTTGCCCAGGGCTGGAATCAAACCCAGGTCCCTGGTACTGTGAGGCAGCAATGCTAACCACTGAGCCATCCAGCTTTATAGTACATTACAAACCAGCCACCCAGCCAACTGAGCTAACCAGCCCCTGGGTATTATCTATGCCTCAATCCACATCACACAAAAAACAGATTATCTGGCTATTATCACATGACTGATTGTGAGAGCTTGCGGTGTACAATTTGGCTGCCCTGTTTTCTGCATGACCATAGTGGTTACACTTCAAAAGTAATTTACTTCCCTTCTAAAGTGCTTTAGGTTGTACTGTGATTGAAATACATTAAACTCAACAGTTGGTCCCAATTTGACCAGTGGGAGGTGGTAGCACAGTGTACAATGCCCACCTCAAAAGAAAATCACTGAAATGGTGGAATCTTTACGATGGTGGTAGTGGTGGTGGTGGTGGTGGGGACGGGGAGCAGCATCGAGTCAGACCTTCTACCATGCCTTTAGATGCGGATTTCAAGTGGTCACTGGCGCAACTGAATGAAAAGGGTGGATCGTTTAAAAAAAGCCAGCTTAACTTTTCCAGGACTTGAAGCTATTTTGTTAAATATTAGGCTCTCTGGCCACTGCATAGCCCTCATATTCACTCACATCCTCTCACACACTCCTTTGTCCCATCCTCCCCCAGTGCAACCTCTAACCACCTACTTTATTAGGTTCATACCAACCTAATGTCAACTCAAGTCTACCTACCCATAACATGCCTCCATGTCAACACACTCAGTATTCACCATGGGCAGATCTCAGGAGCCAAGGTGAAATGAAATAAATTTCCAAAGATCTATTATAGGCTTCACAATGGAAATAAAAACGTACAATCATGAAAGCTCATTGAAAACTCTTAAATTCCCTACCCTGCCCCCAGTATGATATTTCTTAGGAAAAAAAACATTTCCCTTTTGCTTCAAGGTGATATCCTGAAGTCCCAAAAAACTATGCTGGGGCTTTTAAACAACCCACCTCACCATTCAGCTGCCCCAGTCATGGGTTTGAAAGCTGCTGAATTCCATCACACTCCTGAACTGTGCCTTGTAGATGATGGATGTGCTTCAGAAAGTCATAAAATGAGCCATAGAATTCCTAGATTCAAACCTACTCTTGAAACCACAATAATTTCTGGTTGGTCCATCATGATTTCTGCTCAATGAAAACCCTCAATTGTTTATCATGGGGGCGATGAAGAGATAATGCCCTTTTGTTGGAGATGGTCATTGCCTGGTACTTATAACTTGCTCCTGGTTGCAAATGTTACTGCCACTTACCAGCCCAAGCCCCGAATGATGTCCAGATCTTGTTGCAAGGGACTGCTTCAGTATCTGAGGAGTCAGAAATGATGCTGAACATTGTTCAATCATCAATGCACATTCCCACCTCTGACGTCAATGTCATCAACGGAGCAGCTGCAGATGGTGGGATCTAGGACACTACACTGTGGAACTTGTGCAGAGATGTTTTAAGGCTGTCTTCCAACAACCACTACCATATGTCAAATTTGGTTCCATGGATGTAGGTTTGCTCGCTGAGCTGAAAGGTTCATTTCCAGATGTTTTATTACCCTACTAGGTAACATCTTCAGTTGACCTCAGGCGAAGCAATGCTGAAGATTCCTGCTTTCTATTTATATGTTTGGGTTTCTTTGGGTTGGTGATGTCACTTCCTGTGGTGAAGTAACTTCTTGTTCCTTTTCTCAGGGGGTGGTAGATGGGGTCTAACTCGATGTGTTTGTTGATAGAGTTCCGGTCGGACTTCCATGACTTAAATAATTTCATATCATGACACTTTCACAGACCTTCAAGAGCTTCGACAACTACTAGAAAAATTTCTAGTTCCCACACAAAGGGTAAAGAGCCATACCATTGTGCATTTGAAGTCTGTTGGAACTCACCACTGAGTTCAACTTTCTTCCATGTGTCAGTCACACCTACCAGTGAACATGGGATCTTTCAGAAATACAGTGGATTTCCAGATCTGTATCCTGCCCACCATTATGACAGCTTTGTGGAGTCTCCACAACTCTGTTAAAGTTCTGATTTCGACAATAACCTGGTGTTGTGTGATTTTTAACTCTGTTAAAGTACGACCATGTTTTGGATGCAAGACTTTGTTTGATTAATTGTCCTCCAGCTTACCGCATTGGATACCAAACTTAATGAAAGGTTGTATGAGAAAGATGCAGTGCAGAAGATACCGACATATTTTTATACAGCATTATTACAATTCAATTTATTCAACAACCGATTTCAATCAATTATCAGTATAATTAAATGCAGAACACAATGTTACCTCATCTGATTGTGCTATAATAATTACATGATTGCAGAATTGTTATATAAAAATATTGTATTTTAGTGCCATATAAATTCTAGTTGCATTGTTCTATTTTCTTTCCCATTTGTAGCACTTCAGACCAGCCACAAACAACCTCAGCTTTACATCATAACCACTGGTGGAAATGTGTTGCCAGGACAGAACCCCACTGGTCCTCACCTACCACCCCACCAATCTCCATGTACAGCGCATCATCCGCCGTCATTTCCGCTACCTCCAAACGGACCCCACCACCAAGGATATATTTCCCTCCCCTCCCCTATCAGCATTCCGTAAAGACCACTCCCTCCGTGACTCCCTCGTCAGATCCACACCCCCCACCAACCCAACCTCCACTCCCCGCACCTTCCCCTGCAACCGCAGGAGGTGCAAGACTTGCGCCCACACCTCCCCCCTCACCTCCCTCCAAGGCCCCAAAGGAAACTCCCATATCCGCCACAGATTCACCTGTACCTCCACACATATCATCTATTGCATCCTCTGCACCCGATATGGCCTCCTCTATATTGGGGAGACAGGCCGGCTACTTGCGGAGCGTTTCAGAGAACACCTCTGGGACACCCGGACCAACCAACCCAACCACCCTGTAGCTCAACATTTCAATTCCCCCTCCCACTCCACCAAGGACATGCAGGTCCTTGGACTCCAGGTTATGGACGGTCTTCACCCTCACCTTGACCTCTTTCCACCTATCACATTTCCGACGCCCCTCCCCCAAGTCCCTCCTCCCTACCTTTTATCTTAGCCTGCTGGACAAACTTTCCTCATTCCTGAAGAAGGGCTTATGCCCGAAACGTCGATTTTCCTGTTCCCTGGATGCTGCCTGACCTGCTGCGCTTTTCCAGCAACACATTTCCAGCTCTGATCTCCAGCATCTGCAGACCTCACTTTCTCATCATAACCACTGGTAAAGGTGCCTCACACCGAGCAGAGGTGTCAGCAATCCTTCAGTAATCCCTTGTTTTACTCTGTGCCAGATAATTTAATCCTTTCACAATCAGTTTGCCCACTTTAAACTCTCCCATCCCTCACCTATTACTTTTATTTGATGATAGAACATACTTGTGATTCACTTTGTGGTTTCCTTGCCAGTAATCTATTCTGTTCTCTAACATCTACTTTTAACCTTTTTCTCCCCTGTATGATCCAAGCAGTTTTGACTAAGAAAGCATGACAATAAAGTGTCTCTATTAAGTCTGGAACAAACAATGGCAGTGAGTGAGTGGCAAAGTTCTTCTTGCAGAGAATAAAGCTAAAACGAGATCTGATAAAGATTTTCAAAATAATGAGCTGGCTGGATACAAGAGAAAAGGAGAAACAGTTCCCTTTACAAGGAGGAACAAGAATGAGAAGGCTTAGATTTAACGTCATCTGCAAAAGGAGGGAAGCAAATAAAATCTTTTTCACACGGCATGGTGTTAGGATGTGGAATACAATGTCTGAAAATGTGGAAGAGGCAGATTTAAATGAAGCATCAGTGGATGGTCATTTGGATTAAGATAAAGTGCAAGGGGATGGAGAAAAAGCAGGAGATTGGCGCAAGTTCATGGTGCTCATTTGCAGATCTAGTGTAGGCTTCACTGGCCGAATGGCTTCATTCTGTAACACTCTTGTGATGTCCCCTATCCAGAGGCCCATGGAAAGTGGGATTAAATCCCAAAGTGGCAGTTGGTGAAACTTGTATCCAATAAAATCTAGAATTGAAAAATAATCTCGTGGTGGCCATGTAGCCCTTGTTGATTATCATAAATATCCACCTGGTTCACTAAATGGAAGGAAATTGGGCGGCACGGTGGCACAGTGGTTAGCGCTGCTGCCTCACAGCGCCAGAGACCCGGGTTCAATTCCCGCCTCAGGCGACTGACTGTGTGGAGTTTGCACATTCTCCCCGTGTCTGCGTGGGTTTCCTCCGGGTGCTCCGGTTTCCTCCCACCATCCAAAGATGTGCAGGGTCAGGTGAATTGGCCATACTAAATTGCCTGTAGTGTTAGGTAAGGGGTAAATGTAGGGGTATGGGTGGGTTTCGCTTCGGCGGGTCGGTTTGGACTTGTTGGGCTGAAGGGCCTGTTTCCACACTGTAATCTAATCTAATCTAAATCTAAATCTAATCTAAATCGAAATTGCTTGCATTTAAAAAGAAAAAAACTACAGATGCTGGTAATCTGAAACAAAAACAGAAAAACTCAGCAGGTCCACCTGCATCTGTGGAGGGAGAAACTGAGTTAAGATTTCAAATCCAGTGCCCCTTCTTCAGAAGTCGCTTGCACTTACATGATCTGGTTGACAAGTGATTCCAGATTCATACTATGGTTGACTCTTAATTGTTGTCTGAAACGGCCCGAGCAAGCCACTCAGTTCATGGGCAATTAGGTCTGGATAGTAAATGTTGACCTTGTCAGTGATGCCCAATTTCAATGCAGGAATTGAAAACAATCAAAGGGATGACTTTTGATGAGCACCCTTCCGAGCTCAGGAAGCATTACAACTTGTAATTTCTCCTCAGGCTGAGATTGACAAGACCTGTGTTTGCCCGAAACGTCGATTTCGAAGCTCTTTGGATGCTGCCTGAACTGCTGTGCTCTTCCAGCACCACTGATCCAGAATCTGGTTTCCAGCATCTGCAGTCATTGTTTTTACCTCGTTGATTTTAACCCTACTGCGAATCCTCTTGCAAGGATGCCTGCCTTGAAGAAGTTTTCCTCCTCTCTCTACAAGAATCTCAGGGAGTCCCTCTCCCACTGCAACTCCCAGGTCATTCCTCTGCCCTGAAGAGAAGGGCTTTTGCCCGAAACGTCGATTTTGAAGCTCCTTGGATGCTGCCTGAATTGCTGTGCTCTTCCAGCACCACTGATCCAGAATCTGGTTTCCAGCATCTGCAGTAATTTTTTTTACCCTTTGCTCAGTATATATCGCAATATGAAATTAGGGCTAGCAAATGGAATTCAGCTAAGATTAGATTCCCTACAGGGTGGAAACAGGCCCTTCAGCACAACAAGCCCATACCAACCCTCCGAAGAGTAACCCACTCAGACCCATTTCCCTCTGACTAATGCACCTAACACTATGGGCAATTTAGCATGGACAATTCACCAGGCCTGCACATCTTTTGAACTGTGGGATAAAACCAGAGCAAACCCACAGACACAGAAAGAACATGCAAACTCCACACAGACAGTCAGCCGAGGCTGGAATTGAACCTGGGACCCTGATACTGTGAGACAGCAGTGCTAACCACTGAGCCACCATGGCGCCCCATGGTGATTGAACCAGATGGCAGAGCAGGCTAGTAGGGCTGAATGGTCTCCTGTTCATATCAATTATCTTCTCTGAAAGCAATTGACAATTTAATGACAATGTTTTTCACTGTGGGCTCAACCCAGGAAGAACTGGAATAAATCTTCCCAAGCTTCCCTTACAAAGTATCCTTACAACTGACCAAAACAGACAATTCTATTTGTCTGGGCTTCATTCAAACCCAAAAGTTATTGATGAAAGGGCAATGTTTTTGATATTTTCCGATTCTCAAGCAGATTTCAAGTCACATCTGGTAAAATAAAAGTATCAGTTAAATTTTTTAGTATCAGAAATCTTGGCAAGACTGCATTGATTGCCCTAATAGCAATAGTTCTTACAATTTGACAGGGATACAGCAATGGCAGGGGCAGCAAGCAGTCCCTATCCTATGGCAGGCTCATTTTTAAAACAACCCCATTCATCTTATTCAGTGCCAGCTCATAAATTAACCAATTCAATGTTAAAATCAATCTCACAGCCCTGCTTTGGAAGGATTTTATTAAATTGGAGTGGGTGCAGAAAAAACCTTACAAGGATGTTGCCAGGACTGGAGGGTTTAAGTTATAAGGAGAGACTGTATAGGCTGCAACTTCTTTCCCTGGAGCATAGGAGAATGAGGGGTGACCTTACAGAGGTTTATAAAATCATGAGGGCACAGATAAGGTGAATAGCAAAAGTCCTTTCCCTAGGTAGTGGAGTTTAAAACTAGAGGGTATAATTTTAAGGTGAGAGGAGAAAGATTTATAGGGAAGTTGAGGGGCAACTTTTTCACACAGAGGGTGGTTCATATGTGGAATGAATTGTCAGAAAAATTGGTGAAAGCAGGTACGTTACAACATTTAAAAGGCATTTGGAGAGGTACAGGACGAGGAACGGTTTAGAGGGATATGGGCCAAATGCAGGCAAATGGGACTAGTTTAGATTGGGAAATCCTGGTCAGCATAGACAAGTTGGAACAAAGAATCTGTTTCAGTGCTGTATGACTCTATGACTCAGTGTTGTATCATGACTATAAAATTCTACCTAAAAATAAACTACCTTTATTGCAAGTAAGTTGTTATTCATAAGAGATGAGTTTCAAATAGGCTGAGATAAGAAAAGTAAAGCAGATTCAGGGATAAGAACTTGGTACCAGATAATCCACAAAGTTCTGAGAAAAATGGACAAAGCCCTGTTTCTGACATAAAGGTTGATAAATGTTTATTTCCGTCTCTCAGGGTCTGTTGTTATTGATTTTCTTCTCATCACATCCCTGTTTTTTGGGCATGTCCATCATCTCCTCAGCTTCCTTCCTCTGTCACATCAAATGGTTTCTTCAGAACTTACTTTGCTGACCAGGAACTCTGCGATTTTCTGCTCATTTCTGCTCAACAGGTTGCCTGGGAATATTATGGAGAGCAAAGGATAGCCTCAAGTGGGACACAGTGGCAATGGGTCAACTCCTAAATGTACACCAGCCCAGGCTTCCTCTCCCTTAAAATCAGTGAAAGAGAAACCCAGACAATGTATAAAACAAGCAGATAATGTGCCATTGCCCACTGCCAGCTCCCAATAGACTCCTACAGTAACCTGTTTTCTTAATTTAACTTCTTTAGACCCTCTCCTTGGATGTGACAACAGAAAGCACATATTAAAGGCTAGGATTGAGAACCTTTGGGATGTTCTTTTCAACTCTTGCTCAAGTAACTTGCAATGATGGAAGTGAAGTTTTCTTTCACATGAGTGAAGCTATTTAGGAAGAGGTGATTCCAGGTTTACAGTGATTTAAAAAAAATTGATGTGGTTTGGTAAAGGTAAAGCCTTTCATGAGAGAGAGATGACCGGTGATTCTTTAACCTGAGAATCACCACACCTCAGTCAATGGAAGAGGTTAAGAAGGACAGTCTTTCATGGTAACCCTAAACCATGCAGGAATTCAATTCAAGCTGTTGGCATCACAATGCACTACAAGCCAGCCATCCAGCCAACTGAGCTAACCGGCAACTAATCTCACTTGAATAGTGCAATAAAATGACCCAACAAATTCTCCAATTCAAAATATTTGCTTGCTTCACTTAACGGTTATTATAACTCAT
The DNA here is from genome assembly GCF_004010195.1 of Chiloscyllium plagiosum. Lineage (NCBI taxonomy): Eukaryota > Metazoa > Chordata > Chondrichthyes > Orectolobiformes > Hemiscylliidae > Chiloscyllium > Chiloscyllium plagiosum. The sequence goes on along the minus strand of NC_057711.1, from coordinate 22,771,852 downwards.
CCCTCACATCCACTCAAGCTCTGCTCAGACTAGCTCCCAATTAAATGGTAATGGTTTTTCTCTCATTTGTTCCCAGTTGGGTCGTCCAGTGAATCAACAAACACAGATTTCTGACATTGCAGTAGCTCAGCAAAAAATATTTTGAAAGGAGATATTAACAAGAAATGAATGCGGCAGGCTTTCCACACTTCAAACCTTTCCAAAAGTTGAAGTTAGCTATCTATTATTACATAAAATATTCATTAAGAAAGCAAACAGCCTGAATTTTGTCTCCATTCTTAAACACTGGAACAGACATCTACAAATTGTTTACCACTTTCTGTTAAGAACAATTTGCATTTCATAGCACCTATAACATAGTAAGACATCCGAAGGTGCTTCAAAAGGAGTATGTCTTTTAAAAAAAAAAGCACCATAACTGGAGATATTAGGACAGCGTTCAAGGAAATAGGATATATGACCAAAAGCCACGTCAAAGAGGCAGGTTTTAAATATCACATTAGGAATTAGCTGAGTGAAATTGACCAGCAAACCAGGCTGACAAAATATTTAGTTGCCGACAAAACACGTTTCATGGACCAATATTTTCTTTTTTTTTGAGCAGAATATAACCCAGTCTTAATAAAACTCTCTCAGTTGCAGCACTGTCGTGATGTGAGACCAATGGGCCTTCCTCCCAATTTTCTCATTACATTGTCGACTGTTCTGTGGGACATTCACAACAGCAAGCACCTTGCTGCAACATGCCAGATACTTGGCTCCTAAAGCCAATTCTATAATGAGGGTTGCCGGAATGTTAGCATTTTAATTATGATGCTGTATATCCAGGGTGATTACACAAGTCACTTTAAAGATCAATGCATTATCTAAATTGCTAGCTAAATAACAGAGAGACAAACCATTAATTAAAACATATAACTGTAACAGCTTGGTCGGAATTGGCTGAGGAATTCCTCTACAACATTTCTTTTCTTACTGGAAGACAAAGCTGAACTCTTTCCCAGGAAAATCAACCAAGGAGACCATTCACACTGATGTCTGTGAAGCTTAAAGTGATGATTTCCAGTTGGCCAACACTATGAACTCTTAACATTATCATGATGCTAAATCATGACCACAGATTACCTACAGACATGGTGAACTTTAAATTATCACATCTCTTTTAAAAAATGCAAAACCTAAAGACTGAGAATGTAAATTCTATGAAGTGGAGTTCAGGGACTGTGGAAGGCCTGTATGGTTTATCATCAGTCTGGAATCTCACATCGAATGGGTGCCAATGAGCATCTATGAAAAGGCAATCCAAAGAGAGAAGTGTACTGCAAACTAAATTGAACTGTCCTGCTGAGCAATCGCAGACTGTGAATACTGTGGGAGAAAACAGAGCAGCCTGGGCACAAGATGAGTTTGTGTTTTCCCCTTTCAAGAATTCACAAGAAAACCAGTTTCAACCCAGGTTGAGTGCATGAATGTGTGTGTGCCGTGAGAGTCACGGCTGAGAAAACCCTTTGTTATCCCTACACTGCTGGGTTAAAAAAAAAGCTAATCTCTCTCTTAGCTGCAAGCCAGAAAGAAAATATAACCACACCGAAAATAAAACAAGACAAAGGCCTTGCAGTTGACCAGTAAAACAAGCCCTCAATTGTTTACCTCCCAATATCAGTGCTATTGGTATCACCAAACCTAACAGTTTTAATAATCTATTGTCTATGCTTCACAGAACTCAAAGACTGATCCATATATCCATTTTTAAAAACCAAAAGAACTGCAGATGCTGGAAATCAGAAGCAATAATAGAAATTGCTGGAAAAGATAGCTGAGATTTTCCAGAAGTTTCTGTCTTTGTATCCTTTTTTAATATTTGTCTGGACTCAACTCTCACTGATTATCTCTAGGAACATGTTGCATTCTTCTTATGTCTAATAACTAATAAAATTCCTCTTTATTTGACTCCAGAAGTCCTGGTTAAATTGACTCAATTTAAGGTTTAAATTCATTTGATCAGGGAGCGAGGTATCCGCAAGTGAAGGGAGCGTTTTTTAAATTATCCTTATTGTGACCAAGCAAGGGGGTGGGTGAATAAAGAAAGGGAGCCAGTTCATTCCCTCTCACTTTGGGATATCCCATCTGGAGTCGTAACGAATTGAGGAATCTTGCCTGGGGACTTGTCATAACAAAATGAATCCACCGCAACAGGCTAAGGCACTTTCTCCTTTGATGCTGCGCCTATGAGACAAGGAACAAGTTGATTTCACAAGTTGCTATTGATATAAGTTGGACCAAATCAGTGAAAAACTGACGGATATCAACTTATCCTACGTTCTGAGAGTGAAGGTCAGGGAAAGAAAATAATCAACCTCTCCAATACGGGGAGGAGGGCTGACAAGCAAGGAATGAAACGGAAGTGTGGAGTTCAGAGGTCATGGCTCCTGCCCCAGCACCATTTCCCCAGAGCAACAGTAGCAATTCAAAAGTTCTTTTTATTTAGAGTCATAGAGATGTTCGAGGAGAAAGTGAGGTCTGCAGACGCTGGAGATCAAAGCTGAAACTTTATTGCTGGAACAGCACAGCAGGTCAGGCAGCATCTAGGGAACAGAAGATTCGACGATCATAGAGATGTTAAGCATGGAAACAGACCCTTCGGTCCAACCTATCCATTCCGACCAGATATCCCAACCCAATCTAGTCCCACCTGCCAGCACCTGGCCCATATCCCTCCAAACCCTTCCTATTCATATACCCATCCAAATGCCTCTTAAATGTTGCAATTGTACCAGTATCCACCACTTCCTCTGACAGCTCATTCCATACACGTACCACCCTCTGTCTGAAAATGTTGCCCCTTAGGTCTCTTTTATATCTTTCCCCTCTCACCCGAAACCTATGCCCTCTAGTTCTGGGCTCCCCCACCCCAGGAAGAAGACTTTGTCTATTTACCCTATCTATGTCCCTCATAAATCACTATAAGGTCACCCCTCGATGCCACCAACGCTCCAGGGAAAACAGCCCCAGCTTGTTCAGCCTCTCCCTATAGCTCAAATACCAGTAAGTCATTCATAATCCAGAGATGGTAAGTTAGACACTTGATGACATCATTTAGGTGATCTTTTGGTAATGAATTGTCGCAATGTAAGGTAGGTTTTCCATGTACTATTAATGACCCACACTACTCTGTGACAAAGCAAATATTAATGTCGGCCTCCTCTCCAACATTAATGTTGCATTTTAATGTATACTGTTGATTACATAGGATGGGATGTGACCATATTTAGCTAAAAAAGGCACTGGGCGATTATAGAACTGTCTGCTGGTTTACTGAGAAGCAAAGCCATTCTGTAAGCTGGATGAGTCGAGGCAGCGCACTTCCATGTCCCAGATACCTTGCAGTCTTTCATGGTGGTTTTTGGTAGCAACAGTCTTTGTTCTTCCCTTGGGCTGATGTCGGGAAACTCCTAGCCTTCACCCAAGAAGATGGCTGCTTGTCCCCCTGAGTCCTTGTAACCATCTCTCCCCACCGATCTTTGTTGATAGCCCTTATTTTGGCCATCTCTGCTGTGTCAATCACCTGTTGCAACTCTCCTGGCCAATGCCAACAGGCAGCTGCTCACCATGCCGGATTGTCCGGTGTCACGTTTCCCAACCTCATATAAAGGTTAGTTTTTATTCCTTACAAGAACAAGAATTTTTTGTGTTTCAAAACACTGCAGAAATAATAGGGTAGTCTGGTGCCTGATAAATCTTTGATGTGAGTCACATCCTCAGTTACCATTATATTCTTCCCTCTATATTCAGAAACCAGAGATCTTTTTATATTTGAATAAGGCTAGTTACAGATGAAACACTCATGCGATGTTGAAAATACTTAAACATGAAAACACTGAAAGAATTTCAATTTTAAAGTGGATCCCAATTTCCAATAACACCAAATATATTCAACATGCATCGATCTTATATCTGTGCTCAAGATTCATGACCAAATCAAAATGCTATTCTGGAAACTTTTAGAAATTCTGTCAAGTGAAGAAAAGACTATAGTAGAATTACTTCTTTTCAACTGATTAAGAATATACTCTTGGAACTGAAGGGATAGAGCATGTGTTCAAAGGCAAATTCGTTTGGTCCACCTGCTGTTTCACTGGTTTTCACAAAACTCCCTTGAGCTTTTTATTCAACTCAACTGACAATCAGACATCAAATCATGCCAAAATTCAATAGAGAAACAAACCACACATTGAAATCTGAACTTATTCATAGTAATCCAATGTGTCCTGAGCTGGAATCTTTTCCAAATGTCACTGATTCTCTAGTCGTGGTGTTGGTCCGATGCACCTAGCTTTTTCTCACTTGGATTTATAAACCTGCATGTCAGCAGTATTGTGTTTCTGATCAAGCCCTGTGAGAGTCCAAATACTGAAATATCCTGGATCCTGTGCATGTGTATGCACTGGTAGGCAAACCTGGTCTCATTCTTTCTGTCCATGCATAGCAAGATATGTCTGCATCATGTAATATGAGGTGTTGCAACTCTCTAAGCCATTTAATAAAATCTTCACAAATAAATCTTAAAATGAACTCAGCAGAAACTAAACAAGAGAGGTTAGTATATGGAACTTGCTGCCACAGGGAGTTGTTGAGATGAATAACACAGGTGTCCTTAATGGAAAGATGGACAAGCACATGAAGGAGAACAGAATAGAGGCTATACGTGAACAACATGGGAAAAATCTTTTATACAGCATTAACTGTGACAAAGCCCAACAGAGCTGAATGGCCATTTGTATGTAATTCGATAAGACTCAGAATTTCTTCATATTTGGTGATGGAGAGAAAAGGAAATATCACCATTCCCTGCAGACAGTAAGATTGAGGAATTGGAATATAATGCATTCAGCAATCCCTGCCAAAAAGGACAAAGTACTGAAGTTTCATTCAACTCTGGGCTGGATTTTACTGCCCAGACTTTACTATTTTGAGGTTAAGTGTATTAATCCTAATTTTGATGCAGTGCAAATTTATATAAATTCACATTCCTAAGTATCAGCACTTTTTCCCTTGTAAAATTTTGATTCTACATTTCTGAGCCAAGAAAATAAATGAGCATGATTGTGGAACTTGTACCAGGGAAAAAGAATAAAACATGCACCATGGATTGGAGACAACCAGGAGGACCATTCTACAGAGAGTCTGGAATAAATTTATATGGATTGAGTGACAAGCTAAAACCTGTAATAAGTACATCAGAATTTTGCTTTGACAAAGACCAATGGGCTGGACTGAAAACAATAAACTTTTTACTAACACCAGGGTCAATTTTGGAGATTAATTCCACATCTGAGGCTTGACAGAAAGATAACACTGGGTACGGTGATCTCCCAAGCATTCCTGGTGATCAGAGGATTCTGGGTAATCCAAGATGGAGGAAGAAAAAATTAGTAGCTGCAAGAGCTGCTACTTTTTTGAGGTATTTTCAGTGTTAGAGTTATTTCCTTGATTTCTGTTTTATATGCTGTTGCATTGTTTTCGAATTTTGGAAAAAGAAGAGATCAAAACAACGTCCCTTTAAAAAAGGACGAAGACAGACAAAGCAGTGACCATGTGAGAAGTGAAACAAACGGAGAAATAAACTTGCACTGTTGTCTGACCCAGCAGTGAACAATGTGTAAAAGGCATTTGGATGGGTATATGAAAAGGAAGGGTTCAGAGAGATATTGTCCAAATGCTGGCAAATGGAACCTAGATTAATTTAGGATATCTGGTTGGCAAGTATAAGTTGGACGAAGGGTCTGTTTCCATGCTGTTCAGCTCTATATCTCTATGACGCTATCTGAAACAAGCATCAAGACCCTTACATATGTAAATTCAGAATTCAACACCTCTTTGGCTCACTGCCAATATCTAATGTCACAGGAGTGCTCAAAGTAATCTGCTGTACAGATACCTGCAGTGTTCCTCAGCCTACTGACCACCACTATTCCATCCTTCACATTTCTCACTATTCTGTCCTTCAGCCTACTGCTGGAGAGTCAAGAGACAAGCAATTCATTTACTTTAATGCATAAACTAGTTATGGAGGTGTATCCAGGGCCCCCGGCTTTCCCAGTTAACAGCAAAGAGATTCAAGACCGACTCTTAGGCCAGTCTCAGGCCTCTTGGCTCAGGAATCAATTGCAGTTGCCTTGCCCTATTCCCTCCTTCATTCCCCAAAATACGGGCATCTTATAATGCTTCTGTAAAATGAACAGAGATGAGCAATGTATTTTAAAAAGAGACATGAAGGGAAAATGGATACTAAACAAGCAGGAGGATGTACTGTGATGAGGTCATAAAGAATCTGCGAGGGGATTTACATAGGTTGAGTGAGTGGGCAAAACTGTGGCAGATGGAGTTTAATGTAAAAGTGTGAGGTAGGAATAGTCAAATGGCAAGCTATTATTAAAATAGAGAGAGACTTCAAAAAAAAGTTCAACAAAGCGGGATCTGTGTTTTTGTGCAAGAAAGACAAAGGTTAGCATTCAGGTATGGCAAGTAATTAATAAGCCAAATAGAAACTTGATTTACGGGACCTCTGGGATTGGAGTTACAACACAGCAAAGTCATTATGACTGCACAAGGTGTTCGTGAGGCTGCACCTAGAGTAAAGGGTACGGTTTTGGTGCCTGCATTTATGCTGGCATTGGCGATGATTCAGAACAGATTCAAAAGCTGATTCATCCCAGGAATCAGTTTATGAAGTTGACTTATCAAGAATGGCTAAACTACTTACGTCTTTAATCATTGCTTAGAAGATTAGGGGGTAATCTTATTGAAACATACAAGATTCTGAGAAGGGTTGACAAGGTAGATGTTGAGAAGATGTTTCAACTAATTGGAGATTCTTGAATGAGAGGACCTAGTTAAAAAAATAAATGGACACTCATTTAAAATCAGGATATGAAGAAATTTCTTCTCCCATGAGGGAGTGAATGTCTAGAATTCTCTGGCTCAGGGAGTTGTGGAGGCTAGGTCACTTAAAGTATTTAAAGAGGAGGCAAATGGGTTTTTGAAATTTTGAGGAGTTGAGGGCAATGAGGAACTGGAATGAAAAAGGAATTGAGGCCTACAGCAGATTAGGCATGGCTTTTTGAATAGTGGGGTAGATAACCTACTCCTGCTCCTACCTCTTATGCTCTTCGGAAGAAAGGTAGGAGTGGCCTGGTTGGGAAATGCACAGTACAGTGATGCATAATGCACACGAGAAGGTGGCACCTCATCTAAGTGTTATTTCCAAAGACACTGCACACGGCTGAAACTAAGCTTGTAGTTCAGGCACCTCACCTGGGAAGCACAAAGTTATACTTATATAATCCTTTCACAACCTCAGGAGTTCCCGAACTGCTTTATAGTTAATAAAGGACATTTGAGGATGAGTAATTGTAACAATGTAAGAAACACAGGTTGAGGTCTAACTAACAGTGAGCAAGTTTCAAAAATAATTCAGACAATCAAGTATTTTGAGATGCACAAAGAATAAAAGAACACATTATCTTTTTCACATTATCATTAAATCAAGACTGTTCAACACTGCTTGATACAAAATGCCTTCAAAAAAATATGTGAAGCATAAAATGTTTCCACACTTTTAGAATAACATATTGCTTTCTGAATGCTTGCGCATGCATGGCTGTTCTATACCAGACTATTTCTCACAATTTTATCCTGAGGGAAATTCAGCCAAAACATTTTCCAGAGTTGAGGTGTACAATGTGAATGCCTCAATGGAATGATTTACTGCATGTGCTCATGACACCTGCAAGTCTGCTTGTTCACATCATCGCTGGGTCAAAATCCTCACTAATGATATCATGGGCGCATTTACAATGCATCAACCTGAGTGGTTCTAGAAGTAGTTCACTACCATCTTCTCAAGCACAATTAAGAATGGGTAATAAATGTTTGCCTTGTCAATGATACCCACTTCCTGTAAATGAGTAGAAGGTCATGAGATCAGAAGTGATAACGTTCGATGACGTTTGGTACCACTCACGATTCCTCAGATACTGAAGCAGTCCATCTCTATGTGCAGCATGACCTAGATTTCATCCAGCCTCAAACTAAAAAGTGGGAAGTAACATTTATACCATGTAATTACCATCCCCAACAAGAGATTCAAACCATTGGCCTTTGACATTCAATGGCATTACCATTGCCAAATCACCTATTCGCAACATCTTCGGGGTCATGATTGACGAAAGACTAAACTGGACCAGCGACATAAATATTGTGGATATAAAAGCAGGTCAAAGCCTGAAATTCAGTGATAAATTCCGCACTTTTTAATCTTCAAAGCCTACCTATCATGCAAGGCATAAATCAGGAATGTGATGGAATATTCTCCACTTGCCTGAGTGACTTTGTTAGCAACATCACAATTATTGTCAAGTCTTAATAGAACATTTCCATTCATGATCTATTTTTGAAAGTGAAGGAAAAGTCAAAGCTACAATCAGTGTAACTAAGAAAGCATGGTTACAAAGGCACATGTAGTTCTTCGATAAAGCGATGTTGCGTTCTTGAGCAAATCTACATTGTAGAAAAATCGTGCTTTAGAAACAGCACCTAAAGTGTTGGCGATGTAAACGCATAGCAACCAACACTTGTTTAAAAGGTTTGTGCTTTAGAAACAATGTCCCCAATTCATCGAACATGTTACGGTGAATCGCATTGATGAAATGTGTGTTATAGCAGAACGTTATTATAAATGCTCTTCAGATGAAGCATCATCACCGACTAAAACATTAACTCTTTCTCTCCACAGATGCTGCATGAACCCAAGTATTCACACCATTTTTGTTTTTGTGAAAGAAAGCATAGGAAGTTTGAAGTTTTGACTAACTCTCAGAATGTACCTTGTTTGGTTGTTTAAACTGGTCAAAAATAACACTGCATAATATTCCAGCCCAAGCTTGAAGAAATTCATTGCGTGTAAGGGACACATTGAATAAGGGACTCGCTCTAAGTGAGCAGAAGTGAACAGCCAGGAGCACCGACACTGATACATAAGCAAGCAAGAGTTAAAGCAATGAACTGCTTATAGCCCATCATGCATCCAGCACTACTGGGATGGAAAGTTTTGCTTGCGATTTTCAAAGGACTGTTTGGCCCGACCCCCAATGAAAGAATGTGCAGGCAAATAACAGAGCACCACAGGATATGGAGCTGACGAAAAGCATTCAAAATGGTTGAGACTATCTCTCAGAAGCAGAATAGGAGAAAAGGGTGAGATTATTTTTGGAAACAGTAGGTGGTCCTGTCAAATCCCTCGAGACATTTCTGAGAAACGTGATAAGGCATTTCTCTTCTGTACATCAAAGAATGCCAAGTTATACCCATTTTACAGAGCTATCGTCAACTGCCTAATCCACCCATAATGCAACAAGTGGTCACAGTGACAGCTGGGAAGATTGTAAAGCAAGTAAACAGCTCTCAAAGTAGCTTCTTATATGTCATTTAAGAGAACAGCTTAAACCAGGCAGACAAAAGCTCAACAGTTCTTGTGAGATATTCTGCTAAATAACGAGGAGGACATTTTCGCATTCTTTACAAACATTTACACACTTCCCATCAATTTCAAGAAATCAATCAGAATTCCAACAGCTTAAGGGAAGAAAACACTGAAAACAATATCTCATGACATCAGCAAAACAAACACTAAATTCACTGAAAAGAAAATAAATAGATAGGATTTGAAAGAGCCAGTGGTAAAAATCATTTTTGAATTCAGGTACCATGATTTAATCAGGTCACAAAGTCCCTTGTAATTGCCTTTCCATGACTGCATGATTCAGCTGTTCAGGAGAATTTATAAAAAGAACATGACCATAAATCTCTTTAAGGGATGTTTCAAACTCTGTATAAAGATTTAGTATGGTGATAGTTTTTTTTTACTCACACTATTGTTTCAGAAATCCTCAACTGTTTGCAAACCTGTTCCTACAATGTACAGTCGAATGTATGTGTATATATCAGGGACCAAATATTGGGTGGAATGCCTCAGCATCTTTTCTTTTTACAAGTTGGAAGCAGGCCCTTCAGCCCAACAAGTCCACACCAACCCTCCAAAGCCTATTTCCCTATCCTATTACACTACACTTACCCCTGATTAATGCACCTAACCTGCCCATCCCTGAACACTATAGGCACTTTAGCATGGCCAATTCACCTAACCTGCACATCTTTGGACTACGGGAGGAAACCCACACAGACACAGGGAGAAAGTGCAGACGCCACACAGACAGTTGCCCGAGGTTGGAATCGAACCCAGGTCCCCGGTGCTGGGAGGCAGCAGTGCTAACCACTGAGCCACTGTGCCATCTGCTCGGTATTAATTTTCCCTTGCAACATTTATTTTTTACTGCTTAACTGGCCCAAGAAATTCAAATTTAGAATTACCACAAGTGCTGAGCTCTATTCACTTTAATACCGACACTCTTTTGATAGTTTTCTGCTGAAGCATAGACATCTTTGTGAACACTCCCTTTATAGCTACAGCAAGTAGATTGTCCTCCAGAGAATTGCAACAACATTAGGATACCATGTCCACGCTACATTATATGGTTTAAAAAGTTCCAGTTTGTTAAGCTTCTGCAGAGGAACGTGTGTTAATGGTCAATTGCACTGAACTGCAATCTGCCACTGATGGTCAGCTCTATCAACATAGGTTAGTGTTAGGGTTAAGGTCTCAGGCTAAATCCTTGTACCTCGCAATTTGATTGCATCCAAATGTTTTGAAGAATGAGAGGAGATCAAATTGAGCTTTACAAGATGTAAAGGGGAGAAAGTGAGGTCTGCAGATGCTGGAGATCAGAGCTGGAAATGTGTTGCTGGAAAAGCGCAGCAGGTCAGGGAGCATCCAGGGAACAGGAGAATCGACATTTCGGGCATAAGCCCTTCTTCAGGAAATCATGTAAAGGGGTTTGACCAAGTAGATAGAGAAAGGATGTTCCCTTATGTTGGGCAATCTAGAATAAGAAGTAATATTTTTAGGAAAAGGGTAACAGATTTAGAACAGAGATAAGGAGAAATTACTTCACTCAAAGGGTTGTGTATCTGTGGATGGATACAATGGATGCTGGGATACTGAGTAAAGCTAAGAAGGAGATGGACAGATGTTTAATTAGTCAAGGGTTGAAGGGTTATGGAGAGTGGTCAGGAAGGTAGGGCAGAGGATGAGACGAGATTAGCCATGATCATATCAAATGGCAGAGCAGGCTCGAGGGCCTGAATTGCTTCCTCCTGCTCAGAATTCTTCTGTTCTTAAACGGAAACTGTACTGAAGTAAACCCCTGATTCAGCTCATTATAATAAGTCTGGTGTCCACCAAGTCTGACACACAATGCCCTGCATACTTATTTGGGGTGATAAGAATTCAGGCTTCACTGACATGAATGATCCTTTCAATTGCCTGAAATTGATAACCAATCATTTATTTGAGTGGAGTAGAAAAATTCTGGCTGAGTGAAAACCATCCAAAATAAAGGTTGGGGACTAATGAAGCAGTCACTGGGGCTATTCAATGTCTCGAATGCTATAACTCATATAGTGAGGAAATATGAAATTTCTTAGAAATAACAACACGACGAGAGGAGCTTTAGAACGTAAGTACCAGGAGCAATGATGGACTGTTCAGCTTTGAGCCTGCCCTGCCATTCAAACAAACATGGCCGATCTGACTGTGGCCTTAACTTAGTTTTCCTAACTGTTCCCAATAAACCTTGATTCCATGACCCAAACTCCACTCATGCTCCCAAGGGAAGAGAATTCCAGAGTCTAACAACTGTCTGATAGAAACAAGAAACCCTCCTCACCTTAATTAAATAAGAGAGCCTTTTGTTTTGAACAAGTTTTCTCTGATTCTAAACATCTCCAAAAGGGGAAGCATCCTCCCAAAGTCCAACTTGTCAAGAGCCCTCAGAATCATATTGCTTCAGGAAGTATGATGAAGACAAGAAGATCAAACCAAAAAATCCTGAACATACAAGATAAACATGCAGAGAACAGCGAAATGCACTCTTGAGAAGATGCCATCACCAAGTTGCGAATAAAACCTTAAAAGAAATGATGTCCTTCAGGTTAACTGAATTCCTTCAGGCCACAAAGGTGGTCAATATTGGTAATCTCGCAAATGAAGGGAAATACACAGTGAATAGCTTTAGTTATAATGTAGAGTTTTAATCAAATTTAAGACTAAAGCGCTTTTCTCAATTTTTAAAATTTGTTCTTACAAAATGAGCATCACTGTCCATCTGCAATTACCTTTGAGAAAGCAATCATCTATTTGGAGTAGGTCCATCCACTGTGCTCATTGCTGTAGCTGTTCGCGACAACTGATTGATCAGCTGGGCCATTTCAGGGGGCAGGAGAAAGTGAGGAGTGCAGATGCTGGAGATCAGAGTCATAAAGTGTGGCGCTGGAAGAGCACAGCAGGTCAGGCAGCATTCAACAAGCAAGAGAATCAATGGTTTCGGGCATAAGCTCTCCATCAGGAATGTCCCCATTACAGGGGAGAGTTAATTGTCAACTAGCCTGCTGTGGAACTGAAGCTATATGGAGGCCACACTACATTACAATGGCAGGTTTCCTTCCCTGATAAGATATTATTATAACAATTAGTAACTTCATTATAATCAATGAGGCTAGCATTTTATTCCAGAGTTATTAATTCATTAACTGAACTGAATTCCTCTAGCAGGGCAAGTGAACTCATGTTTTTAGGTTCAGGACTTTAGTCACCTGACTTTTATGCAGCCATCCACACACAGAGTAAGGAACTATGACTGAGTTATTAGCTGGTTGCACAAACTGAGTTCCAAGATAGAATAAGGAGTAACGACTGAACAAATGCCAGCTGGAATCAGCTGCTGGTGTTTCTAAATTAGGGTGGGCTTGGTGAAATGCTTCTTTCTAGTTTTTATGACTGGCTTAGCAAACTCAAAGCTTGATGCAACCACAGAAACAATGCTACAACAAGGAAACATCAAACACAACTGGCCTGAACCAGTGTTCCTTATTCCATATGACCTTTCTACCATTTTCCTTCATCTATCCTCACTGGTAGATCTTTTAGAGTCATAGAGTCACCGAGTCATAATTTTATTTGCTTTCACACACTTTGTCCAGTTCCACTTAGGGCATCCGTTCTGTTCACCTCAAATACCCTGTATGGTCATCAGTTCTATGTTCTAACTCTAATAAAAGCAAAAGACTGCAGCTGCTGGATACCTTAAATAAAATCAGAAACTCGGCACATCTGGTAGTATCTGTGGAGAGAGAAACAGAGTTAACATTCTGAATTTGATATGACTCTTCTTCAGAACTGAGGTACTCTCTGTTTTCATTAGTATGTTCTAAATCTCCTTGGGTAAAACAAAAAGTTCCCTATGATATTTTGTTAGAGGTGCACTATCGATCAATACATCCTAAGCTAAAACTAAAATTCACATTATCAGAGATGATAAAAAATATTCATGTAGCCCATGAGATCCAAGAATGCAAACTGAATAACTCATCCAAGGATAATTGGCACCTTTGAAAGCAGCCAAATTGTTATTTATTGATAAGGTGCATTACAGACGAAGAGAGAATATTAATATCACTGCCTATTTATTTAAGGAAGGAACTTGCTTTTCCTTAAATTTAAAGATCAACACCGATAGTGTTGTCAGTAATTATTGGGAGAAGATACACCAGTGAAATATCCAAGAAGACAAGACTTGAAGAACTGAATGGCATGAATTCACATAAGCTTTCACGACTGAGGTAGGCAGCTCAAGTCATGAAGGTACCTGATGCAGCTGACCTGCGTTTTGCTCCAGGGAGCGAGGTATTGGATGGAGTCAGGCCCGCTGAATAAGGAGTGGGCCTATCCTATGTGGTCACAAGTGTGGGTGACTGCCTAGGCAGGCTGATGAAAAGACAATGAGACATTATCAAAAGAAGACTACGGAGAACATAAACCTGCTGTAACGCACTAAAGATGCCAGACAAACAAAGTCAACAATTTATTTCACTTGTCAAAAGAGATTCTCTGCTGCATTAATGCTTTGATTTGTCTGAGCTCTTGGCCACACATGTATAATGAGGACAGGTGAATGGCTCAATGCTAATTTGAACTTAAAGATGTGTAGTAATTGAAGCCGCTGTTATTAATACCTAAATGGTCTGTCTGATTGACACTTTCAATGAATTTTAGGAACAGCAGCTTTTTCTGCATTCAAAACATTTCTAAATGGCTGTCTTCCTTCTCAGCTGTTGCACACTTGTCGTTGTTTGGATATGGTGCATTGTTTGTGTACATAGTGCATATTGGATCAGTGGGAAGGGAAAGGGCACAAGTTGGTATTGAGTTGTCATGGAGAGCTGGAGGGGCTATTCGGAGAGTCTGGAGGAAAGAGTTAGCATGGAAAGTATAAGGAGTGATCGGATGTGACGAGGGAGCATAGGTAAGTCCCTTTGAATTGACTTACGTTTGAAAATGTTCTCTCGTCCACGCTACAGTTCATGATTCCTCTGACACACTGTGAACCAGGAGTCTTCAAGAAGCTGATCCATGGAAATAGCTGGGAAGCTGGAGTAGGAGACAGCTACCCTTGTAATAAAGCCAGGCAGGTTGGCGATGCAGGATGTAGACTCATACTGCACAACCACAAGCAAAAGGCTGGGAATTGCTGCAGGCATTTCATGATTCAGGTCTCGTTACATTTTTAAAAGGCTCTGGCATTGTCTCAACTATGTAAAAAGTTGGTCCTTAATGCTCCTTTTGAATGAGTTAATGTCACCATTTTGTTTATTCCCAGTTCAGAGGAAGGACTTATTGATCACTAGAATAAACAACTGGCTGGATCTTTGGCTCCTCAGCTGCTCATAACAGTGAAAGTAGTTAAACAAACACTGGTGCAGTCCATCAAGTTCCTGAACATTAAATACAAGCAGTGGAGGGCTCTTGTGGTGCAGTCGTAGTGTCCCTATATTTGCGCCAGGAGGCCTGGGGTTAAGTCCCACCTGCTCCAGGGGTGTGTAATAACATCCCTGAATGGGTTGATTGAAAATACTTTAAACACAGTCAGAACAGATCCGTATTGGTGAATTCCATGCAGCACATTGTCTGGCTCCTTGGGTTGTGACGGTCATAATATTCAAAGACTGAAACATTACAGGGGTATCTCAGCTGCACAAGGCAGCACCAGGGATGATCATATTCCATCACTTGCTGCAGCAATGCTGACCACTTCATTGTATTGATCGAATACTGGTTCTGACACCACAGCACTGACAGAATCCGATATCTCTATCCGTGCTCCATTGGATGGTTAGCAGAGCAGTGGTAGGATCTCTGGCTGTGACTGCATTCTGACTGAATATATATTGGCAGATCAACAAGGCAGAGAGTGGATTTTGTGTGGAAGAACCATGAACTGTCTGTCATGCACACTGTTTATGCCAGAAGACTGTATTCCTGTGAAATGCTTTATCAGCTGAGTGCCTTATGACTGATGATTATCTGGAAGAAATACAAGTCTTCAGTGTTGCGATATGGTAATGATAACCACTGTCCTATCCCTTAAAGTAACATGGGCACATATATAAAATAGGAGCAGACTGTTTGGCTCTTTGAGCCTGCTTCGCCATTCAATATGGTCATGGCTGATAATTCAACTCATTATCTTGGTCTGTCTTTCTCCACAAAGTCTTAGATCCCTTGAGCCCTGAGAACTATATCTATCTCTTTCTTGAAAATATTCAATGTTTTTCTTTATTCGCTTTTTGTGACATAGAATTCCACAGGCTCACCACTCTCTGGAAGAAGAATTTCTCCTCATTTCATTCCTAAATGGTCTAACCCCATATCTTTTGACTGAGATCCCTGAGTCTGGAGTCAAGAGTCGGCTTTCATGTGTTTTCCTGTCTAGTGTGTAAGAATTTTATAGTTTTCTCTGAGATCCCTCTACCTCATTCTTCTAAACTCCAGTGAGTTTAGTCTGAACTAATCGTGTCATAGGAACTCTGTCATCCCAAGAACCAGTCTGGTAAATCTGTGCTGCATTCCCAGCATAGCATGAACATCCTTCCTCAGATAAGGAGACCAAAACTGTACACAGTACTGCAGGTGTGGTCTCCAGGCTCTGTACAGTTACAATAAGACATCCCTGCTCCTGTACTTGAGTCCTCTTGTTACATATCATTTATCTTCATCACTGCCTGCTGCACCTGCATGCTTACTTTCAGAGACTGGTGTACAATGACACCCAGGTCTCATTGCGCCTCCCCCTAGTATCAAGTACGAAGACACTCACATGCTGCGTTTTTAATCTGTTTACAATGTATGTGCAATGGATTTGATGCAGGACGTACCTTAAAAACAGTCCTTAAAAGCATGATGTCAAGGCTTAGGATGTCACTATCAGAGGATTTTCCACAGCTAAAAAGAATTTACTCGCATTTGATTTCAACTTAATTACATCCAAGGATTTAATGACTTGCACATAAACTTCATTTTAAAACTCTTCATCATCGCCATCACATTCTAAGTTCTCATGCATAAATTTCATGCCTTTAGGATTCAAAAGGGACCACGTGCCACCTGTGAAATATGGCCTGCCTGCTTGCGTACAAATTAGAACAGAATCAAAACAAGTCGACAGAAACCGTCAGCTGATGGAAACCAACAGCCACAAGGGATAAAAATTGAATACAATAAGGAGCTAAGAAAAGAAAGTGGACACGCTTCACATCGGCTGATGGTTTAGAAATGGAGCAGCTACATGTGACACTGTGGACTACCTAGTGGTAACTGCAATCACAAGTCTCAAATGATTGTGTGATCAGTTAAATTGTGTAAAAGTAAGACTATAACATTTGGTATGACTCCAGACATATTAGGGATCAATTCACAGTGCGTTATCTCGTATGGTCGCATCGCATTTGTGGGTCTTCCTCACGAGTTGCAAATGTAACATTTTGCCACAGGAAAATCCAAGGAAGGGTAATAATCCCGCACATTTCACATACTAAAGCCCTTGAGATTCAATTTGAATGCAGTCTCGTCTTAAAACAGCAGCAACGCCCTCACAACAGAACTGTCCATTATCTTTGGCTTTGTAGTTATCTCCAATTTGACAGGGGCTTATCACAAAGTGGATTGAAATGATAGGAACTTAACTTTCAGAATGAGAGGATGCCCACGGTACTCTGATTGTAAGTTACACTAGAAAGCAGTCCCATGGGTGATCCCAAAATAATCTCGGCAGCTGCTGCAAGACAATCCGATCTTCTGCAATCATTGGGAGTGTGGCCTAGCACACTGCAACACAACTGGCGCCTGCTCAAAAGTCAAAATCGAGTGGCCATTCTGTTACACACAAAGCCACCAACTATTCGCATCATAAAGAACACTGAATAAATGCTAGTCTTTCTTTCTGTTCTGTGACACTATCAGAGGTGCCAATGTTTGGATGAGGCTCTGTCTGCTCCTCACACAGAGACATAAAAAACCTTCTAGCACTCTTTGGAAGAAGAGCACAGGAGCTTTTCCTAGTGCCCTCGCCAATTATATCCCTCAAATAATGTCACTGAAACAGATTAGTTGGTCATTAGATTAGATTACCTGCAGTGTAGAAATAGGCCCTTCGGCCCAACCAGTCCACACCGACCCTCCGAAGAGTAACCCACCTTGACCCATTTCCCTCTGACTAATGCACCTAATACTATGGTCAATTTAGTATGGCCAAATCACCTGACCTGCACATCTTTGGACTGTGGGAGGAAACCGGAGCACCCGGAGGAAACCCATGCAGACACGGAGAAAATATGCAAACTCCACACAGACAGTCACTCGAGGCTGGAGTCGAACCTGGGACCCTGGCGGTGTGAGGCAGCAGTGCTAACCATTGAGCCACCATGCCGCCCTTAATATTATCACATTACTATTTGCAGGAGCTTGCTGCGGACAAAGTTGTGGCTGCATTTTCAACATTACATTGGAGAAATATTGCACTGGCAGAACAAGGGAGCATTAGGTTACCTACAGGGCCAAAAGGTGTTGTATAATTGCAACATGGGGCAGCTTTGCCCCAACCATTGCAGAATCAGCATAAATTAAGAATTAAAGATGGACCTACCCTTGCTGGTTCAGCTGTGATCCACACTGGATCCCATATGTACCAAAGTAGTGAAGGCCATTCCTAAATTTGAAAGAATTACATACTCAGTTATAATAAAAGTTGCACAACGCAAGGGAACTACAGAGTGACCAGCACTTTGCTGTCTAATTAATACCACAGAGATCCTGGCTGTTACTTCCAACAATGAGGGGAAAGTTCATTGGCACTCAACCAGCCAGATGTCAGATAATTTCTGCCTGTTAACAAATTACTCTTTCCTGTCCGGATTCTGATTGTAGATACACTCAATAGCAAATAGCAAAGTGTTAAGCTACTCTCTCAAAGTGCATTCCAGTGGCAGGAACACTGGCAGCCCTCACATCTCCAATGCTGTACGTCTTAATCCAACAGGAGAGACGTCAGCTGAATGTGCTGCTCTGTGACTCCTGTTTACGTGCAGCCCATAAAGTGCTGCAGAATTAGTTTTTTTTAATTATCCACGGTGAATGAACTAGATAGTAATTAAGTGGAATTGCAGGCTGAGATTTTCAAGAATGGGTTATTTTGGGAAGTGCTTTACAAATGAATAAAGAAAATTATGGGATGGTACAGCTTTAGTGAGCCATCAATTTTGTTGTTCATGTCACAGCTGTAACAGACTAAGTTCATGTAAATAGTTGTTGTGCAATGTGAAATTTGATAAATTTAATCCAGTTTTAAAACTGCAATGCATTGTGAATTTGTTCTTGCAGTTTTAAACTACAGAATTATGTTTCTGTGCTTGTCGCACTAAAAATCAAACTGTATGTGATCTGTTTCTGAAATTTATTTCCAATCCAAGACAAAGTCTATGATTACATATACATAACACCTATTAAAGCTGTCTGCACTGACTCCAGTTATATAATTTTTGTTTTCCCCAAATTAAGAAGCAGGACTGTAAATTTTTTTCCAAAATAATAGTTCTCCCTTATTTTCCTGTAAAATTCTACAATAAGTGTATTTACGCAGCATCAGTAATCTCATGCATTTCACAGAAGCATAATCAAACACAATTTGACAATGGGCCACTGAAAATAGGGCATTAGAAAGGGCTGTGGTGTTTTATAATCCAGCTCCTTTTCGGGACAATTCAAGATCAGGAGTTACACCTCAGATGATGGCGAACTAACAATGTGACATTGGCTGTCTTAATTTCTCTGCTCCACGCACCCACTGTCTCCCTCTGATCATGCTGCATTCTGCTCACACACATCGCATTCTGACTTTGTTATCAAACCTGCTGATAAAGGTGGTCATCTGGCATAGCAACTTCTACCTTTGCAGAGGCTGAGTGCCGAATCTCACACATTTCTTCCTCTAACTCCCCTGGGCCACTGGCCCACAACTGAACATCAAACTGTCGCTTTCAGGCTATCACTGACCACATCTCCTCCACATTGCTTCGTGCCTTACAGTCCACCAAATCCTCAAGGATCTCCTTCCCAAAATCCACAAAGAGGACTGGCAGACCTGTCAATTCAATCTGCTCCTGCCCCACTGGACTTATTTCTTCCTGTCTTGATCCTATTTTCTCTCCCCTTGTTCAGTGTCTTCCCACACATATTCACAATTCTCCTGACACTTTACGGCAGCTCCACAATTTCCAGTTTTCTAGCCTGAGCCACCTTCTTCTCACCTTGGATGTGCAATCCCTCTCCATGCCCATCCCCCATCAGGATTCTGAAGGCTCTCTTTTTCTTCTGTAAAAAGAGGCCTGAACAGTCTCCATCCACCACCATCCTCCTTTGCTTGACTGGGATCGTTCTCACTTTGAACAACTTCAATTAAACTAATCCCATTTTCTCCAAGTCAAAGGTGTGTACATGAGGCTCACATGGGCCCCAGTTATACCTGTCTCCTTGTCGTGTATATGAAACATTTCCGGTCCTACTTGGGCCCTCACTCACAACTCTTTCTCTGATACATCAATGATGCCATTAGTGCTGCTTGATGCTACTGGCCAGAATTGAAAAAAATTCAGCTTTGCTTCTAATTTCCATATTTATCTTACCTTCACCGTATGTATCTCTAACTCTTCCCTTTATTTCCTTGACTTCACTGTTTGCATTTCTGGGAATAGACTGTCCATCAATATCCATTATAAGCCCAACAACTCCCACAGTTACCTCGACTACCCATCCTTACGCCCTGCTTCCCGAAAGGATTCCATTCTTTATCCCAGTTTCTCTGTCACTGCCACATCTGATCTGATAATGCAACCTTCTACTAGGCTGCCCCAGTCTATTCAGCCTCTCCCAATTGTACAAACCCTCTAATCCTGGCAACATCCTTATAAATCTTCTCTGAACCCTTTCAAGTTTAACAACATATTTTCTACAGAATTCAACACAGTATTCCAAAGATGGCCTAACCAATGTCCTGTACAGCCACAACATGACCTTCCAACTCCTACACTCAATACAATGACCAATAAAGGCAAGCATACCAAACACTATCTTCAAAGTCCTACCTAGCTGTGATTCCACTTTCAAGAAACTATGAACTTCTCCATTTTAATCTCAAACCCCAGTTGTGTCTCTTGATTTCTCTCTCATCAGAGCAGATCTATTTTCTTTTTTTCACATCTATCATTTCCATCTATTATGCATCTCTATCTTTTCTTTACCACCATTCTTTTTCTCTTTTGCTCTGGGTGTTCTCACGACATGTTCCACTCATCCCTCCTAGCTCTGTCAACAGCATTAAAACCATAATTCTCCAACCCTTTCAGTTCTAAAGTGGCATATCAGACTTGAAACGTTAATCCTGTTTTCTCTCTCTCCACAGATGCTGGCAGACCTGAAGAATTACTCCAGCATTTTCTTTGCATATTTTAGATGATTCTTTTCAGTTTTAGCATCCCAAAGATTCAAATTGTTATTAAATTATTCAAGGAATATGGGAATAGTTGGCTAAGCCAGCAATTCCCATTTGTAATACCACTTGAGAAGGTATAAATAGATTTAAAAAACTGATCTGTCTCTCCACAAAAGGAAAGAAGCCAGCACGAGAATATTACTGTACTCCAAAAAGCATTGTTCAGAAATTTCAGCCACATTACGAAACTCAAATATTGTTAACATTCAAGAGCTACTTCTCAGTAAGCTATTTTTTCCCCACTAAAAAGCACATATGGTTGGGTCTGAAGTGAGCAAAATAGAAGACTGTGTAAGACAATTGATATTCTAAAGCATATAGAAGATTATTAAAGAATTGAAAGATCACATACATGCTAAAAGTTACAGACATCTGTTAAGAATTGAACATGCATTCAAAGTCGGGGAAAACAGTCATTTACAATGTTAATTAAGCTACAAGAAAAACAGACAGAATACAATTTTATCACTTACAGAGAATCTAGTTTAAATTTTAATTATGGTTACAGTAAAATATTTTAAGTAGGGTGTCCTTTTTAAAATAGCATTTGTCTTAATTTGGCAACTGAACACTAAGTGTTTACAAAATGACTGTTGCAGTTACGGATTGATAACTATCGTTCCTGTGTCTCAGCAATTAAACCTTTACCTTGACACGAAAGATGCCTAAGCACGTTATGTGAGTCTGAGAATGTTACATCTGTTCTCAATGCCTGTACATGCTGAGACTGCATGGATAATTCTTATATTATGGGATGGTAATTGTAATTAAGATACCTCAGTTACATTCCAAATTTGGTTTTGACTACTATTAATTTTTACTCAGAGCAACCTTTTCTGATTCTAATTTTTATATTTCTGAAAGTTAAGAGATTCTAAATTCTTAATTGTGATTTCTGTTTCTAGGCAAGTCAATTTTGTGAGGAGTATGGTGGTCATGTCTTTGTCACAAATCTACGTTTTAACATTTGAACATGATCTTGGGATAGAAATTTCCAAATGAGTGTGGTCTCGGCTTATCAGTGCAAATTCATAAAATTCTCCCTTCTGTTGTTGTTTTCCAATTGTTTGAAAAAGGAATGCTGGTTTGTAGTTTTCAGGACTTTCTTTCAGGGATACTCTCATTGAAGTGAAAAGGTAAAGTCTGTACATGTCACGGTGTGAATTGTCACCAATTGTCAGAAGTTTTTTTCTTTTGTCAAAGTTAAACTATTAAAATTCCTTAACCTCTTACTTATTGGAAGATAATTCTACTTCCTTCATTGACTGTATTTCTTTATATGAGTTCATTCAAGGATTGTCTCTGTGAGACTACTCTTTTCTTATTTGTTCAAGAGATGTAAAATTCTTGGTAAATTGCTGCAGTGCATCTTGTCGATTGTACACATTGCTGCCACTGTGGCTGGTGGATGAGGTCTCCATTAAGTAAGTGTTTTGTCTTTAAGCTATTAAACATCTTCAGCATTGCTAGAGCTACAGCAATCCAGGCAAACGGAGATAATTTTATCACATCCGTGACGTGCGTCTTGTCAGTCACAGACAGGCTTTGAGGTGTGAGAATATGAAGAGAAACAGTAGGATGATAAGGAGGGAAGATTTTTTAAAATTGGGAACAATGAGGAATTTCTTCACTCAGAGGGTGGAGAATCTTTGGATCTCTCTAACCCAGAGAGCTGTGAAAGCTCAATCATTGAGCATGTTTCAGATCAAAATCAATAGGTTTCTGGAGACTAATGATTGCAACAGATATGGAGGGAACATGGGAAAATGGTATTGAGGTAATCATCTATTACGTAGAGTAGCATGACAAGCTCAATGGCTGAAGGGCCTGATTCTTTTCCTACATTTCTCTGAGACACTCTTGAGAGTTTCAAGCTGCTGACCCGTCTCTGTATCCACCAATATTTATTTGGCTAGTTCAATAGAGTTTCTGGTCTGTCATAACCTGCAGAATGTTGATAGTGCAGGATTTCACAATGCGACTGAATGTCATGGGGAGATAGTCAATGCTCTCGAGTTGGAGATGGTCATTGTCTGACAGATACATGACACAAATGTGCCTTGCTACTTATTAATCCAAGTCTGAATGTTCTGCATGTCTTATTAAAACCATCTAAGCCTGCATTGCAGCATTTAAGTAGTTATAACTGATACTGGACACTGCAATCATCAGCGATCATCTCACTTCTGACCTTATGATGGAGGGAAGATCATTGTTGAATCAGCTGAAGATGGTTATGCCTCAGACATTGATCTGAGGTACTCGAACAGAGATTGTCTTGAGCTCAGATGACTGACCTCGAACAACCACAACTATCTTTGCAAAGTATAACCTATGCCAATGGAAAGCTGTCCCCCGACTTGAATTTTGCTTGGACTCCTTGATGCCACATTCAGTAAAAGATGCTGCCTTGATGTCAAGGATAGTAACCCTTACTTCTTCTTAACTTCAGCTCTTTTTTTTCAGGTTTGGATGAAGATTGTAATAAGCTCTATAGCTCAACAGTCCTGGCAGAAGCCAAACTGAGCAGCAGTGAGTGTGAGCTGAGTAAGTGTCACTTCACAGCACTGTTGATGACACCTTCTATCACTTTGGAATCACTACTAGAACAGCTTGGCTGGTGCGACAGTGCGCGTTTTCAGTAGTGTGGCTAGGGAGTCTTCAGGGGTTGCACAGGGTTTGTGCAGATTCTAGTATGTAAGATGTTTCTTAATACCAGTTGCATTGATTGATTTGGATGGAGACCAGTACCTAAGATAACGGGGACCTCTGGCTCAATCATCCACTCAGTACCTCTGGCCAAAATTGATTTCAGCTCTAGAATAGGGATTTTTGAGTGGTGTCCACCTCTTAGTTGTCCACCATAATTTCTAACAGAATGTGGAAAGACTGCAGAGTTTAGATCCAATCCAATAGTTGTGGGGCCACTTATCTCTGTTGCTTTCACAACTTTGACGATATGAAGCAAGAACTTTCAAAAGCTGATTGGAGGCAGATGTTCGCAGGTAAAGGGACAGCTGGAAAATGGGAAGCCTTCAGAAATGAGATAACAAGAATCCAGAAAAAGTATATTCCTGTCAGGATGAAAGGGAAGGCTGGTAGGTATAGGGAATGCTGGATGACTAAAGAAATTGAGGGTTTGGTTAAGAAAAAGAAGGAAGCATATGTCAGGTATAGACAGGATAGATCGAGTGAATTCTTAGAAGAGTATAAAGAGTAGGAGTATACTTAAGAGGGAAATCAGGAGGGCAAAACGGGGACATGAGATAGCTTTGGCAAATAAAACTAAGGAGAATCCAAAGGGTTTTTACAAATAGATTAAGAACAAAAGGGTAACTATGGAGAGAATAGGGCCCCTCAAAGATCAGCAAGGCGGCCTTTGTGTGGAGCCACAGAAAATGGGGGAGATACTAAATGAATATTTTGTATCAGTATTTACTGTGGAAAAGGATATGGAAGACACAGACTGTAGGGAAATAGATGGTGACTTCTCGCAAAATGTCCAGATTACAGTGGAGGAAGTGCTGGATGTCTTGAAATAGTTAAAGGTGGATAAATCCCCAGGACCTGATCAAATGTACCCGAGAACTCTGTGGGAAGCTAGAGAAGTCATTGCTGGACCTCTTGCAGAGATATTTGTATCATCGATAGTCACATGTGAGGTGCCGGAAGACTGGAGGTTGGCAAACGTGGTGCCACTGTTTGGGAAGGGCTGTAAAGACAACCCAGGGAACTATAGACCGGTGAGCCTGACCTCGGTGGTGGGCAAGTTGTTGGAGGGAATCCTGAGGAACAGGATGTACATGCATTTGATAAGGCAAGGACTGATTAGAGATAGTCAACTTGGCTTTGTGTGTGGGAAATCATATCTTGCAAACTTGATTGAGCTTTTTGAAGAAGTAACAAAGAAGACTGAGGAGGGCAGAGCAGTAGATGTGATCTATATGGACTTCAATAAGGCATTCGACAAGGTTCCCCATGGGAGACTGATTAGCAGGTTAGATCTCATGGAATACAGGGAGAACTAGTCATTTGGATACAGAACTGGCTCAAAGGTAGAAGACAGAGGGTGGTGGTAGGGGGTTGTTTTTCAGATTGGAGGCCTGTGACCAGTGGAGTGCCACAAGGATCGGCGCTTGGTCCTCTACGTTTTGTCATTTACACAAATGATTTGGATGCGAGCATAAGAGGTACAGTTAGTAAGTTTATAGATGACACCAAAATTGGAGGTGTAGTGGACAGCGAAGAGGGTTACCTCAGATTACAACAGGATCTGGACCAGATGGGCCAATGGGCTGAGAAGTGGCAGTTGGAGTTTAATTCAGATAAA